>NW_023416346.1:98161030-98746028 GCF_014108235.1 Myotis myotis
AGAAGGTATCTGGGATTTATTTGTCTTCTATAATTGAAACTTTGTTGCCATGAGCAGAGGCCACAGCCAGCTGAGGGCAGGTGGGAAGCTTGGCTTCCTCCATTGCCTGGGCAACCAAGCCTCCTGCTTGCTCCAGTTCCATGGCTGCCAGCTGTTATCTTGGTTAGGTTAGTTGCTCTGATTGGCTGGTGGGTGTGGCTTGGGGCAGAGCGAAGGTACAGTCAATTAGCATCTTTGTCTTTTATTAGTGTAGATATGGTGCATTACACTAATTGATTTTATTTTATTTTTTTTTTTATTTATTTTTTTTACACTAATTGATTTTAGATTTTAAACCAAACAGCTTTCCTGGGATAAATTTCACTTGATCATGGTGTATTGTCTGTATGTTTTTATATGTTACTGGATTTGGTTTGGTCGTATTGTTTTTCTTTATTGATTAAGGTATTACATATGTGTCCTTATTCCCCCATTGTCTCCCCCCCTAACCCCCGCTTATGCCCTCAGGTTTACTAGTATTTTTGATATCTTTACCTATACTCAAAGAACGTTGGTCTGTACTTTTCTTGATATCTTTGCCACATTTTGGAATCCATGTAATACTGGCCTCATAGAATGAGTTGGAAAGTATTCATTTTTCTTTTATTTTCTGCAATGGTTTTTGAAGGGTTAGTATCAATTTTTCTTTAAATATTTGGTAGAATTCACCAGTGAAACTAGGACTGGGGTTTACTTTGTGGAATGTTTTAAAATTATGAATTCAATTTATTTGTTGTCTTAGTGCAGGCTGCTATAACACAAATACCATAGACTGGATGGTTTAAAAAAGCAAACAATTCTGGAAGCTGAAAAGTCCAAGATCAATGTGCTGGCAGATTCAGTATCTGGTGAGGGCCATCTTCCTAGCTTGCAGATGGCCATCTTCTTATTGTTATCCTCACATGGCAGTAGAGAGCAAGCTCTAGTCTCCTTGCCTTCTTGTAAGGACACTAATCCCATAATGGGGCTATATTCTTATGACCTCATCTAAACGTAATTACCTTCCAAAACTCCAATCTTTTAATATCATCCCATTTGGGGTTATAGCTTCAACATATGAATTTCCAGGTGGGGGAGGGTGGAGACACAGCCATGCAGTTCATAACATTTGTTATAGGTCTATCCAGATTTTCTATTTATTCTTAGTTTTACAAGTTTGAGTTTTCCAGAAATTTGTCCACTTCATGTGTGTCATCTAATTTGTTTGCATGCAGTTTGTTGTGGACTGAATTTTGTCCCCCATATGCTGAGGTTCTAATCCTAAATATGACTGTCTTAGGAGACAGGGTCTTTAAAGAGGCAACTAAGGTTAAATTAGGTCATAGGGTGTGGCCCTCACTCAATATGATTGATGTCCTCATAAGAAAACAGATCAAGCAAGTACACTCACAGAGAAGAGGCCAGGTGAGGAAATGGCAAGAATGCTGCTGCCTGCAACCAAGGAGAGACCCTCAGAAGACTCCAACTCTGCCATCTTAGATCCCTTTGATTTTAGTAACTGGAATCTAGCTTTATTTTCTTCTTAGTGAGGTTAAAGGTTTGTTAAAGGTTTGTCCATTTTGTTGATCTTTTCATAGAGCCAATTTTTTGTTTCATTAATATACTGTTACTTTTCTAGTCTATTTATTTCCACTCTATTTTTTTATTATTTTCTTTCTTCTGCTTGCTTTGGGTTTAGTTTACTCTTTTTCTAATTTCCTAAGATGGAAGGTTAGGTTATTGATTTGAAAGCTTTCTTCCTTTTTTTATATAGCTGTTTACATCTATAAATTTGCCTTTGAGCACTGCCTTTACTCATCTCATAACTTTTGGTGTATTGGTTCATCTTTATTCAAACAATGTATTTTCTGATTTCCTGTGGAGAGCGGCTACAGTGTTTGGACAGGTTCAAGACTTAGACTAATGAGAAGGCACAGTCCTGTCATGGCCATGTGTAAGTCCCAGCTTGGAGGGCAGGGCCCTCCCAGCACAATTATAGCCAACAGCTATAGTTATGAGCTTGAACCTATGGTCCCAACACGTGGCCCCACGTGCCTGAGTGATGTGGGCTTGATAGAGTTCAGGTGCATGTAGTTGAGTAGATCAAAACCCATGAGAATGTTGTAAACATCTTGACCATGCCCTTACTTTGCCTCGTGGAATCTGGCTATAAAATAAAGACACGATTTGTAGTCCGTGGCACTGTCTCTCTCCATCAGAGAGGGCAGCGTTCCACTGAGACCCAGCTTTCTTCTCTTGTCTATCTTTTCTCAATCCTTCATCACCCCCACTCGGGCTCACCGAACCTGGCAATGCTGGTGTGGCACAATTTCCTTTTTTTTTTTGGTTATTGGTATTTAAGAGAGCATTGTTTAGCATCCCCATAATTGTAAATTTTCCAATTTCCCCATTGGTGGTTCCCAATTTCATTCCATTATAGTGGGAGAATATACTCTGCATAATTTCAATCCTTTTAAATCTAACAAAACTTGTTTTATGGCATTGCATAGAGTGTATTCTGGAGAATATCCCATATGCACTTCAGAATGTGTATTCTTGTTATTGGATAGTGTTCCGTAGATGTTAGGTCTTGTTGGATTATAGTGTTCAAGCTTTTTATATCTTTGTTTTTCTTCCTAGTTATTCTACCCATTATTGAAAGTGGGGTATTGAGTCCCCATACATTATTTGTCTATTTATCCCTTCAATTATGTCACTTTTTGCTGCATGTATTCAGAGCTGTTTATGTTTATAATTGTCTTTCTGAAAGATTGACCCTTTTCTTATCAAATAAACTTTGTCTCTAGTTTTTTCCTTGAAGTCTACTTTTACTTATATTTACTATACCTTCTCCACCTTTAGCCATCTGTATAGTTTGTTTTTGTCCAGCATATCTACCCTTTAACTGTATTGTTTAATACATTCACATTTAGTTATTTATATGGTTGTTTACTTCTGCCATTTTGCTTTTTGTTTTCTATGTCTCATTAATGTTTTGTTGGAAACTTATACATTTTAAATAATATATTGCAACAACTCTGTGTGACCTCCCCCACCCAGGGCTTGTTATTGCTATTTGCTTATTTGTTTAGTTAATGGCTGGATTATTTTAGTGAGGTCCTTCTCCTCCCACAGTGCCAAGAGTCTAATGTTGCGCCTCAGGATGTTTCAGCTTCTGGTATGCCCACAATTATCCTGGGATGACAGAGGTTTGGGAAGGGCTTTCTTGCTCTTTTCTTGACTGCACCCAGCTGTTAAACTCACTAATTACAGTCTTATTACTCAACTGTTTTCAATAGTGCCCTGTGCCATACATTGCTCTACAAACTAAGGTTTTTAAGGTCAGTGTTTGATATTTGTTCTGACCTTAGGAGGGCTCTTCCCAAATGTCTTATTCACTGGTTCTCTCCTGCAAATGAGTCTGCCTACAGTTTAGCTTGTTTCCTGTAGCTCCACTCACTTGCCTTTCACCACACTCTCTATTGTTAAGAGCACTCTTTATTTGAGGCCTTTGGGAAGAGACTAGAAACTGTTTTGTGGCCTGCTTCTTCCTCCAGGAAAAACCTGAGCCAGGTCTCTGGAGCTGGTGGTGGTGACAATGGCAAGCTTCTCTCTGAGTGACACCTTTACTCTAGTTGTTCAGCTTAGAACCACCACATTATAAGGTGGGGCAAGGGTGATTATAGCCATAGTCTTCCCTGCCCAGAGCACTAAAGTAGAGCTTCCATTCCATGAGAGGGGGCTGGGCAGAAGAAGGGAGCCCCCATCTGTCAACCACACTCACTGGGACTTAGAATCAGTAATGAATAGCTAGGGGAAGGGTGAGAAATGCTGATGTCCTGCTCTACCTGAAAGAAAGCCCTTGGCCTGGGAGCTTGCGGGAGAGAGAGCCTGTGCTCCTGGCTACAGACTGTTCAAATATGAATAGATTTGTTGTTTTACTTATTTATGTATTCATTGGTTGATGCTTGTATGTGCCCTGACCAGAGATCAAACCCACAACCCTGATGTATTGGGACAATGCTCTAACCAACAGAGCTACCTCGCAGGGGCTAATTGTCCTTTTAAAAAAATAGTTTTCACAAGTTCCACTGAGAAATGAGCTAGTGGAGATCTTCACATTTTCATGATAGAAATCTTTCTAATTACTTTTTTACACTTCCTAAACTGCATTTTATAAGCCTTCCTTTAGGAAAAAAATGGCAAATTTGTCTCCAAATGAGTAACTTTAATCAGTAGAATATAGGGCTTATCAAGATTCTAAGAAAATTAAGCCTCCAATGGAAGTATGTTTTAGAGATTAGGAAGGTGCATCAACAAATAAGAAATTTAAAATAATAGAATCACAAGTACCACAGAAATAATTTAGCGATCAAATTCAGCTTTATTCAGCTAAACATAATTGGCACCAAAGCCACTTCAGCAAGTCTCTGGCAAAGCTGGTGCTAAAACTAACCCAATTGGGGAGTGACATGTGTAATAAGCAAGGCTTTGGAAAGAGATGAGTGTAAAACCTACCATTTATTAGCAGTGTGATATTGAGCAAGTTTGTTTTCCATACCTCAGCTACCTCATTTGCAAAGGGGCTAACAATATCTTCCTAATAAGGTTGATCTTGCAAGAAAAATAACCTTAGTAATAACTATTACTACTACAGCAAATCTGATATTAAAATTTCACCAACAATCCCTTGTAATCCCCCTACTCCTAAAAAGCAAAACTTATGTGGGGCTTTCCCTAACCTGTTTCTGAGGCTGTTGTGCTTGAAAAGTATGACACCCAAACCCTGGAAACTAGGGGATTTCATTCCTCATTAACTCTCCAAACCCCATTCCTCTCTGTCCTCTAGTTAAGATGTATTTTAGGAAGAGCTTTTAGTTCCCCTTTAGCTATCCTTTCTTCCCTTACCCTCTACTATCACCACAACACCTTACCCCAGTCTAGGCTACTTCCATCTAAATGCAGATGGTCAAGCATACTGACCAAAAAAAGAATGGTGTCCAACCACAGCAAAAACTCCAATCTATATTTCTAAGTTATAGTCTCCAAATACAAAGATTTGTGTAGGTATAATCAGTCAGCCAAACCCAACTTGCTTTATCTACCTTTGAAAAATAAACTCTCTTATTTTAAAGGCCAAAATAAAGCAGAAATGATTTATTAGAAATAAGGTGGCAAGACCAGAGAAAATTAAGATAATCCATTTCTGTCTGATTTTTACATCAATCTTTGTTGACAGAACACCTGGAGCCTTATCTGTTAGAAACTAACATTTCTGATCCTTGGATGACGATCAGAATGAGTGGAAGGTGCACAGCTGGTGTGGCACGGTGGCTGAGCATCTACCTATGAACCAGTAGGTCATGGTTCAATCCCCGGTCAGGGCACACGCCCAGGTTGCAGGCTTGATCCCCAGTAGGGGGCATGCAGGAGGCAGCCGATCAATGTTTCGCTCTCACTGAAGTTTCTCTCTCTCTCTGAAATCAGTACAAAAATATTTTTTTAAAAAAGGATGACACCACAATTTGACAGAGAACCAAGATGGCGGCATAGGTTAACGCCGGAGTTTGCTGCTTTGAACAACTACTTCAAAAGTGAAACCAAAAAACGGAAGGGACATCACCCAGAACCACAGGAACGCTGACTGAGTGGAAGTCCTACAACTAGGAGGAAAGAGAAACGCATACGGACACTCAGAGGAGGCGCAGTGCTGAAGTCAAATTCTGAGGTGCAGAGTGCGCGGAGCGGGCTGGCGGCGGAGGGCGCGGTTGGCGTTTTCAATCGGGAGGGAGTCGCAGACTCTGAGCTCCAGATACGGGCGAGTCTTTAGGGACCCAGACTCAAACGGGAGAAGCGGGACTGTCTGGCTTCCGTCAGAGCGAGTGCAGCTTTCTCTCTGAGCTTTGCAGCGGGTGCTGGGACCCAGAGAGGCAGAGCCCCTGGGGACAGGACTGAGAGCCGCCATAACTGCTCTCTCTGGCCCACCCTGTTGATCCTGTGCAACCCGCCCAGCCCAAGCCCTGCACACAGGCATTTGCCGGATAGCCTCAGGCAAAGGCTAGATTAGCACCTCCCTAGAGGACAGAAGTTCTCTCACTGCTGACACAGCTGATTCTCATAGCCACTTGGCCTGGAGGTCAAACCCTCCCTGGAATTAGCTACAACAATCAAGATTTAACTATAAGACTTTGAACAAAGACCACTAGGGGGTGCACCAAGGAAGCATAACAAAATTCGGAGACAAAGAAACAGGACAAAATTGTCAATGGAAGATATAGAGTTCAGAACCACACTTTTAAGGTCTCTCAAGAACTGTTTAGAAGCCACCGATAAACTTAATGAGATCTACAAGAAAACTAATGAGACCCTCGATCTTATATTGGGGAACCAACTAGAAATTAAGCATACACGGACTGAAATAACGAATATTATACAGACTCCCGACAGCAGACCAGAGGAGCGCAAGAATCAAGTCAATGATTTGAAATGCGAGGAAGCAAAAAACACCCAACCGGAAAAGCAAAATGAAAAAAGAATCCAAAAATGCGAGGATAGTGTAAGGAGCCTCTGGGACAGCTTCAAGCGTACCAACATCAGAATTATAGGGGTGCCAGAAGATGAGAGAGAGCAAGATATTGAAAACCTATTTGAAGAAATAATGACAGAAAACTTCCCCCACCTGGTGAAAGAAATGGACTTACAGGTCCAAGAAGCGCGGAGAACCCCAAACAAAAGGAATCCAAAGAGGACCACACCAAGACACATCATAATTAAAATGCCAAGAGCAAAAGATAAAGAGAGAATCTTAAAAACAGCAAGAGAAAGAAACTCAGTTACCTACAAGGGAATACCCATACGACTGTCAGCTGATTTCTCAACAGAAACTTTGCAGGCCAGAAGGGAGTGGCAAGAAATATTCAAAGTGATGAATACCAAGAACCTACAACCAAGATTACTTTATCCAGCAAAGCTATCATTCAGAATTGAAGGTCAGATAAAGAGCTTCACAGATAAGGAAAAGCTAAAGGAGTTCATCACCACCAAACCAGGATTATATGAAATGCTGAAAGGTATCCTTTAAGAAGAGGAAGAGGAAGAAAAAGGTAAAGATACAAATTATGAACAACAAATATGCATCTATCAACAAGTGAATCTAAGAATCAAGTGAATAAATAATCTGATGAAGAGAATGAACTGTTGATTATAATAGAATCAGGGACATAGAAAGGGAATGGACTGACTATTCCTGGGGGGGAAAGGGGTGTGGGAGATGCGGGAAGAGACTGGACAAAAATCGTGCACCTATAGATGAGGACAGTGGGTGGGGAGTGAGGGCGGAGGGTGGGGCGGGAACTGGGAGAAGGGGAGTTATGGGGGGAAAAAAAAGAGGAACAAATGTAATAATCTGAACAATAAAGATTTAATTTAAAAAAAAAGGATGAGTAGAAGGTGATTAGAAAAGATGGCATTGTGAAATATGAATAAAATCAATGTAAATGCCATGAACCAAATTCAACTTGGTCTTAATGGCTTTTCAAAGCCCATTGAAAAACCCCATTCCTTAAAAGTAGAGAGGAGAAATCCACCATGTAACAACACATGAGTCCTTAGTTAAATTTCTTGAATATTTTCCCACTAATAATCATATATACTATAACAGACTTGTTATAAAATTCAAATTACCAGGGTTTCAAATTCAGTTTTACTGTATTTATGGAGTTATTCAAACCCCACTATCAGACTGCTCTGAAGTCTTAATTAGGAAAAGAAGTCCAAATCATTAAAATGATACCAAAGAATAACTGGCATAAGAAAGGCGAAACACTAAATGTTTTATTTGTGAAATGGTCTTATTTTCCCTGGATATTTCTGATTCGGGGCAATTTTTAAAAATGAGGGTGCAAAGGAAGAGTGACAAATTAAACAAGTAAAACTAAGAGGTAGTGTTAGAGGCACCGCTCAATACCAGAGAGGTGTTACTGGACAGTCCCCTGAGTTAGAGCGGGTTGTCCCCAACCTCGATTCTTCTCTTTGTGTTGTGATGAAGTCAATTTTATAAACACAAGCATGCACCTTTATTAAACAAGCAAGGAAATCTATACATCTGGCAATCCAAGAGTTGGGTGGGGGGGTCTGTCTATAGGTCTCAAAATTGCTCTGCTAAATATTTTTCTATAGATTCTCAAGGTCCCATTTTACTTTGCTGTGGCCTTCCTAGAATTCACAAGAAGTACCTTGTAATTTTATCTTGCCAAGTCTTGAGACTGCTGGCTTCTCTACTTAAGGAGTAAAACTGCCCTTCCCCCACCCCACCCCCGCCCCTCCCCTTCCCTTTCTGCAGTCTCTCCTTAGGGAGGCTTTTAATCATTTGCTCTCAAGTGTCCTTGGCTGGGGAAGATAATGGCTTGTTATTTACAAACTAGATGCTAATTGCCCACACTGTTTGGCCTTGTTTAAACTTTTTATTGCAGTTTCCCTACTCCACTTGCCCTGGAATTTTCCTAGCTTTTCACTGCCCTGTAAGAGTACTTCAAAGAATGTTTTAAAACTCTCACCCCCACCCCAACAAAGAAAAAAAGAAACAAAAACAAAAACTTTCCAAAACAAGAGCCCTGAACTAAGTTAAACTCATGGGTTAAGCCAGGAACCCTGAAGCACTCTCTGAGAACTGTACCTGAAACCCATTAAACTCAGAAAGGGAAAAAGTTCTAGATTTTGCAACTGGCAAGAGAACATACATAGCATGTAGAAAATAGCAATAACTGATAAGTTTTGTATCATGCACTGTAAAGCACACCTGTGTACATTATTAGCAGAACTAATCTAGAAAGATAGGAGTAAATTCTCTACATTTTTCTTGGGCATTTACCCTTGTGTCAGTTTGCATAAGAAATTAACTTTAAGAGCTCCATTCATTTTTCTACTTCCAAACCCCATACCTTTAAAAATTTCAGCTCCTAACTAACATCTCCCTAAAGTACTGTGAGGTATAAAGATCCACACCTCAATGTCCTCTTTTTAAATGATCTTAGCCAGAATCAAAAGGAAATGTGATCTTCAAGGTACACATGCCTGATTTTGGAGTCCATTTCATGGAGAATGGAAGGAGGAAAATGGAACCAAAATCATCCCACTAATCCTATCTAATAAAAGAGAAACATGGTAATTGGCGTACGACCGCTACCCTTCCCATTGGCTAATCAGCGAGATATGCAAATTAACTGGCAGCCAAGATGGCGGCCGGCAGCCAGGCAGCTTGAAACTAACATGAGGCTTGCTTGCTTCAGTGACGGAGGAAACCAACGTTCCCCGCCTGCCTTGCCGGCCTCTGAGCCTGCAGTTTGAACATTGTGACAAATATAGAAGCTAAAAAAACCCCCAGAAACCTGCTTTCAGCGAGCCAGGATCTCAGAGCTGGAGTTGATACAGAGTTTCGATTATAGAACCTAAACAAACCAGATACCTACTTTCAGCAGCTGAGGCCTCAGAGCTGGAGCCAAGCCTCAGAGCTAAAGCTGGCCCAGAATAAAAAAAAGAAAAAAAAGAAAAAAAAGAAAAAAGGAGCGGTTGGGAGCTTCAGTCCCAGCCTGAAAACAGCCCTCAGCCCCTCACCCAGACTGGCCAGGAACCCCAGTGGGGACCCCCCACCCTGATCCAGGACACCCTTCAGGGCAAACCAGCCAGCCCCCACCCATGCACCAGGCCTCTATTCTATATAGTAAAAGGGTAATATGCCTCCCAGCACCGGGATCAGCGGAGCCGCGAGGCCTCCCAGCACCAGGATCAGCGTGATAGGGGGCAGCGCCCAAACCCTCTGATGGCCCTGCGGCTCTGTGTGTGCCAGGGGGTGGGGCCACAACCTCCCTATTGGCCCTGCTCTGTTCCTGACAGGGGAAAGCGCCCCAACCCCCTGATCAGCCCTGCTCTGTGCCTGATAGGGGGGAGCTCCCCAACCCCCTGATCGCCCTGTGGCTCTGTGTGTGACAGGGTGCGGCGCCCCAACTCCCCCATCCCTCGGGCCCTACTCTGTGTGTGACAGGGTAGAGCCATAACCTCCCCATCGGCCCTGCCCTGAGTGTGAGAGTGGTGGCTCCCCAACCCCCTGATCGGCCCTGCTCTGTGGGTGATAGAGGGTGGTGCCCCAACACCCCCACCCCACGGGCCCTGCTCTGTGTGTGATGGGGTAGAGCCATAACCTCCCCATCGGCCCTGCCCTGAGTGTGACAGTGGCAGCGCCCCAACCCCCTGATCGGCTCTGCTCTGTGCATGACAGGGGGGAGCTCCCCAACCCCCTGATGGGCCCTGCTCTGTGCGTGACAGTGGGTGGCACCGCAACCTCCCCATCGACCCTGCCTTGAGTGTGACAGGGGGCGGTGCCCCAAACCCCCAATCGGCCCTACCCTGTGCGTGACTGAGGGTGGCATCGCAACCTCCCAATCCGCCCTGCTCTGTGCATGACAGGGGGCAGCGCCCCAACTCCCCAATCGGCCCTGCTCTGAGCCCAACAAGGGGCTGCACCTAGGGAGCAGGCCTAAGCCAGCAGGTCGTTATCTCCTGAGGGGTCCCAGACTGCGAGAGGGCACAGTCCGGGCTGAGGGACACCCCCTCCCCCCTGAGTGCACAAATTTTTGTGCACTGGGTCTCTAGTCCTATATAATAAAAGAGAAACATGTAAATTGACCATACCTCCACTACGCTCACCAGCCAATCAGGAGTGAGTATGCAAATTAACCCAACAAAATGGACATACTCGGGACCCAGGCCACTCCTAGCCTGTAGGCCTGCACATAGGCCCTGAATGGCCAGGGTCCCAGAATACCCCTGGCCACTCCAGGCCTCTGGGCGCAGGCGCCAAGCAGATGTTCCCACCCCGTGGCCGTTTGCACATGTGCTGGCGCCAAATGGTGGCCTGAGTCCACGCCTCCCAGCGTGGCGCCCACAATGCAGGGCTGCCAGTCTGGAAGGTGTGCCCCCAACAGCAGCCACCATGCACGCGGCCCGGAGTCTCTGTGTGCCCCCCAGCCCAGCACCCACAATGCGCGGGGCTGGCTGTTGGACTCAGGGGCGTGTGGAGACCCGGTGGCCACCCTGCATGCAGCCCAGAGTCTCCACACGCTCCCCAGCCCTGGCGTCCACAATGCGGAGGGCTGGCTCCTGGCCTCAGGGGCGTATCCCCCCCAGTGGGGGGGAAACGCCCCTAGCCCAGTGGACACAAAACAGGGGTCCTCTGTGCATGTGCTGTAGAGGAAACACCTTTTACTTTTTTTACAGTATATTTTATTGATTTTTTTTTACAGAGAAGAGGGGTGAGGGATAGACAATTAGAAACATCAATGAGAGAGAAACATCAGCTGCCTCCTGCACACTCCCCACTGGGGATGTGCCCTCAACCAAGGTACATGCCTTTAACAGGAATCAAACCTGGGACCCTTCAGTCTGCAGGCCAACGGTCTATCCACTGAGCCAAACCAGTTCGAGTGTAAACACCTTTTCTGACCACTCATTGGCTAAGCTCCCTGTATGCCACCACTTGCAGTGTTCTTGGTAACTTGGCTTATAAGAATCTAAGAAGGTAATCTAGGGTTTTCCACCACTCCTGGAGGAAAAAACAAAAGTCCGCTGCTGGATGGGGCTAAGAAATGTCATATCCTGCCCTACCTGGTTTGGCTCAGTGGATAGAGCCTCGTCCTGCTGACCGCAGGGTCTGGGTTTGATTATGATCAAGGGCATGTACCAGGGCCCAGGTCAGGGCTCATGCAGGAGGCAACCAATCAAAGTGTCCCTCTCACACTGATGTTTCTCTCTGTCTCTCCCTCTCTCTTCCACACTCTCTAAAAATCAATGGAAACATATCCTCAGGTGAGGAGTAAAAAAAAAAAGAAATGTCATATCCTATGAAAGACACATCTTGAAAATGCCTAAAGAAAGTTGCCATTTTTTTGTGGTGAAGGGACTGGAGTCCGTGTTGATGAAAACACCTGGCGGCTGCGGTGGCTGGCAGTGGCTGCAGCAACAGGGTTATGGGGCTAGTGCCTTCCCCTGACCAGCCCAGTCGCCTCCTGCAGAGGGAGGCCAGACAAGCCGTCAGTAGGATACCCCCTAAGGGCTCCCAGTTTGTGAGAGGGGGCAGGCTGGGCTGAGGGACTCCCCTCTGCCCCAGTGCACAAATTTCGTGCACCGGGGCACTAGTAAGATATAAAAGCAAAGATGAGAAACCTAGAAGCAGCTATTTTGGATGAATCAAGGCATTTCTCTTTACTAGCTGTGCGACCTGTGGCAAATAACTTGATTTCATTGAAACTCATTTTTCTGAGATGAAAATTAAACTTACTGATAGTATCATTCTGGTGATTGCAAGTATGTGGGGTTTGAGTAAGCCTATAAACTGTAAAGCTCTTCTTTAAAATTACAGTGCTTGTCATATAGAAGAAACTTATAAATGGCGAACCTTTTGCGCTCAGCGTGTCAGCATTTTGAAAAACCCTAACTTAACTCTGGTGCCGTGTCACATATAAAAATTTTTTGATATTTGCAACCATAGTAAAACAAAGATTTATATTTTTGATATTTATTTTATATATTTAAATGCCATTTAACAAAGAAAAATCAACCAAAAAAATGAGTTCGCGTGTCACCTCTGACATGCGTGTCATACGTTTGCCATCACTGGACTAGACAAAATGAACATTTTTTTAATATAAAAGGCTTGCTCTAATTTATAAATTAAAATTTAACAAATGGGAGCAATTCAGAACTACCAGCAATTCATTATTAACATTTTAGATGAACACTATCCAAACATAACAAAATATCCCCCTAAAAATGACCTACTTTCCAATTTGGGCTTCAATTTCATTTTAACATGATATCCTAAATTAAAAAAAAAAAAATAAAACAAATACCTTAAGAGAGTTTTACTGGTGATGGAAGAAGACTTGACTTGGGGTAATAAACACACAGTAAAATATACAAATGATGTATTTTAGTTAACCAATGTCATCCCAATACATTAGATTTAAAAAGATAGTTTCAGTGCCTTAAATTACTTGATTACACAATATGCCTAATATAAATTGACATACTGCTATACAAACTCTATTTAGAATTGTAACATGACAACAATTAGGTTTTGCTTAATTCTTTCACCTTTATCACCCCAATAAATTCAATAAATTTTTTTTTAAAAGTAACCCTGGCTGATGTGGCTCTGTTGGTTGGGTATCATCCTGTGCACTGAGTGGTTGCTGGTTTTAATTACCAGTAGGGTGTATGCAGGAGGCAAACTATTTCTCTCCTTTTTGCTCTCTAAAAAAAGAAAAAATCAGCAAAAATATTTTTAAAAATATTAAACACAGAAACATCCCTAAAATTAATAAATTCCACATAATATTAGTAACCTAAATAAAAGAATTTCAATTGTTTTGATTTCTTAAAATATTACTATAAAACATTCTCTGAAGAGAATCATAAAGATGATGAGCAGGCAAGCTGACAATGAAAAATTTATAAATTAGCCCAACCAGTGTGGTCGGCAGTTGAGCATAGACTCATGCACCAAGAGGTTGCTGGTTCGATTCCTGGTCAGGGCACATGCCTGGGTTGCAGGATCCATCCCCAGTAGGGGCTGTGCAGGAGGCAGCCAATCGGTGTTTCTCTCTCATCCATGCTTTTCTCTCCCTCTCCCTTCCTCTCTTTCTAAAATCAATTTTTAAAAAATTTACAAAATAATGAAAGGGTATTAGCTTCAAAAAGTTGCTTTTTAAAAATCTCCAATATCAAATTTAACTGTTAATAATTAATAACTTAGTTAAAATTATCTATTAAATATTTGTAATCTGCTGTCTAGAGGTAACTTTACTAAGGGAATTGCCACAGCTGGCAAAGGAAAACATACTAAAGTTACAAAGAAAGAAAAGAAAAAACAAGTTTCCTTAAAATTTTGGGAAAACATTAACATCATAAAAAGTTCATTTCATTTAATATTATATTTGGTTTGCCAGTAACATGTAACATAAAAAATCCTTTAAGTATTTATATAAAGGACCTAAGATAGCAACTGTAAGTTTATGGTCTTAAATATCCCAAGAAAACCAACTCAAAGGCTCAATATACTGGTTTCAATTTATTTTGTGCATGTTTTGAAAGTAGCTGTAAACTGTCAGGGATGTGTAATTGACAGAGTATTTGTTCTTGCCCTTCTCAGCTAGGAAAAAAAAAAAAGACTCTTCTGAACACTGCTTTAATATCTGTTACAAAATTTATTTACTTATTCTATTCAAAAATCTTAGCAAATGAAGTCAGAAAACATCAAAGCCTGCCAAGAAAGAATTTTTTTAAAATATATTTTATTGATTTTTTACAGAGAGGAAGGGAGAGAGATAGAGAGTTAGAAACATCGATGAGAGAGAAACATTGATCAGCTGCCACCTGCACATCTCCTACTGGGGATGTGCCCGCAACCCAGGTACATGCCCTTGACCATAATCGAACCTGGGACCTTTTAGTCCGCAGTCCAATGTTCTATCCACTGAGCCAAACTGGTTTCGGCGAAGAAAGAATTTTAATGTACATTTTTATATCTTTAAAGAGGGCTATGTTTAATCAATCATACAACTAAATGCACATACCAAACAACAGATCCCCACTTCAACTTCCAAATATTGTGAAAATTTGGGCTACTTTCTCTGCCAGAGGATACATCAGAAAACAAAGGTAATATTTTTTTTTCTAAATGCCTCATTTTTTTGGTCCTAAATATACAAAACAGACAATGTATATATAAAACATGCAGTCCAGTCTTTGGCCAACTTACTTACCTTCAACTGAGTGAAGTTCTTGCCATTGGGAAGAAAATTCTGGGTAATTTACAGGTGCATAAAATAGGATGAATGTTCCTATTAGGGCTTTCAGTTCCTGGCTCAAAAGTTACCTCCCACCTTACTTCTTCCCCTCCTCACTTACATTGACTTAAAGGAACATTTGTAGTATAGCTAAGCCTCTGTGGGCAATCTATATATATAAAAGCCTAAGTGACTGTCCGACTGGTAGCTATGATATGCACTGACCACCAGGGGGCAGATGCTCAACACAGGAGCTGCTGAGCTGTGACGACTTGGCAGCTGTTTCTTGGGTGAAGCACTTGGACCCAGAGAGGAGTGAGCCAGACTCCGGGGGGCGCCACCTGAGAACTGCCCTCTCACAATCTGGGACCCCTCAGGGGATGTCATGGATTCCTGCAGGCCAGGCCAAGGGGCCACACCAGCGCACAAATCCGTGCACCGGACCTCTAACCCCGTGGTCGGCAAACTGTGGCTCGCAAGCCGCATGCAGCTCTTTGGCCCCTTGAGTGTGGCTCTTCCTAAGCCTTAGGAGTACCCTAATTAAGTTAATAACAATGTACCTACCTATATAGTTTAAATTTAAAAAATTTGGCTCTCAAAAGAAATTTCAATTGTTGTACTATTGATATTTGGCTCTGTTGACTAATGAGTTTGCTGACCACTGTTCTAACCCATTGGCTCCCCACCGGGCCTCTAAGCCCATTCAGAGGTCATGGGTCTGGCCTTTACAGAAACTTTTTTGACTCAATTAGCTAAATGATGAGACGTGCAGGACCTACTGGCTGCGGCCAGACATCTAGCACCTGCACCATCCGCTTAATATCAATTTCCAGTGGAGGCAGTGAATTTTCCCACTACCACTCTCAGTGCAGCTTCCCTCCTTCTGGGCGGGACAGTAGCACCAGCAGGCAACCTCCGGTTAGGGAAGGAGGCGAAGGAGGAGGTTCCCACCACCACAGGACTCCACCTGGACAGAAGGGCCTGGGCCAGAACCTGACATTAAGCAGGGTCCTGCCCTAGGCTGACTAGATTCCAGGCTAAGTAAATCCTGTTTGCTAAATAATTGCATTTTGCAGCTAAATTCCCACAAGTCGTCAGTTACCGCCAAACTTCGGGTAAAGTGAGATGAAAGAAGCAAGATAAATACAGACAGAAAGTTACATAATATTGGGAGAAGAGAGGAGGGAGCCCGATTCTGGAATGCATCACCCAAGAACCGCCCTCTCACAATCCGGGACCCCTCGGGGGATGTCGGAGAGCTGGTTTTGGCCTGATCCCCACAGGCCAGGCCAAGGGACCTGTGCACCGGGCCTCTAGTTATACTATAATTAAAAATGTGAGGGTTACATAGCTCAGTTGTTAAAACTTATAAGCTATAAAGACATTATAAATCTATTCATTTCAAAAAGCTCTACAAATCAAAATGTTGATTCAAGCTTTAATGCAGCAAGCAACCTACATTTAAAAAATGTTAATATATTTATTACCTAAAAGTGATCCAGAATATCTGTAATGACAAAAGCAAAAAAAGACTAATTTTTCTTTGATAGTAGAAAGTACCTAGGTCCTCAGATTAAAAACAATAAAATACTAAATGACAAAGAAACAAGAATGGACCCAAGAGCTACATGTTATAAACTCTGAAGCTGGATAATGAGAAGGTAACTCCATATTTCTTTCTTCTTGTTAATTTATCTCTAGTACCTAAGGCACAAAGCAGCAAGACTGCAACTGATTCCAAACAACTTGGAATTTTATTGTAAACATCCCATAAAGAATGGCAACAAATTAGTTCAGTATTTTTTGTCTTTGAAGATAATTGCTTATAATGACTTACAACTGCCAAACAAAACATCTCTTATAAACCAAGCCAGGCTAGTTTACCTTTCTTTACTGAATTTCAGTTTAATGGACATTTTGCCCACATACAACATCACAGCAACTATTAACTGAATGATTTTCCATCTTAAAACTTATGTATACTAAGAACAAACATAAGGTACAGCTTTGTTAATACTTTGTAAAGGATTACAAAAGACAAGGATGATAAGTTACAGGACAAAGAAATAAATTACTGATTGCCATCACCACAGTATTGTTTAAAGAACTAACATTTATAGTACTGCCTAATGTGTATCTGGTGACATATGTAAAAAACACATTTCCCAACTGGGTTTCTAAATATTTTTTGTATGTGAACTTAAAAGTCAATTACCAATGGCGACTTTAATATGTATCAATAGTTTTATTTTTTTAGAAAATACTTGTCATGCTTTTATATGTCAAAGTCTGATATTCTAGACTTAATTAAGATAGGAATAATAAATGGGTATACATATAAATAAACAAACACACCTTAAGTCTAAACTGCAGGGCCTTTCTACTGTACTTCTCCCACCATGAATCATAAATTACCAGTCTTTTTGAAGTGTGCTAAATTAGGTAAAATCATTGCAGAAAGAGAAATAAGGATAAAAGTAAGCAAGAGAGGAATGGTGAAAAAGGAAATAATCACGGGTAAGGCTACAAGAAATTGAGGGCAATCCGCAGTCCACAAAATATAGCACATTGAAAAAAATTAAAATTTGTATTAGAATTTAATCAGAACTTGGTAAACTTGGTAATTAAAATTTGGTTAAAGAAACTTCACTAAAAGCAAAGAAGCATGAAAATATTTTCATACTAATTTTTAAAACAAGCCTTAAAAGTGATCTTAGAATATTCTATTTTCAACAGAACATTCACATAGCCTCATGTACCACAAAAATGTTGGGGATGGGGATAACATTTAAAACAATGAACTTTAAAATGTCAAAAGTTTCGTTTCTTTCCCCAGAACTAAAAGGCTGGACATCAAAATATACTAAAAATTACACAGGATTTAAGTCTCCTTTTGGTGAATGTGAAAATTCGAACTTTAAAGGTAAGTACCAGTTGGTAAATGTGCATAAAATAATTTCGAAGATATATGTGTGTTTTATATAAGATGTTTAATTTATCACTACCATAAACATACAAATTTTGAAAAATGCTCAAAAAATTTTTATCAGGAAGTGAGAAGTGGCATTCACATCTTTCTCTTTAAATCACTGTTATTGTCTGATGACAACCTATAGGATTACAAAAAAAAAAAATACAGCAAAAAAGATTAATCACTCAAATTTATTTCAAATTATTGGGAAGCTGAGTTAACTATCTGAGCACACAGTTGTACGAATGGGATTTCTGAATTTTACTATGGGAGAAACAATGTGCTATATGGAATAATTCTAGTACAAGCCTGATCTCTGGTAAGGGAAACCAACAAGAAACAAATGAAAGAAGGGCAAATTAAAAGAAAATATAGGACAGGTGTATAGAACAAAACCTAGATTGTTTATCTAGAAGGTATAACAAAATGAATGATCAAGTAGTACACACACACATTCACACACACACACACACACACACACACACACACACACATGCTAAGCGCTTTACAACAGGCAAAGAATTGGTAGACAGTGATATTATTTTTTATGTCTGAGATAAAGTGTGCCAAGTTGGACACAATCTACATACATACATGGGTGTATGCGTGCGTGCGCGCGCACGCACACACACACACACACACACACACACACACGGAAAAATTTAGTCACTAGGCTAACAGGCTAGTGAATGTTTTAGAGAGCATCCGAATCTGGAAGAGATACACACAGCAAGCCATAGAAAACACACACAATTCTGTTTTCATAAACATATACCATGCTAAGATCTTAAAGCTGGGAATTAATGTTATTAGCATTCATGAGAAATATTACAGGTCGCTGACTACTAATACCTAGCATAAGATTAGGCTTATACATCTGTATGCTCTCATGAACCTAAATATAACAGTGGTTTTTTTCTTAGCAATGCATTTAACATTTAGACTTTTCTTCAACCTTCTTAGCTCATTTCCGACTTGCTTTGCTATGACTGAACCCAGATCTTATTTAGGTTAAAGGGCCTCTAAAAAATTAAAGCGATAATATAGTCAATGTGATATAAATTACATCACATTCACAGGAGGCAGTGCTACAAAATAAGCGAAGTATAAATTGGGGGAAAGTCCAGATATAAAAGTAAAAATACATCTTCCAAACTTTTAATTTCACAATTATTAAAATAATTTGCATGCAAACAGAAATGATCTGTTTGTTTTATAATAAATGATAACTATGCTCATCTAAAACACCCTGGTGACTAACTCTTTAAATCTTAATAACTGAAACCAACATTACAGCAAAATGCTGTCACTAGTATTTTCACAGTATTTCACTACATATAAAATATGCTAAAAATGTCTTTAGCCTTGTTATTCTAAGTATCTAAACCTAGAAAATCTTGACATTTGGGGGATTAATGTGGCATTTTTATTTTTCAAAATAAATTATAAATAAAGCTTCAGACAGCTAAAATCACATAGATGGCATTCTTCTACATTTCAAGAGGTCAGGTCTTCATAGAAGAATGTCAACAAAGGGTTTCACACTAAAAAGATACACATGATACTCATTTGGGTATATCCATGAATTTAAGTAACTGTTACTTTGATTAGGGTAGGCCAAAGTATTATTGATTCCAGGAAAACACAGGCACAAATTTAGCCTAAATGCCCAAGAGATGAAAAACTAAAAAAAAACCAAAAAAACATATCTTAGCAAAAATCAAATGTAGAGTTTCAAATATGAACATTTTTTAATCTATACTATGGTTAAAAGTGGCAGTTGATTTACAACCAGAAGTAGTTTTGGTTTAGTGAAAAAATGACTAAAAAAAAAAAATAATCTTGATCTACTCTCCAGTAACAGAATTTAGTGCCATTAACAATTCACAAGAATACTTTCTTAAAGCCTGAACAATTCTACTGCAAGTGAAAATTGCTTAAAGATGTTAGTCCAAGAATAACCCCCACCTGACCCAATCAAAAAAGCAAAGTTATGTGTGTACTCCTTCCTCTGCACTTAAGGATTTTTCAGATGCATGAAATGATTGAAAGCATGAAACAAACACATTAGCTTAAATATCCTGGGATTATTAGGTGTACATTAAAAAGTTTCTTTTATCCCACAAATCTGTTCTAAGTGCAATAAATCTGCTGTTACAAAAAAAAAAAAAAGAGATCAATATATTCCCTTCCACCTCAAAAATCTAAGTATCTAACAAATTTGCAAACTCTCGAATTTACGGAATAAAAATGACCTTGGAACTCAAGCTCACTTATAGAACTATGTGCACTCTACTGCTGTAAACAAGACCATAAGGGTTGAAAAATTTTTTTCACCTCTAAAATAATAACTCAGAATATCAGTATGCAGTGCAATGAGGTTCTTTTCTGAAAGATTATAACAAAAGAACCTTTTGGAATGGTATGAGCAGAACCTATGTATATTGATTCAAAATATTAGTTAGCCGAAACATTCCAACTCAAACTAGGTGTTTTGTTATATTTTGAAATTCAAATGAAAACCATTCTCTCACAGCTGTTAAATAGTAAGTGGCAGCAGGTATATATATATATATATATATATATATATATATATATATATGCAGTCACCCAAGTCTACTTACATAAATATGTTCTAAGAAAAGTCTAATATAGAGTATACTATACTTATACAAGTTTGTTAATTACAACCATTAATTTGAGAGCTAATATGATTAACAACCTCTCAGCTTATAACTTATGAATATTTATTTTCACCAAGCTTGTTCTATTTCTCCTTAGTCAATGAATAACTGTATCTATTTTCCTTAATGCTTCCAGTAGTTGTAGTTAATAGAGGTAGCTGAGCTACTATTCAAAGAAGTTATTTTTTTGTGGATGAGGATTGTTCAAATGTTTAAGGTATCCTTGAAGCTACACAAGTTCTATTAATGCAACAAAATATAATAGGAAAAAGAAAATGGATGCAAGAAACTTTTGCATTTGGCACCTTGTCTAGATTGATACCTCAAGTATTCTTTTTTAATAAAGTTAATGCACACATCAGAACACACCACAAAGATTTGCTACGTATTTACAAGGCACCAACCCTTTCTCACCTTTAACATGAATTAAGCAAATCAATGAAAAGCATATCAAGATCCCCCCACCCCCCCCCCCAAAAAAAAACTGTAGTATAAATATATACTTCAGTTCAGTACAATTATTGAAAGTTTGGCCTGGGAAGAGTAAAATAATCCAGATCGTTCTTACAATATAGAAACTGTAAACATTTAATAGCTGCCTTTAGGATTGGTGTATTGTGCAAAAGTTATTATTACTGGGTACAGGAATCAAAATGGCAAAAACAAACTATATAAAACTCTGTAAGAAGCTGCTATACTTCTGTGATACAAAAGCAAAAGAGGGATAGTCTACTGAGATAAAAATGTCATGCTACTCTTAAGAAGCTGAATGCTCCTTTAATGTAGTAAATCTGTAGTGTGTCTGTGGTGTGTGTGTGTGTGTGTGTGTGTGTGTGTGTGTGTGTGTGTATGTGTGTGTGTGCACAGAATTTTTTAAAATTTAAGGCCTAATGAATAAGGCTTGTTTGAACAAATGAAGTGTGGAGATCAAAAGTCTTGAAACAAATGTGTACTGGCATAATGGAAAAGCACCAATGTGAAAGGAAGCGTAAGTCCCCACACAACTTGCTTTGTAGATATCCTGGTAAATTCCCTGCAGTAGAAGGCCATTGAATTTTTTAAATTATTCTAAATTTCTTAACTGTTAATAATTCCATCCCATGAGATGGCTAACCCTGGCTTTTTCTGTCATTTTACGCACTCTGCCTGATCTGGATGTACCAAGATTCAGAGGATCTTCAGTGGACACAAAATTGTCATTATCAGAATCATCATTATATAAAACAGTCCTCCTGCCTTGGTTTCTTGTTTTAATTCGTGGCAGTCTACTGAAACGTCCTGAAAACATGGTATCAAATTCATCATCAGCAATACGTGCACGTTTGGCTCTGGTGGCTCCTCTAGAAGCACCTCTTCCTCCTCTCCCTCTCCCTCTCCCTCTGGTACTACCTCCACCTCTTCCTCGACCCCCTCGTCCCCTGCCTCCTCTTCCTCTGCCTCCTCTACTCCATCTCCCCCATCTCCCCCATCTGCCCCTTCCTCCTGTGCCTCTTGTTTTCCAGTTTCTTTTTCCATTGGCATATTGCTTTCTGAGTTTTCTTTTAGGCCTGGTTTGTACAAACTTGCTATAGTCATGGTCTCCATCTACATAGTCTTGATCTGTTCTGGAAGTTGATTCAGAATCAGAATCAGAACCGCAGGTACTTTCAGAACTTAAACTGGATCCTAACTCTCCACTCTCTGAGGAGGATAAATGTGATTTCTCTTTTGATTCTTTCTTCTCTTTGTCTTCTCTTCCCATGCTTTCATCTTCTTCCGATGCACTAAGCAGTTTTCTCTTGATTCCTGTCCGGGGCTCTCTGCCATCACCATTTGTAACGGGTCCATCAAGGGAGTGATCTAAATCAAGATGAATGATTATTTAAAGTTAAGCTTTGACATTGGTAATATGGTTATTTGGGTTCAAAAGTAAAATAAGCAATCTATAAAAAATATTTATACCAAAAGATAGATGAGGTAAAAGCATAGAGAGTGTTGCAGTATGAATTTAAATCTGTTAGAAATGAAGAAGATAATAAAGTTCTGGTTTTGTCTGATTGCTTTTTTGAAGGGGGGATGTGGAAGGATGATGGCTGGTGAGGTAGCTAGGCAGAAATTTTAAGGGCTTGAACTCTAAAAAGAATTTTCTGGAAACATGTATCAGAATAATTTCATTCATTCACAGAATAAATATTTACTGATTATCTACTATGGCCCAGGCATTGCTTGGAGCTTGAAATGTGTCAATTATGAGACAAAGTCCTTGCTCTTTTAATTTATATTTTAGTAGGTCAAACTTGCTAGACAATGAAATGAACAATTAAAAAACAAAATTTTAATAATACGTTATAAATAAAAGAAGATAAAAATAGACTGTGAATGTGATGTTTGAGGGGTATTTTATACAGGAAAGACTTTTCTGCAGAGGTAGTATCTAAGAAAAGAACTGAATGAAGTTAGATCTGGGGAAAGAACATTCCATCAGAGGATATAGAAACTCAGTATAACTAGAGTGGAAGAGAAAAAAAAGAAAAGAGTAGTAGGAGATGAAGAATGATGGGATCTGATTTATATTTTTAAAAGAGTGCTGTGGGCCCTGGCCAGTGTGACTCACTTGGTTGGAGCATCATCGTGTACACCAAAAGGTGGCGAGTTTGATTCCTGGTTAGGCACATACCCAGGTTGTGGGTTCGTTCCCCGGTCAGGGTGCGTGCAGGAGGCAACCAATATCTCTCTCTCCTCTCTCTCTTTCACTCTCTCTAAAATCAATAAAAAGATATCCTCAGATGAGGATTTAAAAAAATACATAAATAAAAGAGTGCTATGGTTGCTGTATAGAGAATGGATTATAGAAGGGGATGATTGGAAGCAGAAATCAGCTGGGAGTCCATTTCAATAGTGAAGGTAACACATGATGAGGGATGTAAAAATAGAGGTGTTGAAAAATGACTGGATTTGGAATATTTCCTTCTAGCGGTGACACCAGAACAAACCTTTATTTTTAAATTTCCAACTGAGGACAATAGCTGATGGGTTGGATGTCAGGTGTTAAGCAAAGAATGAAGGTCAACTACTAGGTTTTATAGCCTGCAACTGGGTGAATGGTAGAGATGTTTTGCTAAGTTAGGGAACACTAAAGGAGGAATAGGTTTAGGCAAACTAGTGAAGAAATAAAGATTCCAGATTTAAATACTACCAGAGGCACAAGTAAATACATTTTTTTTAAAAAGAAAAAAGCAGGTGGATATACCAGTCTAGAGGCTCAGGGGAGGCTCAGAGCAAGAAATATAATTTTGGAAATTTTCAGTAACGATGACATTTACTGTCAAGAGAACTGAGAGCTCATTAAGAAAGCAAGTAAAGCAAGATGGTGGAAGATTAAGACTTGGGATATTTCAACATTTAAAGAATAGGCAAAGATAACTGGGAAGAATAACCAGTAAAGTAGGAAGAAAACAGAAGAGTATACTGGAAACAGTGGAAAAAGAAAAGCCTAGAGTTGAATGGCAACCAAAGATACAAGATTAATCTAATAGTCTTGGGGTTATAGACTAAATTACATTACCCTCCAAATTACATATATTGAAGCCCTAACCCCCAATGTGACTTTATTTGGAGATAGGGCCTTTAAGGAAGTTTTAATTAAAGTGAAATCACAAAAGTGGATCCTAATGAATTACGACTAGTGTCCTTATAAAAAGAACAGACACGAATGTTCCTTCTTTCTCCCCCTGTCTGTGGATGCACAGAGAAAAAGCCACATAAGGACACAGCAAGAAGGTGGCCATCAGCAAGCCAGGAAGAGACCCCATACCAGACACCAACCCTGCTGGGATCTTGACCTTGAACTTTGAGGCCTCAGAACTGTGAGGAAATAAATGTCTCTTTTAAGTATTTGAAAAGGTACGTAACATCACTAATTGTCAGGAAAATGCAAATCAAAACCATTAATGAGATATCACCTCACATCTGTTACTGTGGCTAGTGTCAAAAAAATGAAAGATAACAAGTGTTGGCAAGGATGTGGCAACAAGAGAACCCTTGCACATATTTGATGAGAATGTAAATTAGTAGAGCCATTATGAAAATCAGTATGGAGGTCCCTCAAAAAATTAAGAGCACTACCATATAACCCAGCAATTCCACTTCTGTTTATGTATCAAAAGGAATTTAAATCAGGATCTTGCAGGAATCTGTACCCCCTTATTCATTGCAGCATTATTCATAATAGGCAAGCTATGGAAATTATATATATAATGAGTTATTCAGCCTTAAAAAAAGAAGAAAATCTTGGCATTTGTGACAAGGATGAAGTTGGAAGACATTATGTTAACTAAGCAAAATAAGCAAGACACAGAGAAAGAACTATTGTATGATGTCATATGGTAATCTAAAATATAGTCATGCAGTGTATAACAATGTTTTGATAAATGAAAGACAGCATATATGATGGTGGTGTTCCCATAAGACTGTAATGGAGCTGAAAAATTGTTATCTATTGCTTACCATAGCCATGGTAATGACATCATGCAACACGTTTGTGGTTATGCTGGTGTAAAGAAACCTACTGCACTGCCAGTCATAGCAAAGTATATAATTATGTACAGTACATAATACTTGATAATGATAATAAATGACTATGTTACTGGTTTATGTATTTACTATACTATGTTTTTTAATTGTTATTTTATAGTGTACTCTTTTTACTTATAAAGTTTGCTGTAAAGCATATGTCATATTAACCCAGCAATAAGCAACCGCATGTTCACTGTGTTTCTAGATTGCATCATTATCTTGTGTTTGACTTAATCTTGTGTTGTTTTATACAGTAGCATGCTGTACAGGCTTGTAGCCTATGCCATATAGCCTAGATGTGTATTAGGCTATACAATCTAGGTTTGTAAACTTTATGAGGTCCACATGACAAGATCAGCTAAAGATGTGTTCTCATAACATATCCCTGCAGTTAAGTTCATAGAAGCTGAAAGCAAGATGGTAGTTGCCACGGGCTGGGAGAGGGGAAATGGGGAGGTGTTGGTCAAAGGGAACTAACATTCAGTTACTGAGGATGAATAAGTTCTAGATATCTAATGTACAGTATTGTGACAATAATGAACAATACTGTACTGCATATTTGAAATCTTCTAGGAGGATAGATCTTAAATTTTCTCAACAAACAGACACAATAATCATGTAGAGGTGAGATGTTAATTAGTTTGATTGTGGTGACCATTTCACAGTGTATGTGGATATTGAAACATCAAGTTGTACACTTTCGGATTCTCACAGCCAGTTGGCCTGGAGGTCAAATCCTCCTATTAACTACAAGAATCAAGGCTTAACTACAACAAGACTGCGCATAAAGACCACTAGGGGTTGCACCAAGAAAGCATAAAAAATGCAGAGACAAAGAAACAGGACGCAGATGTCAGAAATGGAAGATATAGAGCTCAAAACCACACTTTTAAGGTCTTTCAATAATTTTCTAAAAACTGCCGATAAATGTAGTGAGATCCTCAAGAAATCTAATGAGAACCTCGATGTTGTGATAAAGAACCAACTAGAAATTAAGCATACACTGACTGAAATAAAGAACATTATACAGACACCCAACAGCAGGCCAGAGGAGTGCAAGAATCAAGTCAAAGAATTGAAATGTGAAGAAGCAAAAAGCACCCAACCGGAAAAGCAAAATGAAAAAAGAATCCAAAAATACGAAGACAGTGTAAGGAGCCTCTGGGACAGCTTCAAGCGTACCGACATCAGAATTATAGGGGTGCCAGAAGAAGAGAGAGAGCAAGATATTGAAAACCTATTTGAAGAAATAATGACAGAAAACTTCCCCCACCTGGTGAAAGAAATAGACTTACAGGTCCAAGAAGTGCAGAGAACCCCAAACAAAAGGAATCCAAAGAGGACCACACCAAGACACATCATCATTAAAATGCCAAGAGCAAAAGACAAAGAGAGAATCTTAAAAACAGCAAGAGAAAGAAACTCAGTTACCTACAAGGGAATACCCATACAACTGTCAGCTGATTTCTCAACAGAAACTTTGCAGGCCAGAAGGGAGTGGCAAGAAATATTCAAAGTGATGAATGCCAAGAACCTACAACCAAGATTACTTTATCCAGCAAAGCTATCATTCAGAATTGAAGGTCAGATAAAGAGCTTCACAGATAAGGAAAAGCTAAAGGAGTTCATCACCACCAAACCAGTATTATATGAAATGCTGAAAGGTATCCTTTAAGAAGAGGAAGAGGAAGAAAAGGGTAAAGATACAAATTATGAACAACAAATATGCATCTATCAACAAGTGAATCTAAGAATCAAGTGAATAAATAATCTGATGAACAGAATGAACTGGTGATTATAATAGAATCAAGGACATAGAAAGGGAATGGACTGACTATTCTTGGGGGGGGGGGGGAGAAAGGGATGTGGGAGATGCAGGAAGAGACTGGACAAAAATCGTGCACCTATGGATGAGGACAGTGGGTGGGGAGTGAGGGCGAAGGGTGGGGGCAGGAACTGGGAGGAGGGGAGTTATGGGGGAAAAAAGAGGAACAAATGTAATAATCTGAACAATAAAGATTTAATTAAAAAAAAGTTGTACACTTTAAATATGTGCATTTTTTATGTCAATGATATCTCAATGAAGCAGCTAAAAATAACTGTTGTTTAAGCCAGCTAGTCTGCAGTGTCTTGTGTGACAACCCAAGCTGACTAAAATACTAGCTGATAGCAATAGAAACTGTAGATAAGAGATTTAAGTGGTATTAAAGAGTTGTAGAATTCACAAAACTTAGCAACTATCTGGATATGAGGAGTAAAAGGAGAGTCAAAGTAAACTGTAAAATTTTAAACTGGATGACTAGGAAGATGGTGGTACCATCAACTAAAATAGTGAGTATAGAAATACAAGCAAGCTTGAGAATGATGAATGATAAGCATCCAATGGAAATTTTTTAGGATGCACTTGGAAACGAGACTGGTAGAATAGAGATGTTAGGGTTAGATATGAATTTGGAGAGTCATCAGCATAAAGATAATTGATGTGGCAATTAGATTCCTTTATTTGTAGAAGACAAAAAAAGAAAAACAAAAGAAACAGAAACCATATCAGTGATGGCGAACCTATGACACGCGTGTCAGAGGTGACATGCGAACTCATTTTTTTGGTTGATTTTTCTTTATTAAATGGCATTTAAATATATAAAATAAATATCAAAAATATAAATCTTTGTTTTACTATGGTTGCAAATATAAAAAAAATTTCTATATGTGACACGGCACCAGAGTTAAGTTAGGGTTTTTCAAAATGCTGACACGCCGAGCTCAAAAGGTTCACCATCACTGGACTATATTAATACAGGAGAAACAGGGATATAAGAGAAGCAGTACTATAGAAGCCAGGCAGTAGAGTTCCTAGAGGGTAGTCAACAGCATGCAATGATATAGATAGATCAAGGATATAGGACTATGAAAAGGATACTGGTCAGTGAAGACAACTTTTATAGAGTGGTGGGGGCAGAAGCCAGACTATAAAGGGTATATGAATGTTTAGATGGAAAGAAAACAGAGGCAGGAAGTATAAGCTACACTTTCTAAAAGCCTGATAATGAAGGAAAGGGCACAATGAGAGGTGGCATAAGTATGTAACATGCAGCTGGAAAAAAAGAGAGAGTAAAGATAAAAACTGGGGAAAATAAATGCAATAACTATCTTCAAATAATCAGATATGTAATAATATTTCTCATGCAACTAATATAAAATATATCTTTAGAAAGTATTTTTGAGTCATTTGATACTTCAATTAACAATGGATAAGCTACTTGATTTTTCAATAAAATGTATATAAAATAAAAATATAGACTACTATAAAGGTATTTCTAAAAACATAGCAAATGTTCCTCACAAACTTCAAATAGATGAACACATTAGAAGTTTCGTTGAACATGTTCAAGGTCCATAACATAGTGCTAAGTATAAGAAGAAAGTCTACATAACAATAACCTTCAGCTATTTATAAATGATGTCCCCTGACACGGTGCAAAAAAAAAAAAAAATGCACGTGATAATGAATTATTGGGTCAGTGATCTCTTTTTAATCAGTGAAAATTTTTCTACAAATAAAAGTTATATGGAAGTTCATTACATGAATAATAAGTGGCCCTGGTTGAATGGAGAAGGCTGTTCTGAAAATTCCTGAAGTAGCTCTGTGGATTACTGAAAATGTAGGCAGTACAGAGCCTGAAAACCAATGAATTATTGAGATAACAGGTTCTTAGGGAAGAGAATATCTTAGTTACATGTAACTAGAAAACCAGAATAAGGTGGTAGATGTAGATGTTGATTAAAAGAAGGCTCATTGGTCATCAAAACCCTTTTTTTAAAATTGGGGTAGGCTTTTAAAAAATAAGCCTTATTTAAAGGTGATTTTGAACTTTTTTGGCCATTTTTATTAATATGGTTTAATATACAAAGAATCCTAAATGTGTCTAACATTCTGGTTTTTATATGCTTGGGGAAGGAGCCTTTCATTCAGTTGTTTTTCCCTATTAATTTTATATTTCATTTTAAAAGACTAAAATATGTTTGGAAGTTTTGGAAATCTGCTAAGCGGCTTTTCCTAGTTGTGGATATGAAACCCTGTCTGAGTCAAATTCGACAATATTAAAATACTCATTAACTATAAGGACATGATAATTTTTACAACCTAAATACACCAGCTTTTAAACAATTAATCTGTCATTATAAAGGAACAAAGAATAAATACCATGTCCATATTTATTTCCTACCTTGTTTAATTGGCAAAACTCGATTCCGAAATGATTTGGCTTTCCCTGGGTCATGGCTATTTCCACTTCGGCTATATCCACTGAAGCTTGATGAAGAAAATGGTCCATCCACCTCATCATCAAGTAAATATAGTGAAAGCCCTTCAGCAGCATCTGAAACTTACATTTAAAAAGACTGTAATGTTAACATAATTACCATGTTTTCAATAAAGTTATAAAAGGGCTGTTTTTAAAACTATATCTCACTCAGTTACTCTAACAACTTGTGCATTGTTTGGAGAAAATATGACTATTCTGAGAACAAATGTTTTATCACATCATTAAGCTTTCAAGGACGGAATAACAGAAAAACTTGTCCAAGGAAAAAATATCAGAGAATTGCACACACAAAATATGTTCAAGCTATTAAAGATGTTGTCTAATGAAAACACTTCCTCAGATAATAAATCCTTAATTCTTACATTGGCAAATATATTGTAGACACTACTCTGAGATATAATAGATGTTAAAAATCATAAAATTACAGACTTTTAAAGCTAAGAAACTTAAAAATGGATCTAGTTTTAACACCTTCATTTAAAATATGAAGATACTTAATCTTATTGCCTAAAGTCTAACCTAGGACTACACAGCTAGAGAAAAGAATTGGAAATAAAACACAACTTTTCCATATAGAAATTCATTGCTCTTTGTACTATAAATCATGCTGCCTTTTCTATATCATTAATATCAGTATTAAACTGAAATATATAACACCAACACTAAAGACATTTACCAGGAGATGAGAAAGGAGAGCTGGTCCTTGCATAAGACACTGAGGTATTCTGGTCATTTTTAGGCTGCAACTTCATTTGTTTCTGTTTCCCTTTTGGACTACAAGTAAAAATATATAACAGTGAAAAATTTTTCTATTAGCATCATATTACAATAAGACAGTATAATACAAAATGTTTAGGTGTCCAAAAAAGAAATGACCAATAATTTAAGTTAAATGCTTCAAACTGGTAATATAACAAAGTTAAATTTAAAGCATTAAAATAAAAAGGTTTTGGTATAACAAAATCCACATGAACAAAGCTTTGGGTTACCACCTCCATGTTTACACAGGTACAAGATTTCTTTAAAAAAATCTCTTGGGTGTTGGGATCCCCTCAAACTATTCAATAAACTTTAAGAAATGAGGTAATATACACAAAATGCTTTGAAAACATAAAATACTACATCACTGCAATATACCTAGGAGCTCTGCTACTTGATAATGAACTGCTGCTGCTTCTCAGACGTTTTCTGTACCGTGGCCTTCTCCTCTTCTGACTCTGGATTGCTGACTTATATTCAGAGATGATATTTTTAATATGACTTTCAAATAAGGCAGATAACCTCAGTGTCATGCTATAGATCTGAAAAAGTAGAAATTAGTCTTGTTTTAGCAAGTACTTCAATTATATAAAAAATAAAAGGTATAAACATGCCTGGGCCATTATCGGCATCATCCTTTCATACAAAATATATGTGTTATTCCATACACTCGAAAAATTCTCCCTGAAGAATTAAAACAAGATACCATTTTTAACCAAAAATTAATAAAGGTTTTTAAAAGATAACATCCAATGTTGGGGAGGGTAGAATAAAAAGATTCCTATACATTGCCAGTGGGTTTTTATTAACAGGAACAATTCTGAAGGACAATTTGTAATAGGTATCAAAAATCTTAAAAATATACACACTCTTTGGCTAATAACTCCACTTCTGGGAATTTATTCTAACAAAATATCAGAGAATTATACACACAAAATAATTATGTTCAAGCATGTTAAAGATGTTAGCCACAACCTTATTCATGTAAAGTGAAAAACAACCTAAATCTCTAGCACTAGGATGCTTGTGAAATAACATAAAAACATCATATAATAAAATACCATGGAGACATTAAAACTTCTGTTTTCAAAGAGTAATAATGACATGGGAAAAGGTTCAAAAAGTTTCTAAGTACAAAATCTGTTTTAAAGAATATATAAGCATATGCAAGTATAATAAGTGTAGGAAATAAAATCAAATGTGAAAAATTTATGCCTGCAGAAATTGGTGAAACTTCATTTTATATGAGTTGAAAGTGGGCAAGTTATATACCTATTGTACAACTTATTTAAAAGTTAATAATATACAGTGATTATAAAACACAAAAATTATTATTAGTACTTTTTTGTTCTCAAGATATTTAAGTTCTAACAAAATATAGAAATACTAAATGTGAGTATGAATACACAGTTATAACTTCCCAATATGGTTCACAATTTATTATAATAAAGAGAATATAAATATTCACAGCTAATCCAAATATATAAATTAATACTGTTAACCTCTTTTATTCATAAAGTTATTTATTGGACATATTAAAGGTACTTAATTACTAGCTCTCCATCCCTTGACCTCTCTCTGGCAGATATAAAATATTAATAAAGAACAAAGATGAGGCAGGTAGGAGAAAGAAAGAGGTGCTTAATTCCAGAATGACTGCTAAATGTGTCTTTATGCATGCCTAATAAACTGTCAGAGAAATACTGAGAATCAAACTTTAGTAGCGATGTCAGAATTGTAGTATATACTGTTTCAGCAATTTTAAAACTGGTGAAAGAAAAAGCTGCGTGTTATATATAACTAGATGCTTAGAGGATCAATCCACCTAATATAGGTTTTACATACCCTTGATTTTTTATTAGAGGTATAAGTTTTGGAGTTGCTGAATATTTGGCGAACATCTTTATAAAATTCCAGAGGACTACCATAGTTTCCTGCTTCCAGAGTTTCTTTCACAGTGCTGAAGTCCATAGGAGTGTCTATAACACCTTGATAATCCTACAAAGAATGTGTTATGAAATACATAGGCTGAGTAACAAAGTATGTAATACAATGGGACTGAGATTTGCATCACCAAGTCACTATGAAATAAACAGACTGTTTTTCAACCTGCTGCCACCCCTCAACCAGGATACATTTAAATGAACTCTTTTGTTGGCTCACAAAAACAGCAGGGCGGTATGGGAGGGTCTTAGCACTGACTGCAATCCATAACCATATGACTCTCTCTAGAACCAGAAAAGAAAATCCATAGCCACTGGCTTCATCCCTACAGAGTCCACAATATAAAATTTTATTTCTTCCTTAAAGGCTGAAGTGACCTCAATTCCCTGGCAAACTGCTCATTGAAAGTAGAAGATGGGATAATTCTCATATAATTAAACAGTTCCATGTCACCAATTAGCTACATATTTCCAAGACATTCCCAGCTAGCTATGAGGGCATTCTAAGATGTCATTAGTTGAAAGTCAAAGTCAAATTGGCTATGCCTGTGCCTCTCTCCTATCATTCTGATTTCAATAAATGTGATAATTTGCTTCATCTAAGGTCTTCATTTTCATATCTTCAAAATTAGTTTGATTTTTATTTAGACGAGGGAGAAGATTTTATTTTAACCTAAATCTCGCAAGTCCAGTAAAGATATTTCTAGAGTTATCTTATGGAAGTGCACTGAAATGTATATACCTATACATATCACAACCATTAATAAATGAATATATTTTGGAGTAAAAGCTATTGTTGGTATTAGATCTCTCATCCTACTTAGAAACATTAAGAATTAAATCACATTTCACTTGAAGAAATATCCAAGGAACCAGAAGAAGGGACAGAGGAAGGATATAAAAAGCAAAAAATATTTTTCAAAGTATGAGAAACCACAATTGCTCTTAATATGTCTTGTTAAAAATATTTGCTTAAATCATAAAAATCAAAAGTACTACAACACAACATGGCTTATGGATATAAAGATTTTAATAGAATAAAAACGTTGGAACTTTGTGTAGTATGATAAATTCCAGCGGGAATAATCAGCTGTAATACAGACATAATTATATAGTGCAATTGATGATTTCTACTATGCTACAGTCTATAGAAACAAGTAAAAGTAAACATCTACCACCTATACAGATGGTATACAAAGATCCCTCCTGAGAACATGTGCTGATTTAAAAGAAAAATAAACTACTAAAAAAAAAAATCAAAGATAAAAAGGGAGTGAGCAGAGTTGGAAAACAACTTTGCAAATTATAAAAGTTTTATTTACAATATGGAGATTTTAAAAAATAAAACTACATAATATTAACCAGTATGTGTCTTTTAAGAGATTACTAGGCCTACCTCCGAAAGAGATGGATCTTGTTGTCTTTCCAAAACAATTGACCCTGAGGGTTCTCCCTCTTGCTCTTGATGGCCCTATTAGGGTAAAGAACATATATTGTGTTTCTACACCACCACAACAAAATATCAAGAATTGGAATACAATTATTATTTAAGGTTCAAAGATCCATAAATAGGAAGAATTTTTTTACTGATTGTACTTTAAGATGAAGGAAGTTTACATTCATCACTCTCCTCTACTATGAAAACACAAGACTAATTTATTCTACCCAAACTCACTATAAACAAACAATCAAGCTTTATGAAACATAATCTTGTTTATTATTGGAATGATTTTTCTCAATTTAAACCTGTATAAGTAGAGAATACAGATGTTTAGTAATTTCAGAGGATGGTGTGATGTGTTTCTGAAATACTGCTATACCTTTTCTCTGAATATGTTAAAATAAGATTTACTATTAATACTAAAGGTTATTCAATATATAAATAGATAACACTATTAGAAAAGAATCATATAATGGAAGTTCTCATGCTTATATCTTTGATGAAAAGTCATACGGTATGTTGGTTACCTAAGTGAAATATTGGATAACATATTTAAATTATTAACGTAAATTAAGCATAAATTTACATACATTATTAACATTTAAGGCTAACACATGTAACCAAGGATCTGCAGTGTGTAAAAGTGTATTAGAAGTTAGTAAAACATATTAAACAAATATCCAAAATAAAAGCAGGATATTGCAAAGATATTTTTTATTTTTTAAATAAATTTTTTAAATAAATTTAAATTATTTATCTTCTTCTTATTGAAGTGGCATTGGTTAATTATATGTGTCAAGTGTAAAATTCTATAATACATCACTGGCAAAGATATTTAGAATAAAATTGGGTTTACAAATGTATAATCTATATATATAAAACCCTAATATGCAAATAGACCGAATGGCAGAACAACTGAACAACAGAACAACTGGTCACTATGATGTGTGGTGACCACCAGGGGGTGCACGAAACATGGCAGGCATTGGCAGCAGGCGGCAGAGCATGGAACATGGCGGGCATCGGCCACGGCAGAATGGTAGAACAGGTGAGCAGGGGTGCCAGACTAAGGTTGGGCACTGGTTGCTGTCATTGGGGCGAGCCCCTGGTGGTTACTAAAAATTCTTTGCTCCCATGCACCACGGTCCCGCCCACGCTTGCACCTGCTGCTGGCGCCGGCCCCGACTGCTCAGTGCTGTAAGTGGGTTTGAGCAGTGGCTGTGGGTGCCTATCGCCCCTCAGGGCTTCTCCACATCCCCCTGCTTCTAAGGGGTGATTGGAGCCGGCAGCTGCCTCTCATACCTGTTGCCGGTGTCGGCCCCACTCGCACCCACTGCCAAAGCCAGCCCTACTCGCACTGGCCGCTGGCGCCAGCCCCACTAGCACCCGCAGCCAGCGCTGAAGCCACCACTTACAACCATGGCTGGTGCCCGACGCCACTCCCGATTGTCCCTGTGGGCTTCTCCACCTCACCCTACTCCTGAGGGGCAATTGGGGCATCAGCTACCACTCTCACCCGCTGATAGCACCAGCCCTGCTTGCACCCACTGCTGGTGCCGGCCACAATTACTCCGTGCCATCAGTGCGTGGGAGCAGTGGCGGCAGGAGCTGGGCTGCAGGCAGATAGGGGACTGGGGGCTGTGGTGGGAGGGGCCGGGTGGGGTGCGGACAATGAGCCAAGACCCGCCCCTGTGCACAGCAGCGTCACAGCTCACAGTTCCTTTCAAGGTGCATGAATTTGTGCACTGGAACCCCAGTTTACATATAAAGTATACGACAGGGAGAGAAAACCAAGATGGCGGCATAGGTAAACACTGGAAATTGCTGCCTAGCACAACCACTTCAAAAATACAACTAAAAGACAAAATGGACATCATCCAGAACCACAGGAAGGCTGGCTGAGTGGAAATTCTACAACTAGAAGGAAAGAGAAAAGCACACTGAGACTCAGAGGAGGTGCGGTGTGGAAGTAAAGTGCAGAGGTACGGAGGCGCACACGGAAAGGGCTGACAACTGAGGACGCAGCACATGTGGAAAGGGCTGGAAGCTGAGGATGCGGCGCACAAGGAAAGGGCTGGCAGCTGAGGACACGATGAACGTGGAAAGGGCTGGAAACTGAGGACACGGTTGTCTTTTTCAATCGGGAGGGAGTCTCAAGCTCCTGACTGCTCTGAACTCCAGTTCCGGGCGAGTCTCTGGGGACCCAGGCTCATACAGGAGAAACTGGACTGTCTGGCATCGGTCGGAACTCAAGGGTAGCATTCTCTCAGAGGTGCTTGCAGCAATTACCGGGACACTGAGAAGCGGGGCCTCTTAGGGTAGGACTGAGGAGCAGCCATAGCTGCTTGTTCCACCCTGTTGATCCCCTGAGACCCCGCACCACCCAAGCTGTGCGCAGAGGCTTTTGCATATGAAAGGCCTGGCACTTTGCAATCTGAAAATTAACTAACAAACTGCAGCTGGGTCAGAGAAACCCAGAACTTCCAGAAGAAGGCCCAAGGCCCCACAGCAGCTTGCATTGCTTCACAGCTGGGCTCCTGCTGGGTAGCTTCAGGCAGAGGCTAAATTAGCACCTCCTTAGAGTTCCAAGAGCCAGTGTACCCAGTGGTCAGAGTGGGACCATCCATATTACAACTCCTCAGATCCATAAGGGACACACTCAGGGGGCAGACTCAGAGAGCACCAAAGCCCCACTGAAGCAAGTCTTTCCCCAGAAGGGTGTCTCCAGCAAAGAAGTTCTCCCACTGCAGACACAGCTAATTCTCACAGCCAATTGGCCTGGAGGTCAATTCCTCCCAGTGATACCTACAACAATCAAGGTTTAATTACAACAAGACTGTGCACAAAGCCCACAAAGGGGTGCACCAAGAGTGTCCACCTCAGGTAATTGGGGAGGCTGAGCCACTGGGCCCTATAGGACACCTAGCACACAAAGCCACTCTATCAACACAGGGAAGCATAAAAAATGCGGAGACAAAGAAACAGGTCACAAATGACAGAAATGGAGGAAAGCAAACTACTGGATATAGAGTTCAAAACCACACTTTTAAGGTTTTTAAAGAATTCTCTAGAAACCACCGATAAACTTACTGAGACCCTCGAGGTTATGAAAAAGGACCAACTAGAAATTAAGCATACACTGAGTGAAATAAAGAATATTATACAGAGTTCCAACAGCAGACTAGAAGATCGCAAGAATCAAGTCAAAGATTTGAAATGCGAAGAAGCAAAAAAACACCCAACTGGAAAAACAAAAAGAAAAAAAAAATCCAAAAATATCAAGATAGTGTAAGGAGCCTCTGGGACAACTTCAAGCATACCAACATCCGAATTATGGGGGTGCCAGAAGAAGAGAGAGAGCAAGATATTGAAAACCTATTTGAAGAAATAATGACAGAAAACTTCCCCCACCTGGTGAAAGAAATAGACTTACAAGTCCAGGAAGTGCAGAGAACCCCAAACAAAAGGAATCCAAAGAGGACCACATCAAGGCACATCATAATTAAAATGCCAAGAGCAAAAGACAAAGACAGAATCTTAAAAGCAGCAAGAGAAAGACAGTCAGTTACCTACAAGGGAGTACCCTTATGACTGTCAGCTGATTTCTCAACAGAAACTATGCAGGCCAGAAGGGAGTGGCAAGAAATATTCAAAGTGATGAATACCAAGAACCTACAACCAAGATTACTTTATCCAGCAAAGCTATCATTCAGAATTGAAGGTCAGATAAAGAGCTTCACAGATAAGAAAAAGCTAAAGGAGTTCATCACCACCAAACCAGGATTATATGAAATGCTGAAAGGTATCCTTTAAGAAGAGGAAGAAGAAGAAAAAGGTAAAGATACAAATTATGAACAACAAATACATATCTATCAACAAGTGAATCTAAAAATCAAGTGAATAAATAATCTGATGAACAGAATAAACTGGTGAATATAATAGAATCAGGGGTATAGGAAGGGAGTGGACTATTTTCGGGGGGTGGGGGGAAGGAGTGTGGGGGGTGCAAGAAGAGACTGGACAAAAATTGTACACCTACGGATGAGGACAGTGGGGGTGGGGGTAAGGGCAGAGGGTGGGGTGGGAACCAGGTGGAGGGGAGCTATGGGGGGAAAAAAGAGGAACAACTGTAATAATCTGAACAATAAAGATTTAATTAAAAAAAATAAAAGCCTAATATGCTAAGTGAAAAAAAAAAGTATATGATAGGTATTTTAACAAGTCATGACTAATAACACCACCCACATTCACAATTCAAAGATACACATAGAATGAAGTTGAAGGAAGGAAGTTAAAGGAAAGAAGGAAGGAAGGGAGGGAGGGAGGGAGGGAGGAAGGAAGGAAGGGAGGGAGGGGGGAGGGAGGGAGGAAGGAAGGAAGGAAGGAAGGAAGGAAGGAAGGAAGGAAGGAAGGAAGGAAAAAAGAAAGGGAAGCAAGCAAGGAGGGATAAAGAAGGTAGGAAGGAAGGTGAAAAGTGGCTCTTAACTAGATCTTAGCAGACATTTATGGAAAATTACATATTGGCAACTATTTAAACTGCATACTTACTGGGTAAGAAAGATGATCAGCTGGCTGTCGAAATGGCTCTGAGTCTTCACGTTCATAAATGAGACTCAACAGTTCTTTGCACTGTTTTCTCCAAGCATCAGGATTACATTTTAAGGACTGTTTTCTGCCTCGACATTTGACCTGTAGATTTTAATAGAATTGTATTTAAAAGCTCATTCCTTCACTCTTCATTGATTTTCTCCTGTTTTTCTAATGTTAATATGTTAATGTAAGATAGAACAGCTAAACTACTTAAAAGTTTCTTAACTGAAGTTCTCATGCTTACATCTTTGATAAAAAGTAAGTCTAAGTTTAGATTAGACATCATTTTCCCTGGAAAAATATAAACAAATAAAAACTAGATATTATATTCGTGAAAATGGACAGAATTCTATTATTGTGAATTTTCATTTTAAGAAAATCTGTACCTCAAATAAACACAGGGGAACAAATTATTTTTCTTCCACAAGGCCAAAAACAATATTTGCTATTAGTTAATTAGTTAAGTGTACTTGACTATGGCATCATAATCCCATAAATTTTCTCAAAATAACACCTCTCTCTCTCTCTCTCTCTCTCTCTCTCTCTATATATATATATATATATAGATAGATAGATAGATAGATAGATATAGATATTTTATATCATATATATCATCAATGCTGGCCTTTACCACTTCATGCCTTCTTTATATGATCTTTTTCAGTATTTCAAAGAAAATTTCCCCCTCATATAGAACAAATATTTAATTATTATAGAGGAAAAGTATGCAGTACAGAGTTAACATCACAGACCTGAACCTGCTTTCATTAGTATGGCTTGCTTACAAGTTTGGCCCATGACTGGCATCTGGGAACTTGACATTTGAACTGTTTTTAAAATAATAACTGTGGTCTTCTCTATCTTCATTATACAAACAATGTGATCTGTGTTGAACACCAGGTTTCTGAGACTTTTCCTGGTTTCTGGGATTCTGGAATCTTGGCATGTACTAGTCAGATGGTGCCTATACAACCAGCTCTCAATAAATTCTTTAGGGACTGATTCTCTAATCAGACACACGCTGCTACATTTTCATTGCTGGGGAAAGAGTATGCTCTGTGTGACCCCTTAAATAAGGGAGAGAGCACAAAAAACTTTGCACATGGGTTTTTCTAGACCAGTGATGGCGAACCTTTTGAGCTTGGCGTGTCAGCATTTTGAAAAACCCTAACTTAACTCTGGTGCCGTGTCACATATAGAAATTTTTTGATATTTGCAACCACAGTAAAACAAAGATTTATATTTTTTATATTTATTTTATATATTTAAATGCCATTTAACAAAGAAAAATCAGCCAAAAAACTGAGTTCGCGTGTCATCTCTGACACGTGTGTCATAGGTTCGCCATCACTGTTCTAGACTTTGCCTATGTCTTTTCCCACGTGATCCAGCTATCTATCCTTAATGAGCCACTGCAATAAAACTCAGCAATGAGTAACAACTATTTATACTGAGTACTTTGAGTGTTTCTAGAAAGTTTTCAAACATATGGAGTTGCCTTAGGGTTTCCTCACACTAGAAACCTGAAAATTTCTATCATTTATTCACTCACCCTTCTGCCAGATGAAGTACCAGGGCCATCTGAATCTAAATCAACCATTTCTGTATCCTAAAATTAAAACGGAAAGAGAGAGACATGTTAAGTTACATTCAAAGTCTTATAAATTAGATGAACACTTACAAAGAAATAAATACAATCACAATTAACTCCCTCATTGAAGCAGGCAGCAGAACAAAGGTTGGAGGAACACTGACTCCAAATACTGACTATGTGCTGTATATAAGCTGAAAAATACACTAGAAGAGTAAGTAGGGTTTTTCTTTAAATCAGAATATGAAATAAGGGAAAAAAATGTAGTGATTGATATCTGACCTTGTACCTAAATGTTAATATCTAAACAAAACTTACTCTATATGATACGCTAAATTAATATACTATAACCATGAATTACTCGTGATTAGTCTTTTGGTATTTCAAAAAATATATTTGTTCCCTACAGGGAAAATATAAATATGCATTTTAAAACCTAAGATTCAGTTAAGTATCCTTCTGAGGGGTAATTTTTTAGTACACAGAGGCAAGGCCCACACACCACGTGGTGATGTTAAAACACATAGGTAATGCCTAGAAGGGAAAAAAAAAATAGCTAAGCCAAACCGGTTTGGCTCAGTGGATAGAGCGTTGGCCTGTGGACTGAGGGGTCCTGGGTTCGATTCCGGACAAGGGCATGTACCTTGGTGGCGGGCACATCCCCAGTAGGGAGCATGCAGGAGGCAGCTGATCAATCTCTCTCATCGATATTTCTAACTCTCTATCCCTCTCCCTTCTTCTCTGTAAAAAATCAGTAAAATATATTTTAAAAAAATAGCTAATGAGCTATTGGTACACTCATCTAGTAAAGTTGCTGAATTACATGTTACCTTTAATTTTCTATTATAACCCAAGGAGTGTCATTCTGAGGAGAGCAATATTCATTCATGAAAAAAAACAAAACACTTCTCAACAAACTAGGTATAGAGGAGGAAATGAGCCTCAATATAATAAAGGCCATATATGACAAGCTCTCAGGTAACATCATGGTCAACAGTGAAAAGCTAAACGCTTTTCCTCTAAGATCAGAAACATGATAAGGATGCCCACTCTAGCCACTTTTATTTAACACTAGAGGCCCGGTGCATGAATTCATGCATGATCGGGGCTGGCCGGCAGTGGGAGGTTGGCTGTGGGAGTGCACTGACCACCAGGCGGCAGCTCCTGCATTGAGTGTCTGCCTCCTGGTGGTCAGTGTGTGTCATAGCGACCGGTCATTCTGTCACTTAGGCTTTTATATATATATAGATAGTACTGGAAGTCCTAGCTAGAGCGAGTAGGCCAAAAAAGCAAAAGGCATCCAAATCAGAAAGGAAAAAGTAAAACTGTCTCTATTAGCAGATGACATATCCTATTCAACAAAGAGCTAATATGCTAATTAGACTGAACAGCAGAACGCCTTTCAGACGACCGTCCGGACAACCTTCCAGATGAAGTGGGGCTGTGAGGGCCAAGGCAGCTGGGGCTGCAAGGGCCGAGCCCCTTGCACGAATTTTATGCATTGGGCCTCTAGTTACATTTATAAGCCCTAAAAACTATACCAAGAAATTATTAGAATTAATAAACAAAATCAGTTAAGTTGCAGGATACAAAATAATAGAAAGTTGTGTTTCTAGACCAGGGGTGGGCAAACTTTTTGACTCGAGGGCCACAATGGGTTCTTAAACTGGACCGGAGGGCCGGAACAAAAGCATGGATGGAGTGTTTGTGTGAACTAATATAAATTCAAAGTAAACATCATTACATAAAAGGGTACGGTCTTTTTTTTTTTAGTTTTATTCATTTCAAACGGGCCGGATCTGGCCCGCGGGCCGTAGTTTGCCCACAGCTGTTCTAGACAATAACATTGAAATTCAGAAAAAAATCCCATCTAAAATTTCATGAAAAAGAATACCTAAAAAAAGTTGAAACAAAGATTGTATACTGAAACTGAAACATATAAAATACTGATACAAGAAATTGAAGAAGATGCAAGTAAATGGAAAAATACTTTGCTCATGGATTTATATGAAATAATATTGTTAAAATGTCCATACTACCCAAATCAATCTACAGATTCAATGCAACCCCTATCAAATTACAATGGCATTTTTCACAGAAATAGGAAAAAAAACTTCTAAAATTTGTATGGAACCATCATAAAAGACTCCTAATAGCTAAAGAGGTCTTGAGACAAAAAAAACAAAGGTGTAGGCATCATACTTCCTGATTTCAAAGTATATTGCGAAGATATAGTAGTCAAAACATTATGGTACTGGCAAAAGAGAAATAGATACATAGAAGAGAAAGCACAGAAATAAGCCCATGCATATATAGTGAATTAACTTACAACAAAGGGAGAAAGAATATACAATGGGGAAAGAATAGTTTTTTTTTCAATAAAAGATGCTGAGAAAATGAGATATCCATATGCAAAAAAAATGAAACTAGACCCCTACCTTACACCATACATAAAACTTAGCTCAAAATAAAATAAAAACTTTAAAGACATAAAACCATAAAACTCCCGAAAGCACTGGTGGTAAGCTCCTTGACAAAAGTCTTGGAAATGATTTTTAGTATTTAACAAAAATCAAAAGGCAACCATGGCAAAGTAAGAAAAAGGAAACCAAAGCAAAAATAAACAAGTGGGGCAACATCAAACTAAAAAGCTTTTCTACACAGCAAAGGAAACCATCAACAAAATAAAGAGATTCCAACATGGCTGCAGAGTAGGTGGAAGATACACTCACCTGCTCCTGGTGTCAAACTGGATTTAGAGCTAAATAGAGCCATCAACCTGAATGACCCAACCTCAATGACTAACTGAAGACTAGTTTAACTGAAATATAATAACCAAGGATTTGCAAAAGAAGCCACATAGAGACTGGTAAGGGTGGAGATGCTGAAATGGCTGGCCCCTGCACCAAGGTGCGGTGTCTAAGAAGCTGGAGGGATATCTCAGCTGCAAAACTCTCTCTGCCAGGAGCATGGGGTCTCAACCCCCTGTAGGGATCCCCAAACCAGAGCAACAGAGAAGGGAAGAGGAGCCCAAACAGCATCTGGTGTTGAAAATCACGGTAGATTCAGACTATCTGGGAGAGAAGGGAGTCTGCTAGAGACCCAGGAGCTGTCTTCCCAGGGTGGAACACTCCTATTGTTACAGCACCAGCCTGGGGAGTGCACTGCCTGGTCCTCCAACTGCTGGTGATGCCACTCGGGTCCTGCAGAGAGGTCTATTGGTAGCACTCAGCAAGGACCCATGGGTGCTCTTTTTTCTAGGGAAACTCTTGGCAGAGACTCAGTGATTAAAATGTGTAGCTTTGTAAAGGGGACCATTCTTCTCCACCTCAAGGACATAGCCAGCCACCCCTCACCCGCTGAATCACTTGGCCTGCCCTGCCCTGTTGATTTCAATCGCATAGGGGGATAAGCGTGCCACACAGAGTTGGGACGTTCAAGCACATCTCCCAGGGAAGCTTTTGCCAGGAACACATGGGTGGGTGCTGGATTGTGTGGCTACATCATAAAGGGGCCACTCATAAACCCTACAAGCTTAGCCTGAGCTACCCCAGGAAGAGGAAGAAGTGCCAGTACCCCTCCTAAAGACTATTTGGATCTGATCTTCCAAGTATTGCTGGCACACCCCTGATGAGTTCCCATGGAGGTGGTGGGGGGGAAGGGAGGGCTACTTGCACCTGGGACATTTGAAGTATGGTCTCCTTCAGAGGCTATTGCCTGGGACCAGGACGGATTGCTTGGCCACATCCTGCAGGCTCAGTGAGCACCAGCCTCAAAGGGAAACACTTTTGATCGGCCCCACAGCACCAGTGGCTCTGACTGACTGAGCTTGCTCCTCCAGGGGGGATGGCTGGATGCACCAAACCTGAACCTGCAATGTGCTCCTCCTGGGGGAGCTAGAGTTGGAGATGCTGGCAGAGACTCGGTGGTATGGCCCCGGAGTAGGTGCTACTTTCCCCTCAATGAGTGCTTAACTGCACAGCCCCAAGTAGGGGACCCACTAGCTCCATCTTCTGGACCTAGGGAGCCTGGCCTTACTGAACTCATGAGCTGTGACAGTATATGTGGGTTGTGGCCAGCCTTGTTCTAGCCTACAGTCTTTCTTTGGAAGGCTCTGGAGAAATACCAGGCAACCTCAGGGGGAGGCAGAGGAGCTGACAGTGAAGGCTGACATCAGGGGAGTCATTTGCATGTTATAGATCTGCCCCCAGTTTTAAACTGGAGGAATCAGACCCTTTTACACAGATTGCCCCCTCCTAGGCACACTCGGTCTCAGCAGATGCAATCACAAACAGTGAATGCTTTAGTAGCTCCAGATAGGTAGGATAAACCAGTTACACACATGACTGACAGTGACCTGTACCTGAACCCTGCCCAAGGGGACCCAGAATCAGTAAGTAGTGGGCTTCACACCGCACCTGAGTTTGATCCAACTAGCTAAACAAGCAATACACCCAAAGGGGGATTCCAACAGACACCAGATGATGCTGAGAACAACTCTGCCATAAGGAATAGCCCTTGCACAGTGCATCAAACACAGTTAGAGAGCTTTATCCTTAAAGTCAGCCAGCCTAAAGGGTTAACTCCACCCACAAAAGGGCCAAAAGAATTGAAAAGTCAACTAGAACAGGAGGGTGCACATAGCCCAAAAAAAATATTCCTGGAGCAAAGAGAAAAAAATGTTATAAAAGATTGTGCAATTCAGTTCAAGTCAACTATATCCTAAAGTCATCATAAGTTTGGGAGTCATAGCAGATCTACCAAATACACAGAGACAAAATGGAAAAAACAAAGAAAAATCTCCCAAATGAAAGAACAAGAGAAATCTCCAGAAAAATAATTAAGTGAAATGGAAGCAACCAAGATACCAGATGCAGAGATTAAACCGATGATTATAAAGATGATCAAGGACTTTAGGAGAAGAATGGATGATGATGTAAGTGAGAACTTGAACAAGGAAATAGTAAGCATGCCCTAAACGGTTTGGCTCAGTGGATAGAGTGTTGGCCTGCGGACTCAAGGGTCCCAGGTTCGATTCCAGTCAAGGGCATGTACCTTAGTTGCGGTCACATCCCCAGTGGGGAGTGTGCAGGAGGCAGCTGATCGGTGTTTCTCTCTCATTGATGTTTCTGACTCTCTATCCCTCTCCCTTCCTCTCTGTAAAAAATCAATAAAATATATTTTTTTAAAAAAAGAAATAGTAAGCATTAAAAAAGGACATAGAAGCCATAAAAAAGTCAGAAAAAAAGGAATAAAGTATCTGAAATACAGAATAAACATACACACACACACACAAAAGAATAAACAAAACGGAGTCAACAGCAGGTTTAGATGAAGCAAAGAATTAAATCAGCAGTTTGAAAGTCAAGGGAGCAGAAAACACACAAACAGACAAAAAAAAAAAAAAAAAGAATAAATGATTTTAAAAATGCAAAAAGCCTGAGACCCATCAAGCATCTCTGGGACATCAAGCATAACAACTTTTGCATGATAGGAGTACCAGGAGGAGAAGAAAGAGAACAAGAAATCGAGAAGTTGTTTGAGGAAATAAAAATGGAAAACTTTCCTACGCTGGTGAAGGAAAAAGACACACAAGCCCAGAAAACACACAGAGTCACAAAAAGATGAACAAAAAGAGGTCTACATGAACACATCATAATTAAAATGGCAAAAGTTAAAGACAAAGGAAGAGCATTTTAAAAGCAGCAAGAGAAAGACATTTACCCACAAGGGAAATCCCATAATACTGCCAGTTGATTTTTCAACAAAAACATTTCAGGCAAGAAGATATTGGCATGATACATCCAAAGTGATGAAAAGCAAGGGCTTACAACCAAGATTACTTTATTCAGCAAGGGTGCCATTTAAAATTGAAGAAGAAATAAAGAGCTTCCCAGATAAGAAAAAGCTAAAGGAGTTCATTACTACCAAACCAGCTCTACAAAAATTAAAGGGGTGTCTTTATAAAGAAAGTAAAAAAAGAAAGAGAGGAACATGCATAAGAATAAAATGGCAATAAATAAGTATCTAACAATATAATTTTAAATGTAAATGGATTAAATGCTCCAATCAAAAGACATAGTGTAGCTGAATGAATAAGAAAATATGACCCATACATATGCTTTCAATAAGAGACTCACCTCCGAACAAAAGATATACACAGACTGAAAGTGAAGGGATGGAGAAAAATATTCCATGTAAATGAAAAGGAAAAAAGGCTGGAATAGCAGTACTTACATAAGTCAAAATACACTTAAAAACAAAGGCCATAACAAGAAACAAAGAAAGACACTACATAACACTATTAGGATTGATCAAACAAGAGGATATAACCCTTGTAAACATATAAGCACCCCAAATAGGAGCATCTAAATATATAAAGAAAATCTTGGTAAACTGTAAAGGAGAGATTCACAGCAATATAGTCACAATAGGGAATTTTAACACCCCACTGACATCATTGGATAGATCTTCCAGACAAAAATCAACAAGGCTGCAGTGACATTAAATGACATACAAGGAAAAATGGATATAACTGATATTTATAGCACATTTCATCCTAAAGCAGCAGAATATACATTCTTCTCAAATGCGTATGGAACATTCTTAAAGACAGATTACATGTTAGGACACAAAAAGAGTTTTAATAAATTCAAGATGATTGAAATCATATCAAGATCTTCTCTGGTCACAATGGTTTGAAAAGAAAAATCCTATCTAATAATAGACAAAGATGCAAATTGACCATACCTTCGCTACACCCACCATGGGCTAATCAGAGCGATATGCAAATTAACAACCAACAAAGATGGTGGTTAATTTGCATACGTAGGCGCAAAGCGGTGGAGCGAAGACTGAAGGCGGCTCCAGCTGGAGCAGCGAAGTCTTGAAGGCAGCTCCGGCCGGAGCAAAGGCCTGGGTCCTGGGTGCTGGAGAAAAACCGGTGCTGGCAGCCAGTGGAAGGGAAGGCCTATTGCACGAATCTTTTATAAAAGCCTAAGTGACCGGTTGCTATGATGCGCACTGCCCACCAGGGGACAGACGCTCAATGCAGGAGCTGCCCCCTGGTGGTCAGTGTGCTCCCACAGCCAACCTCCCTTGGCAGGCCAACCTCCTGTGGTCCCTCACCTGGGATGGCCGGCCCCAACTGCCCCAATGGGGACTTGGCGAGACGGCCCTGATTGGCCCCAATTTTGCTGGCCAGGTCAAGGGACCCCACCCGTGCATGAATTCATACACCGGGCTTCTAGTCAATTATATAAATACTGAAGTACATTCAAATATAAGAAGGCTGAATAACATGATATTAAACAATGAATGAATTAACAATGAGATCAAGGAAGACATCAAGGAAGTCAGTGGAAACAAGTAATGATAAACACACAGCAATCCAAAATCTATGAAGCACAGCAAAAGCAGAACTGAGAGGAAACTCCGTGGCATTACAGGCCTTCCTCAGAAGCAAAAAAAAGTCTCAAATAAACTATCTAACTTTTACCTAAACAAACTAGGAAAAAACAACCAAAAAAGCACAAAGTAGAAGGAAATCATAAAGATTATAGAGTGGAAATAAATAACAGAGACTAAAAGAAATAACAATATAAAAAATAAATAAAACCAGGAGGTGTTTGTTTAAAAATATAAACAAGATTGACAAACCTTTAATAAAACTTATCAAGAAGAGAAGGATTAAAAATGGTGGCAGACATTAATAATAAATGAGAAGAGATTAAAAATGGCAGCAGAGTAAGTGGATGCTGCACGTACAGACTCCCAGGAACAAACTGGAATTACAACTAAAATACAGAAAAACTTCCTGAATAATAAATGGAAAACTTGAAAGAAAGAACCCTGACACCTGAAGACGGAAAGTGGAGACCACATGGAGACTAGTAGGAGAGGCGGAGGCATGAAAGGGCTGGCCCAGCATCCACAGACAGCAACTGAAGTCCCAGAGAGATATCTCAGGTGTGGGGGATTGCCAATGAGAAATCTTGTACCTAATCTCCAAGTTGGGTCCCCAAGCAGAGAGCACCAGAACTGAAGAGAGTACCCACATAACATCGGGCTAGGGTGCTGTCAGCCACCCTCTTAAAGGGCCAACACACAAAATTCTCTGTGGAGCCACTCACCTTGTACTCCGGCAGAGGGAGGGTAAAATGGACAGAAATTGTGAGGGCAGAAGCCAGGACTTGGGAGTTGGGGGGATAGAGCTCAGAATGCAGACACCCCAAGTTTCCTGGGCTGAGTCATTCCTTCATGCAGCAGAGGACAACTTTCCCACATAGACATCTAACTTGCCTGGGGAGAAGATAGTTGACAAACCCTATTGGAAAACACTTTGCCCTGAGGCCACTTAAGAGGTTAAAAATAACAAATTGGCTCCAGACAGTAGCAAATGCCCCACCCTGTTGAAAAAAATCTCCCCACACCTGAAAACAATTGCCTGGGAAGAGGTGGGGGGGGGCAATTCAAGTTGGAATCCTATCAGTGTCTGTAGGCAGAGGCAGTCTCTGGAGGTTTTGAGTCTCTGTCTGATCTGATTAGTCAGAAACAGCCTTTAACACTATCCTGCACTAGAGATTGAGAGGTATAGAGGATCTACCTAATACATACTAGTAGTCACAAATGCAAACAGAAAGCAAAATGAGGTGACAAAGAAACAACCCCCAAATGAAAGAACTAGAGAATTCTCCAGAAGAGATAAATGAAGCACAGATAAGAAATTTATCTGAAACAGAGTTCAGAGTAATGATGGTAAAGATGCTCAACAGCATGAGAAAAGATACAGTAACTATGAAAAAATAATAGTCTGAGATAAAGAATGACATAACACAAATAAAGAACACATTGGAGGGAATACACAACATATTAGGGGAAGCTGAGAATAGAATCAGCGTATTAAAAGACAGAGTTTAAATATCACTCAATCAGAAGACCAAAAAGAAAAAATTAAAAAACAGGAGCACAGCTTAAGGGAGCTGTGGGACAACATGAAACATAACAATATTAGAATAGCAGCTGTGCCAGAAAGGGAGAAAGGCATAGAGAAGGTGTTTGAAGAAATAATGGCAAAAAACTTCCCTAACCTACTAACGGAAAAAGTCACACAAGTTCAGGAGGCAGAGAGAACCCCAAACAAGAAGAATCCAAATAGGCCCACACCCAGACACACCATAATTAAAATACCCAAAATTAAAAATAAAGAATATTAAAGGCAGCAAAAAAAGAGAAAACTGTTACCTACAAAAGAGCTCCCATAAGGCTGACACCTGATTTCTCATCAGAAACTCTACAGGCCAGAAGGGAATGGCATGAAGTACTCAAGGTAATGGAAAGCAAGGCTCTGAGACCAAGAGTACTATATCCAGCAAGGCTATCATTCAAAATAGATAGTCAAATAAAGAGCTTCCCAGACAAAAAAAAAAAAGCCTAAAAGAGTTTATCATCACCACGCCAGCATTACAAGAAATGGTAAAGGATTGCTGTAATGAGGAGAAGAAACAGAGAGAGAAAACTAGCCATATAAAATTAAATTGCTATAAATAAGTACCTTTCAATAATAACCCTAAATGTAAATGGACTAAATGCTTCAATCAAAAGCTGTAGGGTAGCTGAATTGGTACAAAATCATGACCCAACTATATGCTGTCTACAAGAAACCTACCTCAAAACAATAGACACACACAGAATAAGAGTGAAGGGATGGAAAAAAAATTTCTATGTAAATGGAAAAGAAAAAAAAGCTAGAATAGCAATACTCATATCCTACAAAATAGACTTTACAATGAAGGTCATCACAAGATACAACACAATTCACTACATAATACTAAAGGGATTGGTCCAAGAAGAGGATATAACTCTGGTAAACATATATGCACCCAAAATAGGAGCACCTAAATATATTTTAAAAAGTTCTAGAGGACTTTAATGAAGAGATCGTCAATAATACAGTCATAGTAGGGGACTTTAGCACCCCTCTGACTTCATGGGATAGATCTTTCTTTCTTTTTTTTTTTAAATATATTTTATTGATTTTTTACAGAGAGGAAGGGAGAAGGATAGAGAGTTAGAAACATCGATGAGAGAGAAACATCGATCAGCTGCCTCCTGCACACCTCCTACTGGGGATGTGCCCGCAACCCAGGTACATGCCCTTGACCGGAATCGAACCTGGGACCTTTCAGTCTGCAGGCCGACGCTCTATCCACTGAGCCAAACCGGTTTCAGCGGATAGATCTTTCTGACAAAAACTTAACAAGGAAACAGAGACTCTAAAGGACACATGGGATCAGATGGATTTAATTGACATTTATAGGACATTTCATCCCAACCCAGCAGAATAGACATTCTTCTCAAGTGCACATGGATCATTCACAAAAATAGATCACATTTTAAGACATAAAATAAGTCTCTGCAAGTTCAAGAAGACTGAAATCATATCAAGCATCTTCTCAGATCACATGGCATGAAACTAGAAATCAAGTACAATAAAAACAATCCAAAACATTCAAACACATGGAGGCTAAATAGCATTAAAAAATGAATGGGTTACCAATGAAATCAAGAAAGAAATAAAAAACTTCCTGGAAACAAATGAAAATGAACACACAACAACCCCAAATCTATGGGACACAGTGAAAGCAATCTTGAGAGAGAAATTCATAGCACCACAGGACTACCTCAAGAAATAAGAAAAACTTCCAATAAATTATCTAACCCTATATCATAAAGAGTTAGATAGAGAACAACAAGAAAAGTCTAGAATAAATAGGACAGAAATTAAAGATCAGATTAAAAATAAATGGTCTAGAAAGCTTCACAGGGGAGTTTTATCAAATCTTCAAAGAATTAACACCTAACCTCCTTGCATTATTCCAAAAAATTCAAGAGGACAGAATACTACCAAGTTCTTTCCACAAGGCTAGCATTATCCTAATTCCCAAACCACTTAAAGACACCACAGAGAAAGAGAATTACAGGCCAATATTCCTGATGAACATAGATGCCAAAATTGTAAACAAAATCTTAGCAAATCAGATCCAGCAATATATTAAAAAGATCATACACCATGACCAAGTGGGATCTATTTCGGGGATACAAGGCTAGTACAATATTCACAAATCAATAAATATGATACATCGTATAAACAAATTAAAAGGCAAAAATCACATCATCATATCAATAGATGCAGAAGAAGCATTGACAAAATCCAACACACATTTTGATGAAAACTCTCAGCAAGTAGGAATAGAAGAGTCTTACCTCAACATAATAAAGGCCATATATGACAAACTTATGGCCAACACCATTTCCCCTAAGAACAGAAGCAAGACAAGGATGCTCACTTTCACCACTCTTAATTCAACATGATGCTGAAAGTGCTAGCCACAATAATCAGAGGAGAAGAAAAAGTAAAATGCATCCAAATTGGAAAGGATGTAAAATAGTCATTATTTGCAGATGACATGATATAGAACATAGAAAACCCTAATGACTCCACCAAAAAACTACTAGTGTTAATAAATGAATTCGGCAATGTAGCAGGATACAAAATTAACACAGAGAAATTGATGGCAATTTTATACACCAATAATGAACTCTCAGAAAGAGAAACTAAAAAAAAAAAAAAATCCCATTTACCATTGCACCAAAAATAAATTAAGATACTTAGGAATAAACTTAACTAAGGAGGTAAAAGACCTGTACTAAGAAATCTATAGGATGTTGAAAAAAGAAATGAATAAAGATATAAACAAATGGAAGAATATACCGTGTTCATGGATTGGTAGAATTAATATCATTAAAATGTCCATACTACCCAAAGCCATATACCCAATAGATTCAATGCAATTTCTATCAAGATCCTAAGAGCATATTTCACATCCTATATGATAAAGACGTAATATGTAAATTGACCATCACTCCAACACAAAAGATGGCCGCCCTCATGTGGTCAAAGATGGCCGGCAGGGGAGGGAAGTTGTGGGCAATCAGGCCTGCAGGGGAGGGCAGTTGGGAGGGACCAGGCCTGCAGGGAAGGGGGCAGTTGGGGGGGGGGACCAGGCCTGCAGGGGAGGGCATTTGGGGGTGACTGGGCCTACAGGGGAGGGCAGTAGGGGCAACCAGGATGGCAGGAGGGGCGACCAGGCTGGCAGGGGAGGGCAGTTAGGGGCAATTGGGCTGGCAGGGGAGCACTTAGACATCGATCAGGTTGGCAGGGGAGTGGTTAGGGGGTGATCAGGCTGGCAGGCAGAAGCGGTTAGGGGCAATCAGACAGGCAGGCAGGCGAGCAGTTGGGAGCCAGCAGTCCTGGATTGTGAGAGGGCAGTCAGACATCCCTCATGGGGTCCCAGATTGGAGAGGGTGCAGGCTGGGCTGAGGTACACACACGTACACACACACACACACACACATACACACACACATACACACACACACACACCGTGCATGAATTTTGTGCACCAGGCCTCTAGTATCTAGAAGAAACACTCAAAAAAGTTATATGGAAACAAAAAAGACCCCAAATAGCTGCAGCAATCTTGAGAAAGAACAAAGTTGGAGGGATCATAATACTGGATATCAAGCTATACTACAAAGCCATTGTAATAAAAACAGCCTGGTACTGGAACAAGATCAGGATTATAGATCATTGGAACAGAACAGATAACCCAGAAATTGACTCAAGACATTAATCTCAAATAATATTTGACATAGGAGGCAAGAGCATACAATGGAGTAAAGGCAGTCTCTTCAATAAATGGTATTGGGGTAATAGGACAGGATATGCAAACAAACAAACAAAACAAAATAAATACAAAAAAAACTGGACCACCACCTTACACCATATACAAGAATAAACTCAAAATGGATAAAAGACAAATGTAAGTTGTGGAACCATAACAACCTAGAAGAAAACATAAGAAGCAAAAAACCAGACAGCTCAGGGAGAATTTTTAGGCACTTTGCCTAGGGTAAGAGAAACAAACAAAAAAATAAGCAAATGGGACTACATCAAAATAAAAAGCTTCTGCCCAGCAAAAGAAATCAGAATCAAAATGAAAAGGGAACCAACTGTAGAGGAGAACATATTTGCCAATTATACATTTGATAAGGGGCTAATTTCCAAAATACATAAAGAACTCATACTACTTAACAAAAGGAAGACAAACAATCCAATTAAAAAATGGGCAAAGGACCTAAATAGACACTTTCCAAAGGGGTCACACAGATGGCCAAGAGACATATGAAAAAATGCTCAAAATCACTAATCATCAGAGAGATGCAAATTAAAACTACAATGAGTTATCACCTCACACATGTCAGAATGGCTACCATCAATGAATCAATAAGCAACAAGAACTGTTGAGGATGTGGAGAAAATTGAACCCTAGTGCATTGCTAGTGGGAATGCAGATTGGTGCAGTCACTGTGGAAAAGATTATGGAGTTTCCTCAAACACTTAAAAGTGGAACTACCATATGACCCAGTGATCCCACTTCTAGGAATATATCCTAAGAAATCCAAAACACCAATCAGAAAGATTATATGTACCCCTGTGTTCATAGCAGCACAATTTGCAATAGCTAAGATTTGGAAACAGTCCAAGTGCCTATCACTAGATGAATGGATAAAAAAGAAGTGGTACATTTATACCATGGAATACTATGCAGCGATAAAAAGAAAGGATCTCTTACTCTTTGTGACAGCATTGAAGGACCTTGAGAGTATTATGCTAGGTGTAATAAGCCAGTCAGAGAAAGACAAGTATCATATGATATCACTTATATATGGAATCTAATGAACAAAATAAATTGATGAACAAAAGAGATCCAGAGACATTGAAGTATGCAACAAACTGTTGCATTTCAGAGGGAAGGGCAGGGTTTGGGAAGAGATTAACCAATGAACTTATATGCATATCCCATGGACAGATAATAGTGTGGGGAATGCCTGGAGAGGGGACAGGAGCAGGGTGGGGGGGGGGGTCAATGTGGGGGAAACAGAGGGACAGCCACAATACTTTCACAATAAAGATAAATTAAAAATAAATAAAGATAAAACAATAATAAAAGCAGCACTCTGGTCTGTGTGCTATTGAATATGACAGAAAAATAAAAAAATGCAAACTTAAAAAAAGAAAGTGTGATTGATATGTGTTATGCACACACACCAAATGGAATAGAATTCAGCTTTGAGAAAAAAGGTAATATTGCCATTTGTGACAATATGAATGGACCTCGAGGGCATTATGCTAAGTAACGTAAGCATGACAGAGAAAGACAAATAGTGCCAAGGGTTGGATAGTAGGGGAAACAGGGAGAGGTTGGTAAAAGGGTACAAACTTACAGCTATAAGATGAATAAGGTCTAAGGATCTAAAAAGAAAAACCATGGTGACTATATTAATAACATTGCATTGTATAATTTAAATTTGCTAAGAAAATAGAACTTAAATGTTCTCATCAGAAAAGATAAAGTTGCCCTGACCGGTTTGGCTCAGTGGATAGAGCGTCGGCCTGCGGACTGAAGGGTCCCAGGTTCAATTCCGGTCAAGGGCATGTACCTTGGTTGTGGGCACATTCCCAGTGGGAGGTGTGTAGGAGGCAGCTAATCGATGTTTCTCTCTCATCGATGTTTCTGACTCTCTATCCCTCTCCCTTCCTCTCTGTAAAAAATCAATAAAAATATATTTAAAAAAAATAGATAAAGTTGTTGAATTACATTCTATTTTCTATTTTAACCAAGTAGTGCTTATTCTGTGGAGAGATTCTTGCTACATGAAACCCTGAGTCAAATGCACTTATTTATGTATAATGTGAAATCAGGTAGCATGCTACCTCCACCTTTATTCTTTTTCTCAGGATTGCTTTGATTATTCAAGGTTTTTTATGGTTCTATACAAATTTGATGATTTCTCGCTCTATTTCTTTAAAAAATGACATTGGGATTTTGATGGGGATTGTATTAAATCTGTATATTGCTTTGGATAATATGGCCATTTTAATTATGTTAATTCTTCTAATCCATGAACACGGGATATTTTTCCTATCTTTTTCAATCTCTTTTAATAATGCTTTGTAATTTCCAGTTTGCAGGTTTTTCACATTCTTCGTTAAAAGTTTATTCCTAGGTATTTTATTCTTTTGGTTGCAATTGCAAAGAATTTTTTCATTTCCCTTCCTGAGGTTTTGTTATTAATATACAGAAAGGCAATGGATTTTTGTACATTAATTTTGTATGCTGCAACTTTACAGTATTTGTATACTGTTTCTAATAGCTTTTTGGTGGAGTCTTTAGGGTTTACATATTTAGACTTGTGTTTCCTGCAAAATGGGGGTCTTAATATATGGTGACAGAAGATTGGACTTTGGGTGAAGGGCACATGGTACAATATACAGATCTTATAACATAGAAACCCACACCTGAAACCTATTTGTTCATGTTGACCTATGTCACCCCAATATATTTAATAAAAAATAATAATAGTAATAAAAATTCACTTATGTGAAAGGCCAGAGAAAATATCAGGAATCAGAATGATAAATTTTTTAGTAGTTTTAGGAGGATAACACCTAATTCACATATTTAAGCTTTTATTCTGTAAATAACATTTAACTCTAATAATACAATATTTTATAGTCAGACACACTTTCATTAAAGAGTAAAAAACAATGACAATTTACCATTGTGAAGATTAAGAGTAGAGACAATATAAACAGGTGATATATCTCTGTACAATAGCCAATACAACAGAATTTAGAATATTTGAGTCACTCATCCATGGGATGAATTGTCTTCCACTGAAGATTTTTGAATTATCACTATTATTGTTTCAGCCTCTTATCTTAGTTTTTGTTTCTCTCTATCATAGTCTCCAGTCACAAATGTCTTTTATGTACATTAGGGATATGGCTGGCTGGGGAAATCAGAAGTGAGGGTGTGATGGTAATACTAATTTCATTTCATTAAGAAAAACTGGTTAGCAAATTTCCATAAAAGAAATCAACTAGCAATCTCATGAAACTACTAAAAATGTAGATTTTGACAACTAAAATTTTAAAATATATTAATATTTTACATATCTGTGTAGAAAATGAATCCCTATTAAAATTTCCCTCAACTAACCATTCAGTTAAAATATTTAGTGCTTTGTCCTGTGTTTCCTGTTTTAAAGGACTCTAATATGAAGTCTTAATAGCTCATACTGAAACCCACTAAGTCAATAGGATGACTGGACACCTATTTGTCTCTGGCTGAATACTGTAATAGTACTACATTTTTGGTATATGCCATCTAAGTACAGGTTAAATGGTTTAATATAAAAAGATATGTGTTTAGCCAACTTGTAGAAATTAGCCTCATTGCTTATAATACTTACATGTAATACTTACTGTACTTCAAATAACAGAAAAGGAATACATGCCCACTAATACTGCAATTCTTACCTCCTCTGCATCAGTACTGTTTAGTTCTTCTGCTTTAATTTTATTATAAGTATCCAGTATATCAGTACAGCTCTGGTCCCTAAGAAATATGATAAGTCGAAATATATTTCAATAAATTTTACAAAATCAGAAGTCAGTTCCTATGGAAATAAAGCTAATTCTTACCCAATAAATCGAAGTAAGACATCAGTTACAATTTTGGCTGCTTTTACTATAGGACTGTCTGGCTCATTGAAAGTCCTGGCATTATGTTCAATGTAGCGAACCTCCCACATTAATGCTGATATTCTCCTATGAAATAAAAAATACCTTCTGTGACACCTGAAACTAATATAAAATAATACTGAATGAAAACTGTAATTGAAATTTTTTTTTAATTTAAAAAATACCTTCAGTTATTCTAGGAATATAAAGCATAGAACAACTAGGTAACTAATCATTATATGTCAAAAATGTTACAATATATAGGGTGTTCCAAAAAAATGTATACACACACTTTGAAGAGTTATAAAGGCAGTGTTTATTAAAAAACATTTCATTTCCAAAAGTGAGCTGTTAGCTGTTAATGTATACATTTTTTTGGGGATACCCTATATGTATGTAACTCATATGTGTGATAGATGTGCACTAGTAAATGTATATAGTTACAGTATTTGAAGCACAAGCAATAATTTAGAAATACTGGACTGCATATTAAAACTTGGAAAAGAACTGACCCAGGGCATAATTGATAAATAGTGATTTGACCAAATACAAATAAACAAAAACAAACTGTTGAGATAAAGTTAAAAGGATGTTTAGTTTTCAGGGGAAGAGAAGAGAAAGGAAAAAGCAGATTATAGAAAAGAATAGATTTTTATCTAAATGTAATGTTATAAAATACACCCAGCTGGTTATAACCAGTTCATGGAACAATGGTGGTTAAGACACAGTGGAGTCTCGGGTGAGAGCAGTACCAAAAGTGGCCCTGACCTGCTTTCCCATAATCACTCCACTCCGAACTAAAACCAAAGGAGGAAAAAAACCTGGCTCTTTTTCTGCACACATTTCAGGGCTAATAATTAAACATAACTAACTGCTGTTTAATTCCTCAACAGGGGATTTACACACATGCTCAAAGTCTCTGTAGCATCTTAATCATGATGAATCCACAAACCACTTAATCTGCCTTAAATAAACTAAAGTTAACTACTTTTTATTTCGCACGTGATTTGTATTACTCATACATTTCTCCCTGCACTTATTCCCTTCAAACCCCTTTTTACACTGGAAGACTGAGAATCTACCGAATAAAGAAAAATTAGTGCTCTAAATTTTTAGAAGAAATTTTGCAGTGGCTCTTTTGAATGATTATACAACGAAAACACAGATCTTGGTGCATCATTACACACACAAAAAAAGCAAAAGACATAAAGCTATGAAATTTATAGTAAATGATAAAACTAAACAGACCTGTAAAAGCGATTTTCAAGTCTCCGCCTGATGGTATTGAGGTCAGTTGGATATGCAACTACAGTACAATACAAGGGATAGGCACTGAGATCCACTGGAACAGCAAAAGGGCTGGCAAAATCTACAATATTATCCAAATCAAGAAAGGTAGTTATAAAGAACATTAACATTTCATGTTAACAAACAAAACTCATATAAATAATAAGGGGTGGGCAATACACCACATAATAAAATGTTGATTATTCAATTATGCAAATATCAGACAAATACTGTTATGATGTTATTATTTTTATTTGGGCATAGTATCTAAGACTCATGCATAATAGAGCAGTTCAAATCAGTTGAAATGAGACAATATTAAAGGAGGACTGTATTTAATTTCACATTTTTCTGGAAAAATGCCAAATGTCTCAAGTGATAAGTGTTAGAAAATATAACTAGCTATGCCAGTAAAATATATTACTCACACACTGTCTTTATCAAAGAACCCAAAGTCAGGCTCATGAAACAGCTAGAGAGCCAAAATGACTCTTGAAAATAAAAGACACCTTCTACCCGCCTTCACTATTATAAGACACCAGAGGACTGAAAAAGTTTGTCATTACTTGGGTCAAACATATAAAAATGTTAATAAAACTAGAATCACTGTGCCTCTTAAGTTAAAAGTGTCTAGTGAAAAAATGCATGACCTTTAACAAAAATTAAAATTCTGTTAGTTTTCCTCATTCCTTCTGATCCTCCTAATATTCTTTCACATTCACCATACCGAGGGAAAGAAGGTGGTTGATGCCCTGAATAACCCGTTCACATTCCTCATCTCTGGAATGAGCTCCCCACTCTCCTTCCTGGGGTTTGTATAGCAAAGCAGTCAGTTCCTCCTGGGACACAGGAACACCAGCACCAACTTCATCTGGAAAGGCAGCTATGTATAAACGGAATAAACAGAAATGATTAGTTTCCAATATCATGGTATTGTCATTTTTCTTTTAGAAGAATTATAATTCATTTTTAAAAGCATATTTACTTCCTTCTGGAATTGGCTCCATATCCCAGGGGCTCATCTTTTCTCTTTCATTATTGTCCCAGCTATTAAAAAATAACAAGACACAATTAAATTTTACATGATTCTTTTATATAGTAGCATAATTTATATGACTTATTGGGGATGAAATTTGGAAAAGGGTAATACAATTTTCCTTAAAGTACAACTTTGCTTACCTATAGATAATAATAAACCTCTAATAGAGAAAACATGATCTACCAATATGAAACTTAGAAAGCAGTAAGCTTATTCTTAGTTTAACTTGGCTTCTTTATTATTCCAATCAAGGACATATTCAATGTTAAGCTAGCATATAGAATAAAAAGATATCTTTGGAAAATTCCTTTCAGGTTAAAAAAGTGATTCAATAAACCACTTATTTCTGTGAGATAATCTACATTATCCTAACAGCTTAAGTATTATAACATCTCCAAAATTTTATTATTCCCTTTTGATATGCAATATGGAGACAAAGGTTAATATTCACAGAATAAACATGTTCTATCATACTTGACAAAAAACTTTATTAGGAATATTATAATTAGGAATAGATCATGAAGAACTAAAGTAAGTGTTATAGACAAAAACCACATCCAAACATAATACAGTCATTTCTACCTAGAATTAACACCATCAAATAAAAGCCTAGGTACTAATATTCATTGCTACATTCCAGCTGCACCAATTATTTTAAACACTGAATTAATTTCAGTATTCTTCATGAAATAATAGTAAATCTTGTCTAAAATACAATTACAAGAAAATAGGGACATAAGGGAGGTAGAAGTAAGCCTTCAGTTTCTGCTTTGTTTTAGCAGTAACACTTACCTGTTTTATCATCAAATTCTATAGGTATTATGATTACTTTCTTACAGTTACTAGTATAGGTCTTGTAATATTAGTTGTCAGATAAAATGACATTATTCCTGGTAAGGTTTACAGAAAGTCCATATAGCACTTCAGTATTATACCGGGCATAAAAGACCATAACTGTACTTACTGAACACTGTAACACTGGAAAGAACTATCAGGATACTCTGGTTGAAAAGGCTGCTGACTCTCCACAGTCCCAAACCACCAGGCATCATCTATTATACTGCGGAATCTATCACCTGCAATGTTTTTAGAAATTCTTACAACGGTGCTCTTGAGAATAAAGCCCTGTTCCCACTCTAAATTTATATTTTTGAAAGGTTTTTCATTAAAACCCTCACCCAAAGATCATTTAAATTTAGAAGTCGGAGGAGAGAGAGAGAGAGAGAGAGAGAGAGAGAGAGAGAGAGAGAGAGAAAGAGAGATGAAAGAGAAACATCAATAGGTTGCCTCCGGTAATTGCCCTGACCAGGGATCGAACCCACAACCTGGGTATGTACCCTAACCTGGAATCGAACCTGCCATCTTTCGGTGCACAGGATGACACTCCAACCAACTGAGCCACACTGGCTAAATTGCAATATTTTGTTGAATCCAGAAATGGCATTGTAACTAGCGTTGTTAAAGGTTTCAATCTGAGTTTTGCAGATAAGTGAATTTTACATTTTACCTTCTCCAAGGATTTTGATTTCCAGGTACTAGCTATCTTTTTGAAATAAGTCATATATTTCCATGTTTTCTCAAATAAATGTCACCACATACAATTTAACTTTTATCAATTATCTGAAGGCATCATTAGGCACTCTACTTCTTGCATTGTACCTATGTTACACCATTTGTTTCTTCTCTTTTTTGCTTTTTGCCTTTAAAATCACTTCATACTAGTCTTCTGTTCTAAATGGCTAAGGATTACAAAACCAAATCATTGTAGAAAAAAAAAGTTCCTTCCAAATAAAAGATAACTTAAACATACTAACAGCAAATATTCACATAGTGTTCACTCTGTGTCTGGTACCATTTTAAGTGCTTTCTATATATTAACTAATTTATTGCTCACATCAACCTTATAGCTGTTGTGTCATGAGATTCCCATTTTAAATAGAAGTGAGGCACAGAGAGGTTAAAAACTTGCCCAAGATCAAAAGCTAATGAGGGGGAGGTAAGGAAGTAGGAGAAGGCAAGCGAGGGAGAAAAGAAGGGAGGGGATGAAAAAAAGTGGGGGGGGGGGGGTGAAGCAAGCTGTGGTGGGAGGAAGAAAGAAAGAAAGAAAACCACAATCAGTAATGTTCTGTTTAAGATCCCAAATATTAAGTATTCTATTTTAGGACAACTGACATTTGATAATTTTCTTTTTAATTCAGATTTGTATTCTAACAGATTAGAAAACTGCAGAAGGTTTAGAGGTTATATGATATTAGAGGCACGATGCATGAAATTCGTCCAAGAGTAGGCCTTCCATTCCCCTGGCTGCCGGCACCAGCTTCCCTCTGGCACCTGGGACCCGGGCTTCCCTCAAAGCCCCGGCTTTGTCTGGAAGGTCGTCCAGTCTAATTAGCATATAATCTTTTATTATTATAGATATGCAATGTGCATAAAACCACCAAACATAATTGAGAAAATATTTTTAATTTAATTTTTCTAATTTGGCTAACAGGTTTTTCCAGCTTACATTCAGTTAAATCGGAATTAAAGTTACTTTACATCAAACTTAATAGTCATTAAGTGAGAATTCTATACTCACCGATCTGCCAGTTCCTTTCTTTGGCTTCATTATAAAACTGATGTAGCACAAGGAAGTCAATGACATCTGGCATATCATGATACCTGTACAAAAATTAAAGCACCTATGAACAATATACAGATATAATAGTATATGTTACTTACTAACTATCCAGGGATATATTTAAAGTGAGCCATTAAGCAAAATGTTTTAAACCTCAAGGTTCCAACAAAAGTCTTTACTTAAACTCCATCTGCTTTGTTTTGTTTGCGAGCACCCTGCCTATTGCTGTATCACTTCAATGATATAAAGATATCAAAGAAGGTTATTAAAGTTTCATTTAAGTTATTTTTACTAAGGACTTTTTAAGAAAAGTATGGCCATGGCTGGCTGGGGTGGTTCTGTGGTAAGAACGCCAGCTTGCATACTAAAAGGTCTCAGGTTTGGTGGGAGGCAACCAATCAATGTGTCTCTCTCATATTGATGTTTCTCTCTCTCTCCCCCTCTCTCCCTTCCTCTCTTTCTAAAAATCAATGGAAAAAATATCCTCGAGTGAGGATTAACACACACAAAAATATGAATTGATGTTATTTTGTCTCCTTAGATTTCAAAATTAACTTTAAGAAATGTGACATTTACTATTCCTATTTTTAACAGAAATAAAAGCAACTAGGGTGTTTCAAGCATATTGCTAGGTACTTATAAAAGGCTTTTCATTTATTCCTAACAAATATCCTGAGAAAGATATTAATATTTCCATTTTATAAATAAAGGCAGGAATTAAGAGAAGTAACTTACTCATGAACATGTATACATTATGTTAAAATACACATTTGCTATATACATACTAATTAATAGCTATATATATATATATATATATATGTTAAATAAAAACATAAACCAAGAGTTCCACATTAAACCTTGTTCTTTAAAACTCTAAGCCTATAGTGCTGTAGTGTTTTCTCTCATATCAAGTCTTGTACTCTGCAGAATACAAAATAGGGATCAACAAACACACAGCACACACATACAAACACACAGAGCTACTCACTTAATGGAAAAAGACTCTCCAGTCATTTTGCCTGAAATGGGGTCCAGAAATGCAAGCTTCAAGCAGCATAGTGTAGGTGGTCCAACCTCATATTTGATTCCTACAATCTTAACAAACTCTTGTTCCTATTAATGAGAATACCAATAAACTATTACTTTACATATAAATATCTTTCTAACGTTTACATATTATTTAATTATTATTGGAACAGTTTAAAAATTATCTGAATAACCAACAAATACTCTTGACCCTTATTCGCAAGTTGTAGTTTAGTGCAGGGCTCTAAACCAAGGATAAGCAGCAGAATTCCCTTGGGAAACTTTAAAATTCATGTTTCTAAATCCTAGCCCTATAGAATAGAATTCAGTAGGTCTATGGTACAACTCAGTCATATATATTTAAAGAAAAGAACTTCTCAGGGAACTATGATCCTCTGCCTAGTTAAGAATCACTCATCTGGCAGAAATACAGTATGTAAATAATGCAGGTAGACATGTCTGGGGAAATGAGATACATTTTTTAACACCTACAATATTATTTTATAACTACAGGCCTGGTGCACAGAATTCATGCACGGGAGGGGGGTGTGCCTCAGCCCGTCCTACAACCTCTCCAATCTGAGATCCCTTGGGGGATGTCCAACTGCTGGTTTAGGCCTGATCCCTAAAGGCTGGCCTAAACTGGCAGTGGGACATCCCTCTCACAATCCGGGACTGCTGGCTCCTAACCGCTTGCCTGCCTGCCTGGCCTGATCACCCCTAACCACCTCTGCCTGCCGGCTTGATCACCCCCCCTAACCGCTCCCCTGCTGGCCTGATCACTACCTATCTACTCCCCTGCCAGCCTGATTGCCCCCTAACTGTCCTCCCCTGCCGGCCTGATCCCCCTAACTGCTCTCCCCTGCCGGCTTGATCACCCCCAACTACTCTCCCCTGCTGGCCTGATCCCCCTAACTGCTCTCCCGTGCCAGCCTGATCACCTCTAACTGCCTCTGCCTCAGCCCCGCCACCATGGCTTTGTCCAGATGGACAGCCAGACAGTCGTCCGGTCTAATTAGCATATTATCCTTTTATTAGTATAGATACCACCCTCATAGATTGGTTATCAGTCACTCTTAAAAGATGACAAAACTGAGCCTCATGGTTACAGTGATTTGCTTCCCAGTAAAACAGCAGAGCTTAGATTGAAATTCAGGTCTTATTCCAAAGCATAGGCTTTTGCACCACACATATGCTAACTCCTATAATTTCCTAGAACCATGGGGTTAGAATCTAAAATAAGAAATAGGTTTTATTCATTCCTCTGATTCTAAAACAACCAACCAAACAAAAACTCAATTTTCATCTGATTCATAATAGATGGTAGCATCCCTAACTCTCAGGAGATGATTATATAAAGCTTACGTGATAAGATACTTTAGCATCTCACAACCTTAATAAAATTTTAATAGTTATTTAAATCTTTATTTCAGTAAATGTACATATTTGTATCCTTCCTGCTAAGCATCCTCACACATCCTTCACTTACCTGGAAAAACATTGTAAAATTGCTCTTTTAACACTTGTTTTTCAAGTAAAAAAAAAACAAAACCAGGGTTTCTGAATCTCCGGAGAACCAAGATGGCGGCATAGGTTAACGCCGGAGTTTGCTGCCTTGAACAACTACTTCAAAAGTGAAACTAAAAAACGGAACGGACATCACCCAGAACCACAGGAACGCTGGCTGAGTGGAAGTCCTACAACTAGGAGGAAAGAGAAACGCATACGGACACTCAGAGGAGGCGCAGTGCTGAAGTCAAATTCTGAGGTGCGGAGTGCGCGGAGCGTGTTTTCAATCTGGAGGGAGTCACAGACTCTGAGCTCCAGATACAGGCGAGTCTTTAGGGACCCAGACTCAAACGGGAGAAGCGGGACTGTCTGGCTTCGGTCAGAGCGAGTGCAGCTTTCTCTCCGAGATTTGCAGCGGGTGCTGGGACTCAGAGAGGCAGAGCCCCTGGGGACAGGACTGAGAGCCGCCATAACTGCTCTCTCCGGCCCACCCTGTTGATCCTGTGCGACCCGCCCCGCCCAAGCCCTGCATAGAGGCATTTGCCGGATAGCCTCAGGCAAAGGCTAGATTAGCACCTCCCTAGAGGACAGAAGTTCTCTCATTGCAGACACAGATGATTCTCATAGCCACTTGGCCTGGAGGTCAAACCCTCCCTGGTATTAGCTACAACAATCAAGGTTTAACTATAAGACTGCGCACAAAGACCACTAGGGGGTGCACCAAGGAAGCATAACAAAATGCGGAGACAAAGAAACAGGACAAAATTGTCAATGGAAGATATAGAGTTCAGAACCACACTTTTAAGGTCTCTCGAGAACTGTTTAGAAGCTGCCGATAAACTTAATGAGATCTACAAGAAAACTAATGAGACCCTCGATCTTATATTGGGGAACCAACTAGAAATTAAGCATACACGGACTGAAATAACGAATATTATACAGACTCCCAACAGCAGACCAGAGGAGCGCAAGAATCAAGTCAATGATTTGAAATGCGAGGAAGCAAAAAACACCCAGCCGGAAAAGCAAAATGAAAAAAGAATCCAAAAATGCGAGGATAGTGTAAGGAGCCTCTGGGACAGCTTCAAGTGTACCAACATCAGAATTATAGGGGTGCCAGAAGATGAGAGAGAGCAAGATATTGAAAACCTATTTGAAGAAATAATGACAGAAAACTTCCCCCACCTGGTGAAAGAAATGGACTTACAGGTCCAAGAAGCGCGGAGAACCCCAAACAAAAGGAATCCAAAGAGGACCACACCAAGACACATCATAATTAAAATGCCAAGAGCAAAAGATAAAGAGAGAATCTTAAAAACAGCAAGAGAAAGAAACTCAGTTACCTACAAGGGAATACCCATACGACTGTCAGCTGATTTCTCAACAGAAACTTTGCAGGCCAGAAGGGAGTGGCAAGAAATATTCAAAGTGATGAATACCAAGAACCTACAACCAAGATTACTTTATCCAGCAAAGCTATCATTCAGAATTGAAGGTCAGATAAAGAGCTTCACAGATAAGGAAAAGCTAAAGGAGTTCATCACCACCAAACCAGGATTATATGAAATGCTGAAAGGTATCCTTTAAGAAGAGGAAGAAAAAGGTAAAGATACAAATTATGAATAACAAATATGCATCTATCAACAAGTGAATCTAAGAATCAAGTGAATAAATAATCTGATGAACAGAATGAACTGGTGATTATAATAGAATCAGGGACATAGAAAGGGTATGGACTGACTATTCTTGGGGGGGAAAGGGGTGTGGGAGATGCGGGAAGAGACTGGACAAAAATCGTGCACCTATGGATGAGGACAGTGGGTGGGGAGTGAGGGCGGAGGGTGGGGCGGGAACTGGGAGGAGGGGAGTTATGGGGGGAAAAAAGAGGAACAAATGTAATAATCTGAACAATAAAGATTTAATTAAAAAAATAAAATAAATAAATAAAATAAAATTAAATTAAAAAACAAACAAACAAAAACAAAACCAAAAATAACAAAACACATGTATGTAAACCTATGCAGAAATGATGGTGTATATATCCCTATGCCTGTTTGTCTGTGTGTGTATATATATATATATATATATGTATAAATAAATGAACATGTACTTATAGGTAGAAAACCCTTCTCTAAAAAGATACATACCTATTTTACTCAATACAATGAAGCTACATAGGTAATATATGAAGATAAATAATCCATAAAGCACCACAAAGTTTTGAGCTTCTTGGGATTTGTGATATTTACTATATCTTAAAGCCACCAGAACCTCTAGGGTGTTTGTAGTCCACACACGTAGTCAGTTTATAAAGCCTCCAGAATGTATAAAATTTTGAGGAAAATATCCACACCAGGGAACTACTGCTTTGCTCCTATTATAGAATAGTATACACTGGAGGACCTAAAGCTTAAAGGAAATTAGGTCAAATAATCAAGATAATAGGTGGCATATAAATTTTGGGAAACAAAATCTAAACCATAACACTCAGCTTTATAAGAGTACTAGAGGCTCGGTGCATAAAATCCATGCACTCGTGGAGGGGTACGGGGTTCCTCAGCCCGGCCTGCGCCCTCTTGCAGTCTGCGAGCCCTTGGGGGATGTCCAATGGGGAGCGGAACTAAGCCGGCAGTCAGACATCCTTGGCAGTCAGACATCCTTAGCGCTACCATAACCGCCAATGCACTCACCAGCTGTGAGCCTGGCTTCTGGCTGAGCGGCGCTCCCCCTGTAGGAGCACTGACCAACAGGGGGCAGCACCTACATTGAGCATCTGTCCCCTGGTGGTCAGTGTGCGTTATAGTGATCGGTCGTTCTGCTGTCAGGCAGAAACCGGCTCTCCGACATCCCCCAAGAGGGTCCTGGATTGTGAGAGAGTGCAGACCAGGCCGAGGTACTCCACTGGGACCGAGGAGGTTGGCCAGCCAGGGAGGGACCGTGGGAGGGTTCCAGGGCATGTCTAGCCTGTCTCGCTCAGTCCCAATGGGCCGGATCCAAGCAGCAAACTAACCTACCAGTCAAAGTGTCTGCCCCGTGGTGGTCAGTGCATGTCATAGTGAGCGGTTGAGCAGTCTTAGCATATCATTAGCATATTACGCTTTGATTTATTGAACGAATGACCAGACACTTAGCATATTAGGCTTTTATTATATAGGCTGGTAATCATCTTATCTTGGACACACAATCAACAGTGAGATAGTCATGAAATTGAGAAAAAGCCTACAGGCAAGTACTTTAATTCCAAAGCTACTTCAATTTCATAGCTAATGAATTTGGCAAACTTACCCTGAGATCCATTTTATTCCATGGTTGTTTTTGTAAATTAACGCTGTATATTTTTGATTTCCTTACAGCTCGCACATAAGCTTCATGTCCTTGCCTAAAATAGATAAGCTAAAACAAAGAACATGACATATTAAACAGCAGTGTCCTATTTAACAACTCTATACATTACAATATATATTCCTACAAATGTCCTCTTCTGTTTACACAAACATAATTATAATTTTGAAAAATATGTACAATAAATGTACCTGTCACCATCAAATAGAGTTCATTGAGTACTCATGCCCATGTAGCCCAAGTACTGCAGAATAAAAACTGCACACACAGTCCCTTTCCCCCAGCAGCTTCATAAATTTCTGAAGAAACAGACTATGACAAATGTACATAAAAGCCTTATCTTATTTTAAAATATTTAATATTTATTCATATCTTAATATTTTAAAGTATGTACTTCGAATTGTGACAGTCTAAGTTTCAACATTTTAATAGTCAGCCTATGTTTGAGAGAAAGAGAAAGAGAGAGAGAGAGAGGGAGAGAGAGATGTGCTACTAAATAGCAATTTCCAGAAATTTTTTCATTTTTCTTTTACAAGAATTAACATCAGAACTGGCATTTTATGGAAGGAAAATGAATCCAAGTGCTTGGTAAGACCCTTCACATCCTAAGACAGCATTCACTATGATATTCTGATTCATTAAGTAAGTTTCTTTCCCATAATAATTTTAAGGAGGTGGTAAAATAGAACATTAAAAAATCATACTATGATTTTTCTAAACTACACTGACACACTCTACCAATCAACAATGTTTAAGTCAGAATTTGTAACAGCTAAAAATATAAGTAGAAAACTAAAAAAGATTTAAATATTACTATATAAAGATAACTATAGGGGTTAAGAAGTCAATAGTAAGTACGTTGTCCAGATATCCTTTATTATGTATTTATTCCTATACTCAACAAATAGCAGCACTCTCATAAGATTATAATGTGTACAGATCCTTATCTTATTCTATAAAGTCTTCTAAATTATCCTTCGTAAGCCTCCATAAAGCAGGCAATAAATAAAAGAAATCATGACTTTGAAAATGCCACCCAAAAAGTTCTTTAAGTTTTCTTTTGTGTTTTTTTTAATGCAGCATTCAACAAAGTACTCTACTAAAATAACCACACAAACAAGCATTGCTCAAAAATCTAAGTTACAAGATACACTTATGAAAAATATATTTTAATAATATCAAAAGATATTCAGCAAGCAATTGCTTATTCATAAAACTATTTGATAGCTATCTCTGGTACAAGATATCAATAATAGGCAATCATAGGAAGATTTAGTGAAATTTTTATTGGTTCCAAGACTTTTAGAAATTTATGTAAGGTTTTGTTCCTTCTTTTATTACAATGAAAACATTACATTCCTACTATTAGTTTTAAATTGAAAACTGTGTGTAAGCATTTAATCACTCAAAAATGATTAGTCAAAATCAGACTATACAAATCAACTGGAGTTCATATATTACAATGTTACCATAATTTTCATAAGAAAATGAAAAAGAAACACATTTTCATCATATAGAATTTAATTCAATTTTTGATGACCAAACCATAACTACGGCTATATTATTCAATCATAGGCTTGGCAAGAAGGCCTTGTTTATGAAGTGACATCCCCCTAATCATCAAAATGGAGTTATTCTCTAGTATAATTTCTATCAGGTAGAAGAGCATGGGCTTCTTTAAAACAAAACAAAACAATACAATATTAGAACTTGAATTAGGACTAAAAATTCCACTATAATTATGCTAAGTGGCAATTAAGATAAAAATAAAGACAATTATTTTCATGACATCAGAAGCCAATCAATTTATCTTAATGTTCACAGGTCGTACAAAGGACACAAAGATTAAGGTTCAGTCACTGTCCACAAGAAATGTATAATTAAACAGAGCAGCTAAGACAGTGTACATATAACTATAATAGAATTGAAAATATAAATACCCTAAGACTGATTAAAGTGAGTGTTCTTGAGGTTCTAACAGAAAAGAGTTATAACAAGTAACAATTACCTCATCTCCCATTTGTGGGACAAATGGAGATCTTCGTGGAATAGTATCTAAGATCCACTGAGGGGCAAACCATTCTTCATTGGGCTCCCCTGCCATAGAAACCAGCCCTCCTTTCTAAAATATAGTTCACAAATATGTAAATAATAAATGTAGGAACAGCAGTATTAAAAATTACAAGTAGAGAATGTTAAAAACATTAGATGATAACAAAAACTAAAATATACAAATTTTAAACATTTTCCTTTATTAATCATGTACAACTTGTATGCCAATAAAATAATTGAGTTCTTAATATGTTGCTAAATTTTGTCTGAAAAAAAAATGAGACACTATATAGTATCTAAAAACCAAATTTTACATGTCTCTAGAATACCACATAAATTCAAATATACTAGTAAGTCACAATAACTTTTTACCAATAAAATGGTTATAATCAAAAAGCTAATTCTGTCTACTAAAGGAAAAGGCTAAAAATGTGTACATTTTAAATTAATGTTAAAAGAACCATGTAGATTAAATCTATATATCATCCAAATGAAATTATAAAAGGAAAGAGAAACCATCATTGAGGTAAAATCATATATAATAAAAGGCTAACATGCAAATTGACTGAACATCGAACAACCGGTCACTATGACACACACTGACCACCAGAGGGCAGATGCTCAATGCAGGAGCTGCCCCCTGGTGGTTAGTGCTCCCACAGAGGGAGCGCCGCTCAGCCAGAGGCCGGGCTCAAGTCTGGCCAGCGCAGCGGCAGTGGTGGGAGCCTCTCCCGCCTCCACGGCAGTTGGACATACCCCGAGGGCTCTCAGACTGCGAGAGGGCACAGACTGAGCTGAAGGACACCCCCGCTGAGTGCACAAATTTTGTGCACTGGGCCTCTAGTAAAACTATATAAAAAAATTGAAAAGCCCTGGCCAGTGTGGCTCAGTTGGTTGGGTGTCATCCTGTGCCAGTTTGATTCCTGGTCAGGGCACATATCTGGGTTGCAGCTTTCAATCCCTTGTAGAGAATATAGGAGGCAGCCAATGGATGTTTCTCTCTCTCCCTCTCCCTCTCCCTCTCCTTTCCTCTCTCTCTAAGAATCAATTAAACGTCTTTAAAAAATTAAGAGCCCTCTAAAACTTATCATACCTTTTCATTTCACAAGTCAAAAATGTATAGGAAAAAAAAAAATGACTGGTGCCATGACAAGAATAACATCTTTAGGCTGGCCAGTGGAGTGTCAACCTGTGAGCCAGGAAGTCATGGGTTGATTCTCTCTCATCATGATGTTTCTGTCTTTCTTTCCCTCTCCCTTCCTCTCTGAAATCAATAAAAATATATTTTAAAAAAGAATAACACCTTTAAACTATAGTGGCTTATTATTTCAGACTTTATTACATTTTAACAAATAATTGTGAATGTTTTAATTTAATAACAATTAAAATAATAATGAGGGTATTTTAGGCCTCTACTATTGATAACAGAAAATTTTCAAAAATTCTTTCTATTTTAAACTCATTTAAAATCATTTTCCTTACTTAGTTTCTCAGATGGAATGTTCTCTTTAGAGAAAAGTCAAGTGTTAATGTTAAATAGTCCAATACCAAAGGTAAAAAAAAAAACCCACAATAAAACCCTGTAAACTTACAAACCTTCTTTCTAGTCTGTTTGGGTTTCTTTTGCCTCTCTTCTAGTGACTTCAAATTCTCCTCTTCAGAGCTGCTGCATATTTTCCGTGTTGCCTGTCTAGTTTGTCTTTTTGGAGGTTGCAAATTTATTCCAGCATCTGCTGTCCAGTCAGAATATTCACTTGATGAATCACTGTAAGTAAATCAAAATTATGAATAAGCCTAGGAAAAAAACAGGTTTGCCTTAGAATTGAAAGATAATCATTTTATAATCAAACAGCATTATAAATGACATAATTTGATTCTATTCTAACCGAAGAGAAAAAAAAGTTTATCAATATAGAATTTTGATCATAGTACCCAAGTGATTTTAGTGAAATGCTTCTTATATAAAGTATAATGCTTAGTTTCCCATAACAGAATTTAAAATTGAAAATTAAAGTCCAGATCACAAAAACTTCTTCAAATAAAGATGCTTCTTTTTGCTAGAAATAGTTAAAAAATAGTTGTTTTAAAACTGAAATAAATACATAGAGCCTGCCAAGATGTAGAATCTTGGGTTTACAAAGGACCTTATTTTACAGATGAGGGAACCAAAGCTCCTAGTGATATGCCCAAAAAGATATTGGCAGAGCCAGAATAAAACAGCAGGTCTCTGGGCTTCCAGCCCAGTACAGTACTCTTTCTACTATAAAGTCATACTTTAACTCTAGTCTTACCAAATTCCTATAAGAACATAATTACACGTTAAAATCATCAAATAATTTTTACCAAATCAAAACCATTAAAACTACCTGGAAGAACTTTCACTTTGCCATTCAATGACAGGATCCTCTACAGAAGCATCACTTGTGCCAACTGTTTCATCCTCCTGAAACAAAGAGCCAGCAATTAAGATATATGGTTTTTACATAGCATATTGTTAATTAGCACACACAATTTGTATACCCCAAAAATGTTCTAGTTAAAATGTACATAACCAAAGTAGAGGGAATAGCTAACCCTTGTGTACACAAACTCCAGTTTAGATTCTTATCTTGTTTTATCTATATCCTCAAAAACTGCCTCATATCCCAGAAATTATTTTGAAGTGAATCTGGACCAAAAAGGGATTTTAACTATAAATATTTATTAAGATAGGGATTTTTTTAAAAAAAAAATTTTATTGGTTTTCTCCAGAGAGGAAGGGAGAGGGATAGAGAGTTAGAGTTAGAAACATTGATGAGAGAGAAAGATCCATCAGCTGCCTCCTGCACGCCCCCCACTGGGGGTGCTCCTGCAACCAAGGTACATACCCTTGACCGGAATCGAACCTGGGACCCTTGAGTCCGCAGGCCGACGCTCTATCCACTGAGCCAAACCGGTTTGGCAGGGATTCTTTTTGAAAACACAAGCACAATACTATTATAACATTAAAAGGTAACATCAATTACTTTATACGTAGTCATCTTTTCAGATCAAGATTTTCATGGGTGGGAAAGAGAGGGACATCATTGATAAGAGTGAAAAAGTTATCAGTAGTGAGAGAAGAATGAGGTACCATACATTGCCAATGCATAATTAAACCTTCATTGTTTCCTTGATAACTACAGTTAAGAGCATAAAAAGGAAACAGCTGAAGAAGAGAATAGTATGAAGACAAGAATTACTATACTCTTTATTCCATGAATAAGGTAGGTCTGAGAAAAATCATCACTCACTAATGTCCATAATCAGTGAAGTCAACAATGAGAGAAAATGTGTACATTCAGCTGATTATAGAGTCAACCAGTTCTGGGACTGTATAACTAGTATTCACTATTTATATTCCACTTCTTTCAATTTCTACGAAGATTTCATGTCACCTTTTTCTCATTTTCCCAAAGCCAAACTTTTTTTTTTTTTTTTTTTTTTTTTTTTTTTTTTTTTTTTATAAATATATTTTATTGATTTTTTTACAGAGAGGAAAGGAGAGAGATAGAGAGTTAGAAACATCGATGAGAGAGAAACATCGATCAGCTGCCTCCAGCACATCTCCTACTGGGGATGTGCCCGCAACCCAGGTACATGCCCTTGACCGGAATCGAACCTGGGACCTTTCAGTCCGCAGGCCGACGCTCTATCCACTGAGCCAAACCGGTTTTGGCTCAAAGCCAAACTTTTGTTTGCATGTTTGATACCCACAACCAAGACAGTATCTTAGGTACAAGTCAGAAAAGATAGCTAAAAAAATTTAATATAATCTTCAAATTTGCTATTAAATGCCTTATTAATAATCCTCTTATAAAAAAATCATTAAAATAATTTTGTGTTAAAGAAGTGACCCTTCAAAGTAAATCCAAAGTGATGGTACTAACTAGAAAACAAAAAAATTATATTGAGTAAGTAATATCAGATATCTAACCTCTGAGGAGCTGTCTGAATCTTCCTGTACACCTGAACTTTGACACAGCGCTTGCGAATTATGCTCAATGTTGGACCGTGTTTGGTAAGTATGCTGACGCTTACGTTGTGTTCTTCGTAGAGACCTTCCACAGCTAGGCTGATAGTCATTCTGTAAAACAAAAGTACAACAGACTTTTTAAAAATGAAAGTCTCAGTGAACATACATAAACAGACATAAAAAACGCAAATAAATTGGGTGGGGGTGGTGTGGGAATAAAGGTAAGGGATAGAAATAAACCCCCTAAAAGAAAACCTAAGACGTAACTATATATATACTCCATCTTCCATTAATATTAATAATAAGCAGTATTAATGGCTTTCCTATTTTGAAAACTTTGTGAACAAATTAAAAACAGTGCTTAAAGTCTGGGATGTAAAAATTTACCCAATCAGAATTTAAATAGACTATATTATTCACAATTACAGAATGACACAAGGTATCTATGTCATAGCTATAGCTATCTTTCTATATAAAAGAGAAACATGAAAATTAACTGCCCCTCCGTGATGCCCACAAGCCATGCCCACCAGCCAATGAGGAGTGACTATGCAAATTAACCCAACAAAGATGGTGGGTTAATTTGCATACACAGGCACCAGGCAGCCAGGGGCAGGGCAGGTACTTCCCCTGCGTCTCCAGTTCTGGCCCCGCAGCAGCTTGTGCACACACAGGTGCCGGGGAGCCGGGGGCGGGGCAGGAGCTTTCCACGTGTCACCATGGCAAGCATGCGGACACCAGACAGCTGGGGGCAGGGCAGCGCATGCGGACACTGGGGAAGCTACTGCCCAGCTGGCGCGTGAGCACAGGCGCCAGGGAGCTGGGGTCAGGGCGGCGCGCATGGGCTCCGGGGAGCCGGGGGTGGGGCCGCGCCCATGGAAGCTGGGGGCGGGGTCTGGAGCTTCTCCTGCGTTGCCATGCGGGGGAAGTGTCCACCCCGCTTTCGCGCGCGCTGGCGCCAAAAGGCCTGTGTCCCTGGGACAGGCATCCTCGGGAGCCAGGCCACCCCGAGCCTGTAGGCCTGGAGCGGCCGGGGTCCCGGAACATGACAGAGGGTGCACATACGGCTGAGGGGACTCCGCTCCACCCCCCCCCCCATGCACGAATTTTGTGCACCGGGCCCCTAGTGTATATATAAGCTTTAATATAATATGTACTTCTTTAGTTCTATAAAAACTACATTTAGGAAACAGTTCAAAATAAAGAATTAATTTTTAACAGCCAAAATGTAAAGTGAAAACTATTTTATTCTAACCTTTAAAAATATAAAATACTAGAGGCCCGGTGCACAAAAATTTGTGCACTCGGGGGGGTGGGGGTGGGAAGGGGGGTACCTCAGCCCAGCCTGTGCCCTCTCGCAGTCTGGGACCCCTCGGGAGATAACGACCTGCTGGCTTAGGCCTGCTCCCGGGTGGCAGAGGGCAGGCCCAATCCCTAGGTGCAGCCCCGGGTCGGGCTCAGAGCAGGGCCGATTGGGGAGTTGGGGCGTCGCCCTGTCATGCACAGAGCAGGGCAGATTGGGAGGTTGTGATGCCACCCTCAGTCACGCTCAGGGTAGGGCCAATTGGGGGGTTGGGGCACCGTCCCCTGTCACACTCAAGGCAGGGCCGATGGGGAGGTTGCGGCGCCACCCCGTCACGCACAGAGCAGGAACAATTAGGGGGTTGGGGCGCTGCCCCCGTCACACACAGAGCAGGGCCCATCAGGGGGTTGGGGCACCGCCCTCTATCACCCAGAGTGCAGGGCCGATCAGGGGGTTGGTGCGCCACCACTCTCACATTCAGGGCAGGGCTGATGGGGAGGTTATGGCTCTACCCCATCACACACAGAGCAGGGCCCGTGGGGGGGGGGGGTGGGGAGCCCCCCCCTTTCAGGCACAGAGCAGGGCTGCTCAGGGGGTTGGGGCCCTGCCCCCTGTCACACACAGAGCCGCAGGGCGATCAGGGGGTTTGGGCGCTGCCCCCTGTCACGCTGATCCCGGTGCCGGGAGGCATATTACCCTTTTACTATATAGAATAGAGGCCTGGTGCATGGGTGGGGCTGGCTGGTTTGCCCTGAAGGGTGTCCTGGATCAGGGTGGGGGTCCTCACTGGGGTGCCTGGCCAGTCTGGGTGAGGGGCTGAGGGCTGCTTTCAGGCTGGGAGTGACTGAAGTTCCCAACCACTCCTTTTTTTCTTTTTTTTTTTTTTAATTCTGGGCCAGCTTTACCTTGAGGCTTGGCTCCAGCTCTTAGGCCTCCGTGGCTGAAAGTAGGTTTCTGGCCTTTGCTTACAATGTTGCGAATCTGCTGGCTGAAGTCCGGTGGTATTTGTTACAATGTTTCTTAAACTGCCAGCTCAGAGGCCTGCAGCCACAGGCGGGGAACGTTGGTTTCCTCCAACGATCCTCCGTCACTGAGGCAAGCAAGCCTCATGTTAGTTTCAAGCTGCCTGGCTGCTGGCCGCCATCTTGGCTGACAGTTAATTTGCATATCTCGCTGATCAGCCAATGAAAAGGGTAGCGGTCATACGCCAATTACCATGTTTCTCTTTTATTAGTGTAGATTACTGATATAACATGTCAAAGCTACAATCCTACTATGTCTTCAGGAGTAAATAAGTTTAAAAGTCTTATCAGTACAAAAGGGCTAGTTTCTTACATTTAAGTATTTCTCATTTTCTATAAATAAAAATGTTTTAGTCCCAACTGCAATATTTATTAGTATCAGACAAGTCTGATGTTTGACAAATCAGCTTAGTAAGAAAAAAGAATATAAATCATAGATATGAGTCCTTCCAAATCTCTAAGAAAATAATCTTATCAGAGAACATCAAATAAGCTAACAAAATCTCAACAGAAATTAAGAAATTGTGCAGCAAAATAATCTAAGACTATTTAGAGATAATCTTTTAAAAAAACGATTTTATTGATTTTAGATTGAGAGAGGAAGGGAGAGAGAGAAACATCAATTGGCCTGCCTCCTGCAGGCCCCCTATTGGAGATGGAGCCCCAACCAGGAATCAAACCGATGACCTCCAGGTGCATGGGATGATGCTCAACCAACTAGCCAGGGCTAGAGATAACCCTATAATAGTTAACTAAAACCGTGTTTATCAATATGGAAAAAAAATAACACATTTAAAATTCACTGTCCATTGATTAGATTTCTTTAATAAAATTAGAATCATCCTAAACTTCCAAAGCTACAATACTCTTTAGGAGTTATGGCTATACCCAGGAAGAAAACTGTACTTCCTTATGTCACTAGTTCGTTCACCTCAGAGTTCTAGTAAGGGGCTTACCATATACCTAATAGAGTACAGCAAGAATCCTACTCCCTGTTTTGCAGTTTTTACTGAGAATATGAATTTCCCCAATGTATAGATCATATTTTACTACTGTGTGATTAGGTAGCCCAAGAGTGTGCATAGGGCAGGAGTCAGCAAACTTTTCTGTAAAGACCCAGAGTGTAAATATTTTGGCTTTGCAGGTCACATGATTTTTGTTGCAACTACTCAAATTTGTATAATGTGAAAAGAGCTATAGACAATATATAAAAGAGTAAGTGTGGCCAAAACCGGTTTGGCTCACTGGATAGAGCGTCGGCCTGCGGACTGAAAGGTCCCAGGTTCGATTCCGGTCAAGGGCATGTACCTGGGTTGCGGGCACATCCCCAGTGGGAGATGTGCAGGAGGCAGCTGATCGATGTTTCTCTCTCATCGATGTTTCTAACTCTCTATCCCTCTCCCTTCCTCTCTGTAAAAAATCAATAAAATAAAAAAAAAAAAAAAAGAATAAGTGTGGCTGGGTTCCAATAAAACTTTAACAAGAATAGGCAGTAGAGCAGATTTAGCCCATGGACTAAATATCATACAAAAATGGTATTTTAACAGAAATAGCCTTACCCACAATGATTATATGTCCTAGATTTTGGGGCATAGTCCTAACTTTGTGTAACTTTATCCTTATTAATAACCATGTATCTCAATTTTGGGTTCAAAAAATAGGTTCCCTATATACAGATACCTATCAAAACAGTCCCTTAATACATAACTGCATCTTTCAAAAACCTGGTATCTGCAAATATTTGCAAATAGTGTGTCCCAAAGTACTGTCAAACTAAACTCACCCTTTGGGTAGCATAAGATGGTTTTTTCTTCTTTTCAACTGTATAGAGACTGATTTCTATGTCACCTTTCGCAGTTCTACATTCTTCCTGAACCCTAATAAAAAAAAAAAAAATCAAAGGTCAAAGTAACAGAAACTTATCAAAAAGCAAACCGACGGTTTAAAAGTCAGATAAAAATACTTCTACTACATGTAAATTTTGCCATTTTAACCATTTTTACATGTACAATTCAGTGGTATTAACAAAATTTACAATGTTCTGTAATCATCACCACTATTTCCAAACCTTTTTCATCACTCAAAATCTAAACTTTATAACCATTAAGCAATAACTCTCTATTTTTCCTTTTGAATGCCTGTTAAACTCTAATGTACTTTATGTATATATGAATTTGCCTATTCTAGGTATTTCATATAAGTTGAATAATATGATATTTGTCCTGTTATGTCTGGCTTATTTCATTTAGCTTAATGTCTTCAATGTTCTAGCAGGATTCCAGAACTCCATTCATGGCTGAATAATATTCCATTGTGTGTATGTATTATATTTTGCTTATCCATTCATCTGTTAATAGACATTTGAGTTATTTCTCCTGTTCAGTTATTGTTAATAAATGCTGCTTAGAACACTGGCATATGGTAGCTATTTCAGGCCCTGCTTTCAATTCATGTTTTAACGTTTTGAGCAAAGAATTATTTCAAACTGCTCTATTGCCAGAGGGTGGCATTCAGTTCATAAATTAGCTATGTCTCCTTTTTTTCTTATTACTACTGAAGAAAGCAAAGTTGTAATTTAATTTAATTTTTCCACTTGTTGGCTGAGCTGCTGAAAGGCTTGGTTAGGGAGCTAACATGATTAAAATAAATTTTATATGCTCTCTATCACTGTCCTTTCTCTTTTATAAATCTACTAGAGGCCCATTGCATGAAGATTCGTGCAATAGGTCTTCCCTTCCCCTGGCTGCCAGCACCGGTTCTCCTCTGGCACCTGGGACCCAGGCCGAAGCCTTCAGTCTTCGCTCTGCTGCTTCATGCCTATGTATGCAAATTAACCGCCATCGTTGTTGGGTTAATTTGCATACTCTCCTGATTGGCTGGTGAGTGTAGCAGAGGGATGGTCAATTTACACATTTGTCTATTATTAGGTAAGACTTGAGGCCCGTTGCATGATTCTTGCAATAGGCCTTCCCTTCCCTTGGCTGCCGGCACCGGTTTTCCTCCAGCACCGGGTGCAGCGGAGAAGCCAAGCCTCTTCAGCCTTCAGTCTTCGCTCCACGCCTGCATATGCAAATTAACCGCCATCTTTGTTGGGCTAATTTGCATACTCATCCAATTGGCTGGTGGGTGTAGCAGAGTGACACCAATTTGCATATTTCTCTTCTATTAGTGTAGATTTCCACTTACTGTGGATTTTTTGGAGTTGATATTATAGCACAGTGATGGCGAACCTATGACATGCATGTCAGAGGTGACACGCGAACTCATTTTTTTGGTTGATTTTTCTTTGTTAAATGGCATTTAAATATATAAAATAAATATCAAAAATATAAGTCTTTGTTTTACTATGGTTGCAAATATCAAAAAATTTCTATATGTGACACAGCACCAGAGTTAAGTTAGGGTTTTTCAAAATGCTGACACGCCGAGCTCAAAAGGTTCGCCATCACTGTTATAGCACATGTTAGGGTCCACATAAAGCAGGGGTGGGGAATGTTTGGCCCCTGAAATCATTTGGTCTGGCCCTGCCAAGGCATTTGGGGTGAGTTAACTAAATGTTCCAACAAATATAATAGACTAATTTTTAAGTGGATAATTCTGTATGGCCCTTGAATGATGTTATAAATATCCAAGTGGCTGTTGGCAGAAAAAGGGTTCCCCACCCCTGACATAAAGTATAGAGATTCTTTTTTGAAAAATTTTTATGCAGCCCGGTGTGGCTCAGAGGTTTGGTTTGATTCCCAGTCAGGGCACATGCCCTTTTTGCAGGCTCGATCCCCAGCAGGGGACATGCAGGAGGCAGCCAATCCATGATTCTCATCATTGATGTTTCTCACTTCCTCACCCTTCCTCTCTGAAATCAATAAAAATACATTTAAAAAAAATTTTTATGCAACTCGGTGAAGCCACTGCAGAAAATAGTTTGAAGTTTCCTCAAAATAAATAAATAAATAAATAAATAAAAATAAATAAATAAATAAAAATAAATAAATAAATAAATAAATAAATAAATAAATAAATAAATGGAACTGCCTTTGACTCAGGGTTCCTACTTCTAGGAATATATTCTAAGCCTGAAACACTAATCAGAAAGAATACATGCACCCCTATGTTCATAGCAGCCTTATTTACAATAGCTAAGATTTAGAAACAGCTCAAGTGCCCATCAGTAGATGAGTGGATAAAAAAGCTGTGGTACATTTACACAATGGAATGCTGCTCAGCTGTAAAAAAGAACGCAATCTTACGTTTGGTGACAACATGGATGGACTTGAAAAGTATTATGCTAAGTGAAATAAGCCAGTCAGAGAAAGACAAGTACGATAGGATTTCACTTGTATGTGGAATTCTAATGAATATAAAGGATAGGGATTCTAAGTTTAAAATTTATCCTAACAAAATCCTTTCATACTCCAAGTTCACTTAAATAACACTTAAATACACCTTAACCACTAGAATCTACTATATATCTATATTGCAAACTAGTCCAGTTGATAGCCTTCTAAGAAACACTGTTGAAGTTTAGATTCATATATCACTGACATATTTATCCACATAGCCTCATGTTTTTACTTAACATTATCTATATTCTTTTCTAATCTACACTATCAACATGGAAGACAAAGATCTTAATTTTCATTTTTCAATATTTAGCACAAAGCTAAGAAAATTGAAGACAATCATTAAATTGTTATGGAATGCACTAACTGAAATAAAGTGAAAAAACTAATGCACAACTTAGTGGATTTAAAAAATATTTTAGTTATTAGAATAACAGAAAACATTTTGATTTACTTACAAAAAAACAAAGCTCTCAATTTTCTTATGAATGTTACCTTATTAACTCACCTACTAACCCCATGATTTAGTTCATTTACCACCACTCTTCTGCTCCATGCCATGAGATCTCGTTCAGTGGCCATCTGGCTACGAAGAGCATTGTTATGCATTTGTCGGACACCTTCAATTTGACCATTACGTCGGAGCCCAATATTTGGAGAAGATATGTCCATATTTGGACTTCTCAGAGCTAAAACAAAAACAAAGAAAGATACCCTTTCTGAGCAAAGGCACCAAATTTTTTCAGATCAGAGTTCTAAATAAAATAGGAGATTCCAAGTAATAGTACTGGACAACATTAATAACCCTTGGTTCTACGTTTTCTATACATCCCCTTGATGGCTTTTATTAGTATCATGAACGAAGCTGGCACTAAATAAATGTTTAAAGTTTCCATAGCCCTTTCAATATTTTTCAAAACACTTTTACATCTCTCATCTACTAACTGCTCAGTAAATGCCCCCCAAGAAGTATATTTAACATGACAGTAGAATCACAAATGTCTATTAGTACTAGCTCAGAAAGCTGCTTATTAAATTTAAATTCTATCTTTATTTAGACCATTAAGAGGACTCTGAATAAAGCTTCAACAAGGCTTTCAAAATTAGTAAGAGAAAAAATATAAATTGGAAAAGAATTTAATAGTCAAAATTTCATTTTCAAAATTGATAAGCAATAAAAAGGGAAATAGTAATAAAATTATATTTTTCCTTTTAATCCCCTAGAAAGGTCCCTATTAATTTATTTATGTTGTATTTTCAAATAAACCAAAAAATGGAAACTGAAAGTCAACTTAAAATAAGCACCAGAGAACACTCAAAGGAACATTGCAAATAGAATTAGACGGGATCCCTTTGACTAATGGCATTTTAAATCTGTTCAATGAAACCTAATACACTTTCCCTCTTATTAGCAGTTTCAGTTACCCATGATTAACTGAGGCCTGAAAATACGAAATAGAAAATTCCAGAACTAAATAACTCATAAGTTTTGAATTGCACTCCATTCTGCATAGTGTGGTGAAATATTGGGACAGGAATCATCACTCTGTCCAAAGTATCCATGCTGTATATGCTCCCTACCAGTCACTTAGTTTTCAGTTATCAGAGGGAGCTTAGTTATCAGAGAGAGATCAGTATCAGAGAGAGAGAGAGAGAGAGAGATCATAATCATGTTACTTTTATTATGCTATAATGTTATAATTATCCTATTTTATTATTAGCTACTGTTATTAATCTCTTAATGTGCCTAATTTATAAATTGAAATTTATCATAGGTATATATACAGAATAAGATAGTACATATAGGGTTTGGTACTATGTGCAGTTTCAGGCATCCACTGGGGATCTTGCAACCTATCCTATGCAGATAAGGGGGGAGGGAAATGACTACTGTATATTAAAATAAACTACCTATATTTCCTAAAGTCATTTGAGCCACAAAGATAATGAGATTATAGTACTGTTGGTATATTTATGATCACAATTGTAAATTAATAAAAATGTTATTTTTCCGTAACTGAAAAATAAATTAAAAAAGAAAAGCCCTAGCTGGTGTGGCTCAGTTGGTAAGGGCACATATCCAGGTAGCAGGTTTGATACCTGGTTGGAGCATATACAGGAGGCAACCGATGAATGTCACTCACATTGATGTCTCTGTCTCTCTCTCTCTCTCTCTCTCTCTCTCTCTCTCTCACTTTCTCTCTCTCATTCCTCTCCCTCCCTCTCTCTCTAAAAAAAAATCAATAATAAAAGCACATTTTAAAAAATTAAAAATAAATATCTAGTACAAAAAAATAAAAAAAACACCCCTCCAAATGTTTTTATTTATAAACCTAAAATGTTTCTCACATGCAATTACTTTGTATAAGTAAAATAATTAAAACACATTTATCATACCTTTTACATACATACACACACACACACACACACACACACACACACACACACACTTACCACCATTAGCAGGATATGATCTATTAACTGGAAAATGTGGAACATCTCCTTCGTTAATTAGTCTGAGATCTTGTTCTCTCTGTAGCTCCCTGATTATTCCATCAAGAATGCTCTCATCTTGGTCATTGGTTTGTTGCCCAATTACCTGTTCTACCACCTCACCATCACCTTAATGAGACCAAAAATACAAGGCCACTAAGTTACTTATGTTTTAGTATACCCTAAACAGAGTAAAAAACAAGCTTAATATGTAAATTTATAGATAAAAAAACACAACAGGATAAAAATGAAAACAAAGCATATATCAAATTAAATACTTTTAAAAGAACTTAAAAAAAAATTTGGCATGTCAGCTTGACTTACCCAATATCTTAAAATTAGACATTATGAGGGCTTTCTTATCTTAAAAAATAATTATTAAATTTATTAATTTAAAGATGAATTTTCTCCATGGAATATTCTAAACTAAAAGTTGGAAGTAGAGGTTTGAGTAAGGTTTTAATAAGTTCAAACACAGATAACTAAAATATTTTGCATCTTACTTTCATGAGAATTTCCTTTCTGAAAGAAACCACATGATGTTCGCCACTTTCAAATGTTCTCTTTTGATAACATCTCAATATATTGATGAATAGAAAATTATTCTTATGATACACTGAAATTCAATTACTTCCGAATAAATACTTTATTTCTATGATCTTTTTCTTTCTCAGCTACATCTTAAACCAGTTTTTCATCTTATTCTCTAGTCAGATTAAATGGTATCTAGTAGAATAGCCAAATGAACAGGTCTTACAGGAAATCAAGTGGATGAATTACAAATGTTTTTATTCAAATATCTCCTACTTAATATTCATGCTTCCCCCTTGTTTAAAAATTGCATATAATCAAAGTAATCATCAACACATGGTAACACCTTTTCATTGTTTTATAAATTTTTAAAAGAAAGATGATAAAAAATGTGCAACATTTCACTCTATAAAGGTAAAGTCTAAATTCCCTAGTAAAAAGTCATTTGCAAGTCAATAACTCACTAGGTCATACCGACATATAACAAAGATATGAAAGCATTCAGGTGTGAGGGTCGTGTGGAAGAGGCAGTATACACAAGGGAAATATGCTAACCAGAAGAGCTGCTCTGATAGAGAAAAGTTTATTTCAATGTCTTATTCTACTACTAGGGACCCAGTGCACGAATTCGTGCACCTTGAAAGGAACTGTGGGCCGAGGCTGTGGTGGGCACAGGGGCGGGTCTCAGCGCATCCTCTGCTCCCCCGCCTGGCCCCTCCTGCTATGGACCCCAGTCCCCTGGCTGCCAGCAGCCCCACTCCCGCCGCCACTGCTCCCACGCTCTGACGGTGCTGGCCCTGCTTGCACCCGCTGATGACGTGGAGCGATTGGGGCCAGCGCCGGCAGTGGGTGCAAGCGGGGCTACCGCCGGCAGCAGGTGTGAGAGGTGGATGCTGTCCTGATCACCCCTCAGGAGAAGGGGGAGGTGGAGAAGCTCTCAGGGGTGATCGGGACCCGCGCTGGGTGCCAGCAGTGGATGTGAGCAGGGCTGTTGCCGGCAGTGGGTGTGAGCGCCAGGTGGGACTGTAGCATGCGGGAGCAAAGAATTTTCATTAACCTCCAGAGGCTCGCCCCATTGGCAGAAACTGGTGCCCTGCCTTGGTCTGGCACCCCCACTTACCTGTTTCACCATCCCACTGCGGCAGACGCCTGCCATGTTCTGTGTGTGCCCCTGGTGGTCCACACACATCATAGCAACCGGTTGTTCTGTTCGGTTGTTCCACTGTTCAGTCTTTTTGCATATATATATATCCTCCCATTATGCATCACCACTGTTTCAATATCCTCCAAGATTGTGTATTATTTAAGCACTTACAATCCCCTCTTCCCAACACAATAGTTTTTTGCTTTTCAAACATGAGGATAGGTAAATAGCTACTTCCAAGCTTTTGGTTTTGAAATTTACTCTTCTTAGGTCCATTAACTATGGACTCTCAAATTAAAATACCAATACTATGAGCAGTGGAATTTCACCTATTATAAAAGCTTGACACATTAAAGTTAGCACAGGCAATCATTACTAGAAGTTAATGCTATATCTCCCTGACTGGTTTTGCTCAGTGGATCGAGCGTCAGCCTGTGGACTGAAAGGTCGCAGGTTCGATTCCAGTCAAGGGCATGTACCTTGGTTGCGGGCACATCCCCAGTGTGGGGTGTGCAGGAGGCAGCTGATTGATGTTTCTCTCTCATCGATGTTTCTAACTCTCTATCCTTCTCCCTTCCTCTCTGTAAAAATCAATAAAATATATTAAAAAAAAGTTAATGCTATAAACAACATGATCATACATACATTCAGGACATTAAGAAAGCAGGTCATTCTCTTCTTGAGCATATTCTTGTTTGCCCTAATCCATTTATCTGTGTCCAGGTGAAATAAGCAATGTAAAAATACTCTGGAGCAAGGTAAAAAGTACTATGCAACTGAAACTTAATAAAGCTAAAATATAATCTGCCACAGAGTTTCACAGGAGGCATATATCATAGAGAGAACAGCAGCAAGTATAACATTTTGCAAAATGTCTTAAATTTAATTTTAGAGATAACATACCATTAGCCACATATCCCAGCTGTGGTATAAGTTGTTCATCTTTACAATTTTCCCGTCCTGGTACCAGCCTTTGGAATTTTGTAGGATGAGGATTTCCATCAACATCCACCAAGAATGGGGGAGGCATGAGGTGAGGAGCTTGCTGGGTTTGTTCATCTAATACATAGTTGTTGGCATCACGGATAAGAGGTCGATAATCCGTGTGGAAGAACATCTGATCTGGAATCTTTATGACAGATGCTTAGTATTTATGTGCACAGGGAATTTACAGATATAAGCACTTATTTTCACTCCTAGAGCACATGCATTTTTCAAATCAGACAATTTTTGCATTCTCTTCTATTCCTTTATTGCCACATGTTTTCTATAAGTAGAAGTGATTCACCTAGATTGTAATCCCATATTTTCTCCACAAAATCCTGCAATCTGTACTACTTTCTGGGCCTATATCATATTTCTCTTATTTTTATTTAAGCTTCAAAAAACATATAAACCTTTATGACTATTTTTCTTGCTTATTTTTATTCAAATAAGAATGGAAAGCAATATAAACAGTGATGCATGTAGATATCAATTGCCTAGACCAGTGATGGTGAACCTATGACATGCATGTCAGAGGTGACACACGAACTCATTTTTTTGGTTGATTTTTCTTTGTTAAATGGCATTTAAATATATAAAATAAATATCAAAAATATAAGTCTTTGTTTTACTATGGTTGCAAATATCAAAAAATTTCTATATGTGACATGGCCCCAGAGTTAAGTTAGGGTTTTTCAAAATGCTGACACGCCGAGCTCAAAAGGTTCGCCATCACTGGCCTAGACACTAAAATGTGGTAGAAGTATTGAGCTGAACTCAGTGATTCTGAATTATCTTCCAACTCCAAGATTCTAAAATCTATTTCAAATTCACAGCTAATAAAATATAAGGAACTGGTGAAGTCAGTTTCCAAAGTATTTTAATAAGATCAATAATAGGTAAAGTAGCCAAGCAAGAAAATAAATGTTCGATCACCAGCTGTTTATTCCCAATTTATGATAAGTACAGGATGCAATTTTACAGTTGTCCTCACCTATTATACCTGAAAGATAGTACAGAGAATATGTTCTAATGAATTTTTATATCTATATCACCCTGTATATATCTTAATCACTATTAAGTCTTATGTTTTACCAAGAAAGGTAACTTAGTTGTTTTATATCTATTAACACACAATGACACTTATTAACTGAAGACTTCAAAGAAAATTTATAAATGATACAATCCAAAGCTAAAGTCTTCAACAAAAATCAAATATACTAACCTTTTCATAGTATTTACTGCATCCAAAACCAAAAAGCAGCAAATGCCCATGAGAATCTGTGCAGGCAAAATGGTTTCCATCTGGTGAAAATTTACAATCAAACACTGCACCATGGCCTTGGCCTTCAATCTGAAATTTAGAGGAGTAATTTTAAATCATCGTAAGAGGTAATTTTCAAATAATAAATAAGCAATAGCGTCTGCTTGCTCATATCTTGAATTCTGTGATGCATCAACATTCCAATGTACTCTCTGGCTTCTGTAGCCAGGATCCTAATGGAAACAGTAAGCTCTAAAAGAAATTAGGGAGAATAAAAATACAGTGCATGGTATCAAATATTATTAACAATGCCATATTTCAAGCAGTACTAAATGAGTGACTAGGGGACTAAAAACATCTAAACACAACCAAATTGACAAAGGTGATATCTCAGCAAAATTAAAATATTACCTTTACATCTTAAATTGTAATGCAAGTAAGTCTTAAAATAACCATCCTAAAATTAAAGCACACAAATCAATTTTATCAATAAAAGACAGATGTTATTATTAATGCCCTGGATCTGCTTAAAACCTATAAAAGGGACCTCAAAGGATAACAATTCAGAAATGTTTAGGAACAATGCTTCTTCAGAGAAGGAAACTGAGTATGTAGGATAGGAGTAGTCCCATAACCACAGGAAGGTGTTCATTCTACTGGGAGAAGAGACAGCTCACCAGATTTTTACATGATTTGTGCAAAATATATATATCAAGAGTATTCATATCTCCAATGCTACATTTGCCAAACAACTCCCTGATTACTAATTAAGCCATATGGGGTTCACCAGAAGCAGATAAAATATAGTCAACTGTTGTGATTAATAAATTAGGATTATAATTTAAGCATTAACCTTTTTGTGACTTTGGTTAGTGTTAGCTCCAAAAGTTCATTATATCTGAGTTTCGAGAGTTTAGGGCTGGGGACCAGAATTTGGTAAATGCTAACACCATGAAAACAGAGTCACCCTGAAAGGTATAATTCTCTACTGGCCTTACACTTAGGTCTTGAATGATTTGGTTACTCTGTGGATTTAAACACAGGTCACATGAGGTTCTTTGGCACTAAATATACTTTAATTACCAAGTTGTCATAAAAGAGAAACCTGTTGTAATATGAACTATTTTTTCTTACCATGTTAAAATAATTCCGAATTTTGGTCCCCCGGTCAAGGTCCCAAATGAAAATGTTCCCATCATGGCCCGCTGAAAGTATGATCCTTTGATCAAATGGATGTGCTTCCAAAACAAATACTTCATCATCATGTCCCTGTGATAAAATCAATTAAACACGAAAAGCAACCTTAAGCATCTGGTTTATTTGGTCAAAAGATCTCCAGAGTACACTATCAATCCGATTCAGATTAATTCATGCCCATCAAGTTAGCAGCATTTAATACATGGACACTACAATGAATACTTAGGTAAGATTTCCTTGTATGTTTTAGTGCTGATTTCATAAAGTATTCAATAGACAGAAGAACTGAAAAAGTATTTAATACATAGTTCAAAACAGTGACAGCTCATTAACCAGGGTCCTAAAGTGGAATTGGTATTTCTAGGACTCTACTATTTAAAAGGCCACAGAAAATGTAACAAACAGAATCATTCATTAATACTCAGTTATGCCACAGTGATAACAGACAAACCTTCATTGTTCTTCAGCCAGCAGTCTCTATCACTGGTATTCAAATTGTATTTTATGAGGCCTCACGATACATTCAAACAACAAAGTATACTGAACTGACGCTGTCCTTTATCTACTTTATAATTGAGAATTTCATTTAATATGCTGAGAAATGGATTTGCTTATTAAAAAGTTTGAAAACCAATGTTCTACATATATGTTTGCCTTCTAATAAATAAATGATTTATCAGTATATAGAGAGATCTTACTTCAGGGATCTGCAAACTTGAACCTACAGGCCAAATCCAGCTCCCAGATGTTTTTGTATACACAGTCTGTGAGCTTAGAATGGTTTTACATTGTTTAAAGGTTGAAAAAAAAAAAAAAGAATATGCAACAGTGATCCTATGTGGCCTACAAAGCCAAAAATATTTATTATGTGGCCTCTTAAAGAAAAAGTTTGCCAACATCTGATTTAGATCATTGTTGATTTTACTTAATTCCTGGTTAGAGAGTACATGATTAAGAACAGGCTATAAGTCTTAGAAAAAGATACAAGACATCCTGAAGTTGAATTTCACTTAATAAAACATCATATTATACATCAAGAGCCTCTAGAAATGATCATATATTTTGAATCTACAAAGTGCACCTTATCCCAAATCACTGTATAAGAAATACAATAGAGTATCCTGCCACATTACCATCATGGACAAAAATAAAGCTTATTAAAAATAATTGCAGACAGGCTGACAATGTGAAGTGTTAAGATTAGAAGGTAAAATCCCAATACAATAAATATTATCACAATTAAAATTTATCAAAACTGCTTACCCAGTGACTACTACAAAATCTTTTGTTATAATAAAAATCTCTTCCTGAATAATCAATTTGATACAGTAAATATTTTTGCAGGATCCTAACAAGTAAACAATAAAATTACTTTGTTAAATTTTAATGCTACAATTACTTCAGTGTATAATAGGAAAAAAAGGCTCTTAAATAGGAGAATTAATATTTTGGTCATATGCCTTGGGATACTGCATAGACACAGGATCTAGGGAACAAAACCTAGTCAAATCCAGTAATGTCTTAAGACTCATCATCTGTCCTATTTTTATTTATTAAGTACACTTCTATTTCTACCACCACCACACAAATCCAAATTATCATAATGGTCCATCCTACTCTTGACTATACCCAATGTCATTCTTATCTCCAATCTAATTATTCTGTTGCCAGACTTGTATGGTATTTTTCAAAAGCAATAATTCACAGGTAATACCTTTGCTTTTAAACTCTTTAATGATTCCCAAATAGTCTTTGGGGAGCTCTCACATGGTCTGGCCCCTGTCCATTTCTTCAATTCTATCTAGTGACACTCTATTTCTGCTTTCTGTGCTTCAGCCAAAAATTGGCTTTCTTTCAATTCCCTTCTACCCCAGGACCTTTGTACATGCTTTTCCCTACTGCTGTAAGGACTTTTGAATCTCCTCACATATGTGATTTATCAAATATTTATTGATCTCCTACCATGTTGAGAAAGAAAGTAAGCAAGAAAAATATCAGGAAGTGATAAACACTATGATTAAAATAAAGCAAGGGGAGGCCAATCCAGATTGTTTGATCAGCAAAGGCCTTGTCAAGGATGTGACATTTAGGCTAAGACCTGGGTAATTTCTATCTACCTTTCAAATCTTAACTCAAACTTCACTTCCTCAGGAAACTTGTTCTGACTCTCCCAGAGCAGGTTTTGTCAACTTGTTAGAAACTTGCATTTTATTTTGCACTTCTCTTTCTTAGCATTTATTTGATTAATTTTTTCTCCTAATAGGTTATAAAATCATTTATTACTAATACCCAACTTAGTGGCTGGCACATAGGAGATGCTCAGTAAGTATTTGCTGAATGGAAAAACTTTATACCCCACTAAGACCCTGATATACAAATTGTTAACACAGAAAATATAAGCTCTTTACAAAAACTAAGTAAATTTGACTGTTATAAGGACTGAAAGTAATCTGTTCTAAAATTTCTTCAGTAAAATTCACAGAAAACAGATAACCTATGAGTCAGCCCATGGTAATAGTACAACTAAACAAAACTCTAAATTAAGGTACTTATCAAGAAAGAATTTTACATGGATTTATAAAATCAATGGCTATAACATGGCCTTTGAAATTGTGATTTTTAGACATATAGACTTGTGCTGTCTAATAGTGTAGTTTTAACCACATACGGGTATTAAGCATTTGCAATGTGGCTAGTCTGAATTGAGATATTCTCTAAGTATAAAACACACAGTTGATTTCAAAGATTTAGTGTGAAAAAAAGAAAGCAAAAGATTTCATTAAGTCCAGCCAGCGTGGCTCAATGGTCGAGTCTTGACCTATGAACCAGGAGGTCACAGTTTGATTTCCAGTTTGGGGCACATGCCCGGGTTACGGACTTGATCCCCAATGTGGAGTGTGCAGGAGGCAGCTGATCAATAATTCTCTCTCATCATTGATGTTTCTATCTCTTTCTCCCTCTCCCTTCCTCTCTGAAACCAATAAAAAGATTTTTTAAAAATATATTTCATTAATAATTTTATATTAATTATATGTTGAAATGCTACTAGTTTGGATATACTAGGTTACATAAAATCCTACATAATAAAAGGCTAATATGCAAATTGACCGAATGGAAGAACGACCAGTTGCTATGATGTTCACTGACCACCAGAGGGCAGATGCTCAACACAGGAGCTGCCCCCTGGTGGTCAGTGCGCTCCCACAGGGGGAGGGCTGCTCAGCCAGAGCGCTAAGCCAGGCTCACTGCAGGTGAGTGCAGCAGCGGTGGTGGGAACCTCTCCTGCCTCCGCGGCAGTGCTAAGGCATCAGTTGGACATCCCCTGAGGCTCCTGGACTGTGAGAGGGCTCAGACTGGGCTGAGGGACCCCCACCCACCCCGAGTGCACAAATTTCCTGCACTGGGCCTCTAGTATATTATTAAAATTAATTTCACCTGCTGGACTTTACCTTTTTATTGTGGGCTGCTAGAAAAATTAATATGTGGCTCATTACATTTCTATTAGAGTGTGCCAACATTGACAAACATTTCCTAACAATGAATCAAGCAAGCAGCCTGGCTGAGGTGGCTCAGTAGTTGAGCATCAACCCATGAACCAGGAGGTCACAGTTTGATTCCTGGTCAGGACATGTGCCTGGGTTATGGGCTCAATCCCTGGCATGCAGGAGGCAGCTGATCAATGGTTCTCTCTTATCATTGATTTTTCTATCCCTCTCTCCCTCTCCCTTCCTCTCTCTGAAATCAATTAAAAAATATTAAAAAATAATCAAGCAAATAGTAAAGGATTTTCCACACATATTAACAGAAACTTATACTAGGGAACAGAGAAAGCCAGAATGAGATAAGTGCTGGCTTATATATATAAGGAAGAACCTAAAATTCCACTAAACAGTGTTAAAGTTTTATTTAGGAAAGAGAACATAGGAGGTATATGAAAGATAAACTGGAAATCCACCCAAAATTAAAGAAATCTTTAGAAAGCTAATATGCATTAGATAAGATTATCTCAGAAAGGAGTCAATAAGGATTGAACCATGGTATGCTGCAAACTCAAGTTATGAGAATTGGTTTCTAATCCCTATCACTACTTTATTTACCAGCGATTTTAAACCTTTTTCATCTCAAGAAAAAGTAATTACTAAAATTTTGTGGCACACCAAAAAAGACATTATATTTTTGCTGATCTGACAAAAAAATAGATTTAATTTTGATTTATTCACACTGTATGGCTATTGTTGTTGTTGTTTTTTAATTTGACAATCTAAGGGAAAAGAGGTCAGTGACCCTGACTAAATAATCATATTTTGAAAATTCTTGTGGCACACCAGCATGCTGCAGCACATGGGTTGAAATTTGGTGGTATAAACCATAGGGCAAACACTTGGCCCTTCACCTATGAATCAATAATTTAATTTAACTTGAAGTCAACTTGAACTATCTTAAACTGCCAAGCATCAAACACACCCATGTAATTTCAGTTATTAATCCTATCAACTTTCACAACACAAGTATAGCAGCCTTTTACTATGACAAATACATTTTTTTTAAAAAAAAAGAAAGAGGAGCCCTAGCTGAATTGGCTCAGTCGGCCTGTGGGTTCAATTCCAGTCAAGGGTGCATACCTTCGTTTCAGGTTCAATCCCAGCCCAGGTCAGGGCCCCATGAAGGAGGCAACCAATTGAAGTGTCTCTCTCAAATCAATGTTTCTCTCTCTGTATGTGTCTCCCTCTCCCTTCCAATCTCTCTAAAATTCAATCGGAAAAAATATCTTTGGGTGAAGATTAACAAAGATAGAAGAAAGAGGAAAAGACAGCTTTTTCTCCAACTTCCTCTTACCTCCATTTCTTACATAAACTAATCTATGAAGGTAGAATATATAAAATATCCTTGTCAAAACAAAGTTAGTTCTATCCCTAAAATAGTAACAACAAAAAGTCCCAGTGCATGCCAGAAACAAAATAACATATATTCTTGGCTGCATACACTAACATAACAGATAAATACCAGAACTGGAAAGGATCTTGAAAATTTTCATAACTGCTTTTAGGAGCTATACCATGTGTCGTCACTATTTTGCAGATATGTAAACAGAGGTACCTCACATAATTACTTCTCTAAGGGATAGTAAGTCATAGAAAGTAAACTGGAACATAAATTTCCTGTCTTCTAGAATGCCCTTTTTGACCATTTTAATTATTCTAAAAATAGAATACTTACGGATAATGTATGAAGAAGTTGCCCAGTGACTGAATTCCATACTTTCAAAAGGAAATTGTTCACTGCAGTAATAATTGTGGTGTCATAGCGATCCCAGGCTACCATAGTCACCTTAAGTTTAGTGACCTTGTCTTCCCCAGAAGGCAAGTTATTCCTAAACAAAATAATTTGCAGTATTCATACACTGTAAATTCTTAACAAAAGTGCAACTAACATAGTAAATTATGTCAAAAAATTTCCCCAGGAGTATGCCAATTTTTGGATATAAATTATAAAACATAAATTTAAGTACTGATGAAATAAAATAAAAAATACCTGCATAGGCCAATATCAATAGCTTATTTTAGGGAAGAAAAAAAGGACACAAGTGGCAAAAATTTTACATGTAGTTACACAAGAACAACAGAAAAGCGAAATTAAAAAGAAATCTATGAACACCTTAAAATACTAGATACTAGAAAATATAAAGAAAACATATATGGACACTTTATTCCCTTAAATATTAAATTTTGTGAAACTAATAGATCATATGCAAGTGCAGTAAGAGATTTGGTAACTTTTGGTTTAATTGAATATAACATCATCAGTAGCTGGCTATGATTACAAAGTCAGTTCTATATTGTTATAAATGGAAATATAATTAATTTCAGTCATAAACTATTGATCTTTCAATCAATAGTGAAGATAAGGAAAAAGATGCTGATTAAGTGTACTTATAATGTTGAGTAGGAATGCTAACAATAAGAAAAATTCTAAAGGTATCCTTAGTAAATTAGGAAAATAAATATATAATGACATACAATAGGGATAACCTCAAACTGTATACATACTTTAACAGCTGATAGCTGTAGATTCGCTTACATTTTGAAAATGAAATGTATTTTTATAAACACTGCCTTCAACACACATTTTTTGGGGGCTCCCTGTATATGACCTGTAGAAAACTAAGAGAATGACTCCATGGGCATTAGTAGAGCACAGTGATCATAAGAGTCCAGAATTTTAAATGAGTCAGCAATATTTCTATCATCCAGTATGTCAATCAAAAGCAAAAGGCAATTTATTTGGAAACAAAGTACAGATGCAAATTTCACACCTACCAAATAACTCTAAACTATTTACTAATCTAAAAAGATATTTTACTTTCATTATTAAATATAATTCAATAATGTAAGATACTATGCCTTCTGAAAACTAATGAAATACCTAATATCCAAACTTACCCAGTCATTTTAGTAGCCATATCTAGCACTATACTTTTCCATTCTTGTTGCTGATATTGCCAAATTCTTGCTGTTCCATCTCTGCTTCCACTAACAAATCTTAAACTGCAAAGAAAAAGTAAAAATACCCTTATTAGTTTCCTCCAAAAAGGAAATCACTTTTTTGCTAATCATAAAAGTAATACTTTCATCCACATATTACTACTGGGGAGAACAACAATGGTGTACTTTAGAAAACAGTTGGCAGTTCCTCAAAAGGATAAACAAGTTACTGTATGACCTAGCAATTCTACCCCCAGGTATATATCCAAAGGAAATGAAAACATTAGTCCACACAAAAACTTGTATACAAATATTTATGGCATTATTCATAACAGGCCAAGAAGTGGCACCAACCCAAATGTCCATCAACTGATAAATGGATAAACTGTGGTATATTCCATACATTCAAATAATATTCATCAATAAAAAGGAAAGAAATAATGATATATGCTGCAACATGGATGAATATTGAAAACATTATGCTAAGTGAAAGAAATCAGTCACAAAAGATTTCACTTATGAAATGTCCAGAATGGGCAAATCTAGAGACAAAAAGTAAATAATGGTTGACCAGAGCTGAGGGTGGGAGTGTAAAAAGAATGTAGATTGAGAGCTACAAGGTATGAGATTTCTTTTTAAGGTGATTAAAATGTTCTAAAATTGATTGTGTTGAATGTTGCACAATTCTATGAATATACTAAAAACCATTAAATTTTATGTTATGAGGATTATATTTCAATATAACATAAAAATACACTCATTCAGCAATAATTCCATCACTGTTCATATGTTTCTATGCTTTGAGTACTTTATAAAAGACAAAAATATATACTTATATATTCTATCCAAAGAAAATAGAATTACACAATATATGATGTTTTATAATGCCTTTCCCTAACTTCAGTATATTTTATAGAAATATTTCTGTGTACAAATACAAAACTAACACATTTTTTAAAATATGTATTTTTTATTGATTTCAGAGAGGAAGGGAGAGGGAGAGAGATAAAAACATCAATAATGAGAATCATTGATCCTCTGCCTTCTCAACGTCCCTCACTAGGGATCAAGCCCACAACCCAGGCATGTCCCAATCAGGAATAGAACCATGACCTCCTGGTTCATAGGTCGACACTCAATCACTGACATCATTTTTAATGTGCTCAACTATATGGCTGTATCAAAATGTATTTAATCAACCCCCCAATGATGAATATTTATACTATTTCCAGCCTTCACGATCATAGATAATGTGATGAATCTCAATATACATCTTTGCAGAGTCAAAGGATAGACACATTTTTTAAGCTTTTGAAACATACTGCCAAATTACTTCCAAAGTTTTTAATAATTTATAATCTCATAAAAAATTATGGGAGAGAAGCCATTTTCTCTAAACTCTTGGCTATATTGGGTGTTATCATTCTTCATTATCTCGTCATTCTTAAAGAAAAATATTGTTAATATTATTCTAAATTGCATTTCTTTGATCATTAGTAAAATTGTACATCTTGAAAATTTTGATGTATTTATTGACCACATAACTAGTTAAGAGAGTTTCTACTTTAAGAAAAAAGGCAAGAAGCCCTGGCTGGTTGGTTCAGTGGATAGAACGTTGGCCTGAGGACCAAAAGGTCCCAGGTTCAATTCCGGTCAAGGGCACATGCCCAGGGTTGTGGGCTCGATCCCTGGTGGGGGGCATGCAGGAGGCAGCCAATCAATGATTCTCTCTCATCATTGATGTTTCAATCATCTCTCTCTCCCTCTCCCTTCTTCTCTGAAATCAATTAAAATATATTTAAAAAGAAAAAAGGCAAGGAATTTAATTCAGATTCTTTTAGCATGAAAAAGTCATAATAAAACAAATCTTCAGGTGTATAACTAAATATTGTGCAATAAACCAACCTTAAAAATCATTTGAATGTTTTTTTCATTGCTAATACTGTATAGGTGTCATTCTTTGTAGACCGTCATTATTTACTCTTGCATTTAACAAAGATCAAGATAATAGTAATCACCTACTGTCTGAAAATAGTTAAAAATAAAACATGGTAATCTACAGAAAGTCCTTAGAGAAATATAGGGATACAAGTTATGTTAAGTGGTTACATTTTTTAATCTATTGTCAGTCAATTTTTAGTCAAGGAAAGATTATCACCTTTTCAGGATCAGACATTTGAGAGGGTACACGAATACCTGTATATAATTTCTGAGTTTTACAGACATAGAAAATATGTATCATATGAATACTAGATACAATTAGTGATACAGATGTTCAGCAGGACACTAGGGAGTTAAAATCTGGAGAAGTCAGGAAAGGTTTCAGGTAGGGCATGAACCTTAAAAGGAAGACAAAACTTAAAGAAGAAACAGAAGAGGGAAAAAAGAGGTAAGGAGAGTGGAAGGGAGATGATAGATGTAGGAGGGAAAGAGAAGTGAAGTGTAGGTAAATGCTATTTCTGGGTAAGAATGGTGTGAGGTAAAGTATAAAGAAACGATGGATGTTAAAATATATGTGGGATATAATAAGAACAATGATTAAATCAACTAGGTGGATTTAAGAATTTATATAGGAATAGAAGATGAATTAAGAATGTAGGTCTAAAATCCAGTTGTAGAGAGTTCTGAATGCCAGGCTAAGACACTGAGGTCTATTTTATAGACCAAGAAGTAACACTAAAATTTTCTGAGAAGAGCAATGCTGATCTGGCAGAAATGGACAGGAAGTATTTAGACGGGAGAAGAAAACTGATGGTAAAGGGTCAAATAATGGAATCCTGACGAAGGTGGGGGAAAACAGAAATGGAAAAAGAGAAAAAAAAAATAATTCAGAAAGAAAGCACTGATAGCCTATGATGACTACTTGAATAGAAGTTTAGAAGAGATGGGGTAAGGATATCATCAGAGATAGACAAAGGGTTTCAGCCTAAGTGACTGGACAGAAATAAAGTATAGAAATAAGGAGTCGAGGTAGCTAATTCTGAGTGAATGGAGACAAAATATATCAAATATCTGTTTACAAAGATAAGTACTACAGTAGTTACCTGTCTCCATTGTTACAGAATTGAACAGCAACAACTTTGTCCTATGACATAAAAAAACAAATTTCTATTAGTGTTAATTAATTTGTAAAATGAATAAAATACTCTTCCCCTCAAATTCACATGCAAAAGCATCATGGAGTAGATTTTTTAATACTATAATTTTCTTAAAGAACTCAAATTTTGTTTAAAAGGCTGAAACAATGCATTAACTATGGAGTTGTAATTTGAGACAATCCAAACATATGCAAACCTGTTTCTAAACAATAATCTCAAGAGACAGATAGTTCTGACTAGGTATTAAGTTTATTATGCCCCCCATAATAAAACAGCACACTAATGAAAATACCACCTTAAAATAACTAATATAATAGTAGTTGAATGAAATTTCCCACTTAACTCTTTCTTAAATTTCAGAAAACAAATCAGTCATTTCCTATTTCTCACACAGTTTATTTAATTATTTTACAATGGAGTCGCCTGACAATATAGTTTAGATCAGTGATGGTGAACCTATGACACACGTGTCAGAGGTGACACGTGAACTCATTTTTTTGGTTGATTTTTCTTTGTTAAATGGCATTTAAATATATAAAATAAATATCAAAATTATAAGTCTTTATTTTACTATGGTTGCAAATATCCAAAAATTTCTATATGTGACACGGCACCAGAGTTAAGTTAGGGTTTTTCAAAATCCTGACACGCCGAGCTCAAAAGGTTCGTCATCACTGGTTTAGATACTGCTATTTGAATCTTCTTTTAATATAATGTATATTGAGATGAGAAGAATAAAGTATAAACCAAACAATTTGTTTTCTGCCTCTTTATTCCTTAATAATAAACTAAAATGTACCCTCAAATATTGTACACATTTTCAAAAACCATTCATTCGAACTTAATTGTTAAAAAGTTCAGATAGTAAATACCTTTGCATTTCATTATTTTTCATTTTTAAAAATTATTAAATTGTCTTTCTATGTTCAGAGGTATCTGTGATTCACACTGTTCCATGACTTCACTGCAGTATTTATCTGACAGATTCTGGATTATCACTACCATAATTAAACTTAGATGTTTTGAAAAGACATCTTATTTCCAATGACTAACAGCCACCACTAATTTCAACAGGCAATGTTTTATGTTTTCTAACTTTTTTTCTGAGCTGGGCCTTGAAAAAATAATTTTTCTTCTTTTCCCCCCGTCCCCTTGATTCTTTTCATTTATTTACTACCTCCTTCTAGCATTTGGAAAACAATCAAGAAGCTAAAATCACTAAACAGTGTTTTTTTCCTAAGTAATATTTAATGTCTTTTAGTAAGTATGTAGACATTAAAGTAACAACCAGCTTATAATTAATAAAATACAGCAGTTGAAATGAGGGTTTTCATAAATTATCACTGCAATATATATATTTTTCTTTTTTCATATAGTAAAATAGAAATTATATTAAGTATTATAACCATACTAAATCCAAATTTTCACACTGATCTTCATTACTAAAGGGATATCTTATCATATAGATTTAAGCACCAATCTATATTAAATTAGAGTACAAACCAGAAAAGAAATAAAACCAATTTTTTAGGGTTGCTAAAAAAGAAAGCAACATAGTTTTTCATTGTTTTCTTACCGTATGTGACTCTAACTCAGCAATTTTCTCAGGAATCTCAGAACCCAAATAATATATTCTGATCACATGGTCAGTACTACCTGTTGTAATGAACATACCACCTGGAGGATTAAAAAACAAACATTGTAGCAAAGAACTTAAAAACCCCTCTGATTGCTTTCTTAGTTATATGCTAAATTACATTAATGAAATGGCTTCAAAAAACATAAGGTTATCTTCTAATGGTTAAAGATATAGTAACATTTCAGAGAAATATAACTAAAATTCAAAAAATAGAGAAATATTTAAAATAGAACTATACCATTAACCCAATAAAAATCTACCAACTTGCCCAGCCGGTGTGGCTCAGCAGTTGAGCGTCAACCTATTCAGTATGATTCCTGCTCATGGCACATGCATGGGTTGCAAGTTCGAACCCCACAACGCGGTGTGCAGGAGGCAGCCAGCCTATCAATTATTCTGATCATTGATGTTTCTATCTCTCTCTCCCTCTCCCTTCCTCTCTCTGAAATCAATAAGAACATATATTTTTTTAAGTATATTTTTATTAATTTCAGAGAGGAAGCGGGAGAGAGGGAGAGAGATAGAAATATCAATGATGAGGGAGACTCATTGATCGGCTGCCCCCTACTGGGGATAGAGCCGGAAACCCGGGAATGTGCACTTCGACCGGAATCGAACTAAGAACCTTTCAGTCCATAGGCCAACAATCTATCTACTGAGCAATCAGCTAGGGCAGAAGATATTTTTAAAAAATCCACCAACTTTACACTAAATAAAGGACTTTGGATCATAAACATAAAAGGTCACAGCCTCAAGGAATTCTTTATATTTAACGTAAACATAAAATTGTTCATTAAATAACCTATATTTACAATTCTCTTTATAGTATAGTGGCCACAGTGGTGTCGAGTGCAAAAACTCAAAAACCATTTTCAGATGATGAAAAATTCTGGAGATAGATGATGGTGGTCATGTATACAATATAATGTGAGTATACTTAATGCCATGGAACTCTACACTGGTTATTAAATTGGTAAATTTTACTTTATATTTTTTCACAATGAGAAAAAGGTTAATTAGCTTGCAATTCATAGCAGTAGATAAGTACTGTCTATAGACTGTAAAAGTGTCTTTTATATGGAGCCACAGTATATGTTTTCTGAAAAGTCTGGGCAGGATTTTAGTGTGGAATTGGGGGTGGAAAGGGTTTGTTTTTACCAACTAAGTTCTGCATTATATAAAAACACATCACTTACAAATAAGAAAAAAAACTCCAAAGGTATCACAAGTTAAGAGTCCATAAAGGTCCACCTATTAAAAAATATGGTTCACATTTTTGGCATGATTATATTAACACTCAAACATATGCATTTTTTTTTTCCTGAACAAAATTGAAAAATATATCTTTCGTAACTGAATCATTTAATATTTTGGGTACTCAAAACATTCAATTTTTATGCATACCAGAACTGAAAGATGAACAAGATATCTGAACTCCAGGTCTGGATCTCTCAGTAAATTTAACTGGGCGATCTCTAAGAGAAAAGAAAGAAGTTTTTTTTAATTTTTAATATGTTCATTTAATGTGCAAGAATCTTAGCACTGACAGATTTAGCATTAGTAGATAGGCATTAATATTATTGCCTATCTATATTAACAGATAGCATTAATATTATTGAAACCACAAAATAGAAGCAGTCGATAAGTACTAGTCTTCTCATTCAGGTTAAAAATGCATTTAACCTTATAAATACACTTTATGATATCAGTATTATTATTATAGCTTTACAAATATATATTACCGTATTACTTACTATTACCATTACAATTTCAAAATCTTCTTACCAGAATAAGAAATGAAATAGTCATTACCAAAATTTTATGTATAAATTAGTCTCAACATTGAATTCATAAAAATTTTATTCTGAAATCTCTAGCATCCACCTGAAGTAAGTATGAATGTATATACACACACATGCACATATATATTTATATACTTAAATACATGGACTACTAAGAATCTTTCAAGGTAATAAAGAAAAATGAAAGCACTTGACTTTTCACCAAATATGTAACCCAAATGCAAACTTACCTAAATTTCATTGTTTTTACATGCCATTGCCAGAAACAGATTGTTCCATCAGCACCAGTAGAAGTGAGGTATCTGGTTGTGCCTTTAGTTGATGGACAAAACTAAACAAACAAGTTCTAATTCAATTAAAAAGCTTTCAGGTTCAAACTTTTTTTAAACACAGTATGTTCTAAAATTATAACCACTTTAACAAATTACTTTAAATAAATTCACAAGAATTTCAGTTTGAATAAATTATTTAAATATCTTACATGAATGAATATCTTACAAAATGTCAAAAAAAGTGAAGAAAAAAATCAGTCATTGAATGTAGGATAATTATTTTAGTCCTAAAAATAATTATTTTAAAATTATTCAACATCACTCTTTAAGTTTATTCAATGCTTTTTAAAAATTCTCACCCGAAGATATATTTTTTTGTTAAACTGATTTTAGAGAGAAAGGGGGAAAGAAAGGGAGAGAGGGAGAGGGAGAGGGGGGGCGGGAGAGAGAGAGACAAGGTTGGGGGAGACAGAGAGAGAGAGAAAGATAGAGAAACATCGATTGGTTGCCTCCCACCTGTTCCTCAACCTGGAATCGAAACTGTAACCTTGGTATGTGCCCTGACAAGGAATCGAAACAGCAACTTTTTGGTGTGGGATGATGCTCCAACAAACTGAGCCACCCAGTCAGGGCTACTTCAATACTTTTATGGGAGAAAAAAACTCAAAGTCATTACTAGTTAAACCATTACAAATCTGCTAAATATATGCTTATAGAGCAATAATTATGAAACTTTTAGTTCCATATGAATAAGGTATCATAAGTAAATCTATAATCAATGATTAGGTAGCTAACATCTAAGTATTTGAGTTTTAATAGTTTGTTTAAACAGTTACTTCAATGAAGTACAATGTCAATTTAGTCCTTTTTAAATTTAAATCATTTTTATTTGTTTTTATGGATAATGTAAACTAGATGAAATCTGTGTTCATATCACTGTGGGAAAAATAGATTAAACAACAGATTAAGTTGCCTATTTAAAGTATGACTTCTACCCTAGGTAGACCATTTATCATGTAGGATTCTCAAGCTCTAATTTTCAGTATTTTACAAGTCCTCAAAAAAAAAAATCACAAAGAGAAAAGCCACTGGTTTCATGATGCCTGGGACAAGGAAAAAGTTGAAAATCAAAACACAGTCTCCAGAATGCCTGGGAGATTTAAAATCCCAAACAGAAATAAATATACACCTTTCACTGAAATGACGACTAAGGATCAAGATGCTTAAAGTTTAAATAAATCCTGAACTTAAATAAAAAGGAAATGATCATTATAGATATTAGAAATCATTTCTTTAGTTTTTTTTTGGAAGCATAGAACTTCAAATGACTAGAGTTAAAACCAAATAAAAATTATCAATTAATATTATCCATTAACAGTTGATGCACAGTAAAATAAACCAATACTGAAGTAGCATGTTTATATCTTCACTTCTGAGATAGAGGAGCTTCCATTAGAAAGTTTAATCCACAGTGTTTAACAGGAGTCTACAAATTACAGCTCACATACCAAATCAAAATTGGTGCCTGTTTCTCTAAATAAAGTTTTATTGGAATACATCAACTTACAGTGTCTATGGCTGCTTTTGCACCCAATAACAGTTTAGTTGCAACAGAGATAATATGCCCTGCAAGGCCTAAAATATTTACTAACTGGCCAATAGATTTGCTGATCTCTGATATATAGGAAAGAGACAATTAAGTATGAAATAGTATAATTTTATTAAGTTTCAAGAAAAAATTTATTATTCCCATTATATTTAAACTGCTTCATCAAACACAAAGGATGATATAGCCCATAAGTGTACCTTAACTGGATTGTTTTTAAATGAGAAATCATGTTAGAGATTATACAAAGAAAACACTTATATGTGTGTTTCCAAATACAAATACATAGTTATTGACGAAAATATAGGAAATATAGAAAAACAGAATAAAAGCTAATTATAATCCCATCACCCAGAAGCAACCACTACTAACATCATACCATTTTATCTAAACTTTTCAGAAAAAGAAACGGGAAGGATAATATAGCATAATGTTAATAGAGACAATTAGCAAAGAATAAATAAAGCATATAGAATGCATGCTAAACGTTGATCATTAGTATGGACAAAAATGAAACTATAGGGAGATAGGAAATGTTGGTGGGGGGACGACAATTTACAATTTCAAAGTAGTAAGGTGGTCAGAGAAGATCTCCCTGACAAAGTGACATTTGCACAAAGAGCTTAGATATTGAAGGAACAAGCCATGTGAATATTCATTGAAGACTATTCCAGAGCCATGAAAGAGTAAAAGCAAAGGCAGGAGTGTAGCTAGAGAGGTCTAAAAAGCAGAGAGGAGCCCTAGCCAGTTTGGCTCAGTGGATAAAGCATCGGCCTATGGATGAAGGGTCCCAGGTTCAATTCTGGTCAAGGGTGCGTACCTCGGGTACAGTCTCCTCTCCAGCCCAGGCCCTGGTCGGGGCACGTACAGGAGGCAGCCAAATCGATGTGAACACATCGATATTTCTCTGTCTTTCCCTCCCTCTTCTACTCTCTCTAAAAATCAATGGAAAAATATCCTTAGGTGAGGAAAAAAAAAAGCAGAGAATGTAGCTAATAAGCAGAATAAGAGGAAACAAGCAGAAAGAGGTGAGGTAGGTCAAACAGCAAGGGGCTGAGAATGTAAGTAAGGTATTGTGGGTCACTATAAAGACTTTGGTTTTGCCCAGCTGGCATGGCTCAATGATTGAGCGCCAACCTATGAACCAGAATGTCACGGTTCGATTCCCAGTCAGGGGACATGCCCAGGTTGCAGGCTCAATCCCCAGTAGGGGGTGTGCAGGAGGCAGCTAATCAGTGATTCTTTCTCATCATTGATGTTTCTCTCTCTCTCTCCCTCTCCCTACTCTGAAATCAATAGTGTACACACACACACACACACACACACACACTTTGGCTTTGTGCTTCTGGTCAAGGTGATGGCATAGTTAAATGTGATACTCGCATTCTCACACAACCACATCAAAATTACAAGTAAACTACAGAATAACTATCATTCAGAACTGCCAGAAATCTATCTGAACGAAGTCCTACAACTAAAGACATAAAGAAGAAGTCATATCTAAACTGGTAAAAGGGGTAGAGACAAAGATCAGGATGGTCCCACACCATATGTGGCAGATAAAAATCAAGAGGGATGTCTTGGCTGCAGAGGTCTCCCTGAGGAGGAAGGATTCCAGCCACATACCAGGTGCCCCAGTTCAGAGTTCCAGTGCCAGGAAGAGAAGTCCCCATAACTTCTAGCTGAAAAATAAACTCATAGACAAAGACAAAAGTACTGTGCTTACCAGAGGGAAAGGGGAATGGGGGAGGTAGAAGAGGGTGAAGGAGGGATAAATGGTGATGAAAAGAAACTGGACTTGGTGTAGTGAACACACAATACAATATACAGGTGATGTATTATAGAATTGTATACCTGAAATCTATAATTTAATTAATCAACTAGAGGCCCGATGCATGAAATTCGTGCAAGGGACTTGGCCCTCGCAACCCAGGCTGCCTCAGCCGGCCCTCACAGGCCCTCACAGCCCCAGCTTCATCTGGAAGATCGTCCAGAAGGTCGTCTGGATGGTCATTCTGCTGTTTGGTCTAATTAGCATATTAGCTCTTTTATTATATAGGATAACAACCCAATAAATTCAATACAAATAAAAAATAAAGCAAACAATAAAACCACAAGGATTGTGGCTAAGTGCAATGGAAGGCTGCTGGGGGCACAAACAGTAGCTTGAAAGGCACCAGGGACATACAAGGAGGAACTAAAATGTCTGGCATCAGGACCAGAGCTACGGAACGGGGACAGCTTTCTCCCAGGCATCTTTCTCCCAGACAGAAGTGCTGGCAGAGGCTGTTGTTCCTTTTCTGAGCCCCCCACACAGCTTGTAGGTGGGCACCATTCCTAAGTCTCCATCAACCTGGCTATCACTATTTGCCCCACCCTGGTGGTTCCCTGATATCCTACCCCATCCAACTTGTGGGCCCACCCAAGATGTTTCTAGTTTTTCATAAGAATGGCCTATCTTGGCTCAAGATTCAGACTTCCCAAAAGTCTCTCAAACGAGTAGCATTTGGCCTTGGCATGCCCCATACTTCTCCCTACATGACCCCAGACGTCCACAAGCAATAGCCAGCCTTAGTTTGCAGCTTGGCACACATGGGCACCACCAAACCCAGCACAGTAGCAGTCATCTATAGCTCATGTTGAGAAGCCCTGAACAGAGCACAGTTGGCAGCTGACCTCGGCCTGTACCTGCCAGGATCCCAAGAGCCAGTGTACAAAGTAGAGAGTTTTAGAGCACATAGAAGCACCACTCAACCTCCTCCATAAGAGATAACCTCAAGAAGCAGACTTAATGGGCACGAGAACACTGTTGATGTAAGTCCTACTCCATGAGGTGGGGCCCTGGACAATTAATCCTCCAAGTTGGTTGTAGCCAGTCCTTGTAGCCAATCGCCTTCATAATAGATCCCTTCCACTGATGTGCCAACAGCAATCAAGGCTCAACTACAACAGGAGGGTCGTACCTGGAGTGCCCAGCTTCGGTGAATGGGGAGGCTGTGCCACTATACCCTATAAGACCTACTATATAAAGCCACTCTACCAAGCTGGGGAGACATAGCAGCTCTACCTAATACATGGAAAGAAACACAGGGAGGCTACCAAAATGAGGAGGTAAAGAAACACGTCCCAAATGAAAGAAGAGAACAAAACTCTGGAAAAAGAATAAGAGAAGTAATCTAGTAGATGCAGAGTTCAAAACACTGCTTTAAGGATGCTCAATGAACTTAGTAGGAGAGTAGATGAACTTAATGAGAATTTCAACAGCATAAAAATAGGACATGGAAACCATAAAAAGAACCAGCCAGCCATTTGAAACAGCATGGATGGAACTGGACAGCATTATGCTAAGTGAAATAAGCCAGTCAGAGAAAGATAAATACCACATGATCTCACTCATTTGTGGAATATAGAGAACAACATAGACTGATGAACAGGGACAGATCCAAAGACAGAGAAACAACGATCAGACTATCAATCCCCAGAGGGAAAGTAGGGGAGGGTGGGGGTAAGGGGAAAAGATCAACGGACTTGTATGCATGCATATAAGCCAAACCAATGGGGACACGGACAACAGGGGGATGAGAGCATGAGTGGGGGGGGGGGGGTTGGGGGCTAATGGAGGGGATGAGGACACATTTGTAATACCTTAACCAATAAAGAAATTTAAAAAAAAGAACCAGCCAGAAATAAAGGATAAACTAATTGTAATGAAGAAAAATTTACAGGGAATCAATAGTAGAGAAGATGAAGCTGAGGATCAAATCAGCACTTTGGAATGTAAGAAAGCAAAAAACAATCAGAACAGAAAAAAAAAGAAAGAAATTAGCCCACCTGGCGTGGCTCAATAGTTGAGCATCAACCTATGAACCAGGTCACAGTTTGATTCCCCGTCAGAGCACATGTCCAGGTTGCAGGCTCGATCCCCAATAAGGGGCATGCAGGAGGCAGCTGATCAATGATTCTCTCGCATACTGATGTTTCCATCTCTCTCCTTCTCCCTTCCTCTCTAAAATCAACAAAAATAAATTTAAAATAAGAAAAATGAATTTTTCTGGTACAACTTCAGGTGTACCAACATTCACATCATGGGGCTGCCTGAAGAAGAGAGAAAGCAATACAATGAAAACCTATTTGAAAGACTAATGACAGAAAACTTCCCTAACCTGTTGAAGCAAATAGACATACAGGTCCAGGAAGCTCAGAGAGTCCCAAATAAGATAAACCCTAAAAGGCCCACACCAAGACACATCATAATTAAAGTGCAAAAGTTTAAAGACAGGGGGAGAACCTTAGACACAGCACAAGAAAAGATTGGCAAGAGATATTCAAAGCAGTGAAAAGCAAGGACCTACAACCAAATTATTCTACCCAACAAAGCTATCATTTTAGAATTGAAGGACATATCAAGAGCTCCCCAGATAAGAAATAGCTAAAGAAGCTCATCACCACCAAACAAGTATTATATGAAATGTTAAAGGGTCTTTGTTTAAAAGGAAAATAAAAAGATCAAAAATATGAACAATAGCCCTAGCCAATAATAGCCTAGCCAGTTTGGCTCGGTGGATAAGAGCATTGGCCCTCAGACTGAAGGGTCCCAGGTTCGATTCCAGTCAAGGGCATGTACCTCGGTTACAGGCTTGATCCCTGGCCCCAGATGGGGTGTGGACAGGAGGCAGCCAATTGATGTGTCGCTCTCACATCGATGTTTCTCTCTGTCTCCCCCCCACCTCTAAAAAGCAATGGAATAAATATCCTTGGGTGAGGATTTTTTTGAAAAGCATTTAAAAAATAAGAATAAAATGGCAGTAAATACATATCTATCTACCAGAGGCATGGTGCATGAAACTCAGCCTGCATCCTCTTGTGATCTGGGACCCATTGGGGGATGTCAGGCCTAAAACAGCAGTCAGACCTCCCTCTCACAATCTGGGATGCTGCATGCACCAGTGACCATACTTTTCATACAGGTGAAAGGCATCTTGCTGTTGTATGGGAAGCTACATTTTTTTGCCCTGATTATAAAAAGTAGTACATAACATGATCCTTCTGAGGCAGTAGTACCATTTTCCCCATCGTGTGGGTGGAAAAACTGAAGCAGAGAGAAGTTAAGTAATTGCTTTGTCACACAGTTATAAGTGTCAGAATCAGGGCTGACCACAAAATATGCAAGCCAGAGTCCATGTAGGTCATCACTACATCATCCTGTTTTTTCAGTGTTAGAGTAGCCTTGCCAGGTTTTAAATCTAAAGGAATATTCCCAATATCTGAGGGTCCCTAGGCCTGGCCGGTGATCAGGGCCAATCTGTGGGGGTGACCAGCAGGCGGAGCAATAATGGGGCCCCTGTTGGCACCCGCCTTGCATCTAAAAAACAAAATAAAGAAGTAGAACAGAAAGAGACTCGTTGATACAGAAAACATTTTGACAGTTGCCAGATGGGAGGGGGTTAAAGGGATGAGTGAAAAAGGTGAAGGGATTAAGCAGTATAAGTTGGTATTACAGAATAGTCAGGGGGATGTAAAGTACAGCATAAGGAATATAGTCAATCATATTTTAATAACTATGTATGGTGTCAGATGAGTATGACATATATCAGGATGATCACTTGGTAAGTTATATAATGTCTAATCACTGGAGGATATACCTAAAACTAATATAATATTGTATGAAAATAGACTTTCTTTGGCTTTAACTCTGAGTCTGGAAACTATTGAAGGTTCTGAGCAGCAGTTACATGATTTAACTTCCATTTTAAAATCACTTAGTCTGTTATGCAGAGGCTAGACTGGGGTAAGAGAGAGGGAAGAGAAGAAGTAAGATGATCAGTTAAAAGTCTATTTCAATCTCATCAGAGATAATTAAAATAGGGTAGTAAGATGGAGGTCATGAGTATTTGTCAGATTCTAGACACATTCTGAGGGTAGAGCCATCATAATTTGCTAACAACTTAGATATGGGATATAAGATAAAGAAAAGGTCTGGGATAACTACTCTGAGCAATTAGAAGGATTAAACTGTCATTTGTTTAGATGTGGAAAGCTTTGGGAGGATCAGATCTGAGGAAGGAAGACAGGAGTTCAATTTTAAATATGGTGTCTTTGAGATGTGTAGTAGACATTCATAAGTGAGTAGTTGAATATACAAGTATGGAGCAAAATGACAGGTCCCAAGACACAAAGATAAATTTGAGAGTCATCAGCCTAAAGATGAAATTCAAAGCCATGAGATTTGATGCAATCAATAAGGAAAAAAAATGTGATAGAGAAGAGGTCCCATGGATCTCTAGGGAATTCCCACAAGTAAACAAAATGAGATAGAAACTAGCAAATGAAATTATGAAAGAATCAAGCAGTATCATAAACATTTTCTCAGTATAAAGTCATTTTTTGTTATCTAAGAGTACCTCCAAATTCCAGAAATAATACTGTCAGATAGAATGGTGGGAACAAAAGTACCTGGAAATCTCTCAAAACAAAATCCATGAAATAATTCCAACTGATCAAAAATTTGACATGAAAGTTTTTCAAATTCAATATGTTATATTGAACCCAATCCTTGCTAGCTCCTCATAAACAGATAATACATTATTTAAATAACATACACACAAAATGACCGGCATACTTATTAGCAACTAAAGAATAAGTAAATTGGAGTAATTATATCAACCACAAAAGTGATCTCCTTGACCAAAGAATAAGAGCCCTTTTCAGAAGGAGTCCTCTATTTTGCTCTCAACACAAAGAGGACAAAAGTTCAACTTAGTTTGATTAAATAAAAGTTCTTTAGGGGGTATCCAGAACTTCCACTACTAACACCTGGTAAAAACATTATATGATAAAGTATTTAAAAGAAGCCAATATACTGTATGTGAAATATCAAGCTGAAATTAAGAATAAAATTTTTTCTAACATGAAACTTCTCTCTCTTTCTAAATCTGACTGAAAAGCATCTTGGATTAAATGTTAACACAAAATGTGCCAATATTCAAGTTAGAACCTGTTTATATCCTGACTAACAGGTATTATTAGTATTACTCCCAAAAGCATTTATAAGCTTCTCCCTTCTTCATAAATATGAACGAGGCAAATAAGATGCCTCACACTATATTTAAAAAACCTATTTAGTTCCCTTTTTATTTATTTCTAAAGGGAATGGATTTATATAAAACAAGAACTTTAAAAAATACATGTCTGCAGGGTAGGAACAAAGCCCTTAAGAGGTCAACATTTTTCTGTCAGCCATTCTTTATAATATTTTCAACACAATATAACAAAAACAAGAGAATTCTCATCCTTATTACATATGTTAGAGGTCATCTTTTCATTTTCTCACCTGAATGGAAGTAATAGAAGCTGAATGTCCTTGAAGGACTGCTACTGGTGCACAAGTTCGAAGACACCACACTCTTACAACCTTATCACAGCTGCCTGCAGCAATAAGAGTGTTTTCATAGTTTACAGCCATGTCAGATATTTCAGCAGAGTGCCCTCGAAGTGTAGCAAGGAGGCGTCCGTCATCCGTTGCCCAAATTTTCACCAAACAGTCATCTGAACCCTATGGCAACATGAAAAGACAGAAGATTTACAATGAAGCAGATATTTCCTCTTCCCCCAAAAGCCGGAGAAACAAAGGGAAGATTTTATTAAGTCACTCCTAAGCCTTTACTTTTTAGTCTCTCCTCTCCAGATAATATGGATCCAGTAGCAAATATAAATGATGTTCAAATGATAGCAGTGACAAAGCATTGTCCAAACTGGCAATGGTATTTGTGAGAGCTCCTCAAACTACTATCAATCCCTGACAACTAAAAAAAATTTTAGGATTACGTATCTCTGCCATTCTTTCTTTCCTTAGGCCTGACAGCCTTTTTTTTTTCTTAATTGCTTGAATATTTATTCTACAAATACTTAAAAATGTAACCCAAAGTCCACATGCATTTCTCAGTAAACATGAGGCTTTTTCTTGATAATCTCTGGTGAAAATATTTTTAACTTCCTATTAATAATTTCTAAAGAGCTTTAAAAATAGTACAAAGCAGCATGGATGGAGCTGGAGAGCATTATGCTAAGTGAAATAAGTCAGAGAAAGATAAATATCACATGATCTCACTCATTTGTAGATTAAAATGAACAACATAAACCAATGAACAAAAACAGATCTACAGACAGAGAAGCATCGATCAGATGCTCAAACCTCAGAGGGAAGGTAGGGGAGATGGAGGTAAGGGGGCGAGATCAACCAAAGGACTTGTATGCATGCATATAAGCATAACCAATGGACACAGACACCAGAGGGGGTGAGGGTGAGGGCAAAACTGGGGGGATGGGGGGACAATGCAGGGATAAGGACACATTTGTAATACCTTAATTAATAAAAAAGTTAAAAAAATAGTAAAAAGCAATTCTACCCCATTATGGAAAATAGAGGCCCAATGCATGAAATCCATGCAAGAGTAGGCCTTCCTTCCCCCAGCTGCCGGCACCAGCTTCCCTCTAGCACCTGGGACCTGGGCTTCCCTTGCAGCCCCAGCTTCATCTGGAAGGTCGTTCGGAAGGATGTCCAGTCTAATTAGCATAGTATTTTTTTATTATTATAGGTAAGTTATTTAATAATTATCTATTTATAGCAAGATGGCAGTCATCATCTTCACTGTGATCATTAATAAACAAATACTTATGTGATGCATTTGGAGTCTTGCAAATATCCATGGAAGACTTTGTAATGAACTCCAAGGAATTACACTTTCTCAAAATACAAACCACTTCCTTAGTTATAGCATAGAAATTTAAAAAAAAATTAGGCCAGCCCTCACTGGTCTTGCTCAGTGGTTAGACCATCACCTGCATACCAAATGGTGATGGTTTCAATTCCCAGTCAAGGGTGCATACCTGGGTTAGAGGTTGGATCCCTGGCCCCTTTTGGGGTGAGTGCGGGAGGCAACCAATTGCTCTCTCTCTTCCTCCTTCCTCCCTTCTACTCTCTCTAAAAATCAATAAGGGTGGGGGGATATCCTCAGATGAAAATTAACAAAACAAAAAAATAAATAAAATTAGGCCATTACCTACAGTTTTGTATTAACTTAGTACTAAAGTAATGAGGCTAATAAGCCTTTTCTTGGAAATATTAGTGTGCTACAATTTTGTGCTCAAAATCACACAGTATACTCTTCTTAATGAAAACCCAACTTTAAATATAACCAATACTAAAATCAAAGAAAGATATACACAATAACTGTAATCTTCATTACTGTGTAGTATAGTTCAACTATTTGACCATAAGGATGATGTTATCATTAATTAAGCAGAACTGGCAACAGTTATACTAAGTGACAAATGGAAAATGCATATTAATAAATATTTGCTAAAATGTAAATGAAATTGAGTAGATAAAACTTGTTTCATATAAATTAACCACCTCTAAACTATAAGGCCTTCTGAAAATTTATTAAAATTTCTCTAAAGATAGGGGACATTATAGTTCACATTCATTTACTTATATAGAATGAGAAAAAGATTTTCAATTTCCATTCATCTTTCCTTACATTCATGTATCTAAAAAGGATAAACTGAAAAAAAACACTGTAATTCAATGCCATGAAGCCTAGCTTCAATTGTTGTTAATCTCTAATATGGTACAGTATTACAAATTTTACACTCACTGTAAAAATTCTTCTCCCACTTCGGTCAAATGCTACACAGTAGACAGATGACAAGTGCCCCAGAATTCTCTTATGCATCTTAATGTGCTGGTAAGCAGATGAAGGGAAAATATGGCTGAAGCGACTGCATCCTGTTAATTGCCTGGCAGAGGTGATATTCACTGGAAAACATAAAATAAGAGATTCACTTCTTAAAACCTAAAAGTGAAACCTACTTCAGGAAGTTAAATCATTAATATTAAGATGAGATAAAACAGGGTACACATACCACAGCAATTCTATCATGTGAGAAATCTAAATTTCATTATACATTTCATAATTTTATGAACTCAAGTTCACTACTGCAAAGCATTAAGAACACTTATTCTTTTAAATCCCAGAAGTCTGACTTTTTGTTTGCTTTACTATGGTTTCTCAGGTACATTCCCATTTTGCCTTTCCTGGTACACAGTAGTCAAGGAGACTGTTACTTTAAATATATAGGTAAATCTTACTATAAAATGAAGGAATTTTAGAATAAAACTATTTTTTGTTAAATATACATCTTAAACATTATATAATTTTCCTGTCCTCACACACATCCACCCCATCTATAGCTGTCCCTAAAAATTCAACAGTAATATAAGATGATTTATATAGTGAAAAGATAAAGGGAGCCATGACACCACATAGGTTCTCAGTAACAATTCTTTCTTGGCTTGTTTATAGGTTCTTGTCTTTTTGGCTTCTGAAGCTGTAGGGTCTCTCTCTAGTTACACCAATGAACTTTAAGGCTTCCTCTCCTATGAGGTCATCTTAGATCCTGTCTCCATTTTGTTTATTTGTTTTTTGCCTTGTAGTTAGTTTTATTAAAAATGAGCAGAATGAAACACATGTCTGCACAATTCTCTTTCAAATACTGCCTATATTCTTTTCACTTCCCTTAAATGTCTTGATCCCCATATAAAGATTTACAAGCACTCACTTGCTCTGATTCATCCAGCCTTCCAGAACAGACTAAAAATATTCAATATCCCACACATTATATTTTAATCAAAATATAAGATCCCTATAAGATCAAAGTCACCTTGAAGCAAGGTGACATTTTGCCATAGTGTATAAATAATCCTATCTAATAATAGACAAACAGGGTAATTGACCATACCTTCGCTATGCCTCCCATTGGCTAATCAGCGTGACATGCAAATTAACCGCCAACAAAGATGGTGGTTAATTTGCATACATAGGCTCCAAGCGAAGGCGAGCGGGAGCAGCGAAGACGGAGGACGGAAGGCGGCTCCGGCCAGAGCAAAGGCCTGGGTTCCGGGTGCCGGGGGAAAACCGGTGCCCGCAGCCAGGAGAAGGGAAGGCCTATTGCAGGAATCTCTTCATGCAACAGGCCTCTAGTATAGGATAAATGATAATAGCTTTATGTTAAAGCAAGACAAAAGGCAAGGATTGAGTTGCAGCTGGATTAGTATAATCAGAACCATGCCACAATAAAAAACATGAAACCTGCTCTGACCGGTTTGGCTCAGTGGATAGAGTGTCGGCCTGCGGACTCAAGGGTACCAGGTTCGATTCCAGTCAAGGGCATGTACCTTGGTTGCGGGTATGTCCCCTGTGGGGGGTGTGCAGGAGGCAGCTGATCAATGTTTCTCTCTCATCGATGTTTCTAACTCTTTATCCCTCTCCTTCCCTCTCTGTAAAATATCAATAAAATATATTTTTTTAAAAAAACATGAAACCTTTCAATGAATCAATTTTAAGAGCAATGAAGTCTTTTTTCAGGCAAAGGTAGATCCATTGGCCATTTTAAACTGACAAAATGACAAAAAATGAATGATGAATAGCAAAATAAACAAAACTTTGCATGTATATCGTAAGAAATAGAGAACTAAGAGATACTGAATAAATAATGGTAGAAAATCCATAAGCATTAGTAACAGGTAAGAGAATTTCTTTTTGACAGCTCTAAAGAATTGCTCTTTGACATCTCCCAAGCTCTAAAAATGTCCACAATTCTACATTGGGAAGAGCAATAACATACTGCACCATAATTTTGGGACTCCAGTAAACTTCCCTCTTTAATCAAACATTCCTTACTGCTTGGAGTTCCTTGAAACAATCAAGCATTAATTACTTCTGCTTTGCTTTTTTCTATACATATTTTGCAAGTAGATAGAGGAAAAGGCGTGTTACTTTAAAGCAGGGTTTCTCAACCTCAGAACTACTGACACCTTGGCGTATGATTCTTCATGATCGAAGACTATCTCTATATTTTAGAGTGTTCAACAGCATCCCTGGCCTCTACTCACTAGTTGCTAGTAACACCCCACCACCACCAAGTTGTGATAAAGCAAATATATCTCCAGACATCGCCAAATGACTCCTAGGAAGGAGAGAGAACTGTCTCTGGTTGAAAACCACTGCTTGAAGCATAAAAATAAAAACAACTTCAACAGAAAGAAAAAGTAAATAAATAAATAAAAACAACTTTGAGAAGAGGAGCAGAGATAGAAAGAGAATCAGTGAAAGAGAAGAGAGGTACATACCTATCAGAAATACAGTCATTCATCCAGCAAATACTGAGTTTCTAAATAGCCAAAGGAACACAATCATATGAACAAAATATACAGCACCCCATAAGAGTTAATACCTTGGGCCCAAACTGTTAATTCAGAAAGTTACTAAAATTTTTATGTATCTTTAGAAAATATATTTTATTGATTTTTTACAGAGAGGAAGGGAGAGGGATAAAGGGTTAGAAACATCGATCAGCTGCCTCCTGGGTACATGCAACCATGCATGTACCGCAACCAAGGTACATGCCCTTGACCAGAATCGAACCTGGGACCCTTCAGTCCCAGGTCGATGCTCTATCCACTGAGCAGAACCGGTTAGGGCTATGTATCTTTATAGTATACAAAAATTAGATTTTAGTTTATTAATAAAATTCCACATATGTGTGAAATCATATTAGTTGTCTTTCTCTAACTAGCTTATTTCACTTAGCATAAGCTATAGGGGATAAATGATCATGGAAAAAATATAGAAAAAAATCCACCATTTAAGACTCCTTTACAGAGAAAACCAGTAATTACTTTAAAAGAAAAAAAATTGAAAACATTTATAACAAATATGACAAAGTCTTAATATTTTAAAACACATAAAACTAACCATCCATAAGAACACCATCAAGCTCTAATAGATAAGTGGGTTAAGGAAATTAACAAATAAGTCACAATATAGGAAATACAAATAATAATCTGAGTCACTGAAATAAAATAAGACCTAAAGTATGAAGGCATGGAACAGACTGATATATCTCGATATGGGGTTGAGTGGACAAGAAGAGATAAGCCAAATAAATTATATAAAATGTAAATGAGACTATGATTTATATAAATACATAGATGCATTCACCAAAAAAAGAGAAAGTGTTGAAAGATTTAAAAAAACTGCCAACTAGGAATACTTTATTCACCAAATACAAAGGAAAAATAAGGCTTTCCCAGACAAACAAAAGCTGCCTTGTAAGAAATACTGTGAATTCTTGAAGCTGAATATAAAAGACACCAATAAGCTACAAGAAAACATAAGAAAGCACACAAGTATGGCAAAGGTGAAAATAGACAAAATTAGAAAATTATAATTCAATATTAGAATGGTATTTTTACTTATAGTCTATACATTCAACACAATCCTTATTAAAATTCCAATGGCATAATTCACAGAAATAGAAAAAACAATCCTAAATTTGTATGGAACCAGAAAAGACACTAAATAACCAAAACAATCCTGAGAAAGAACAAAACCAGAAATTATCACACTCCCTGATTTTAAACTATAAAGCTATAATAATAAAAACAGTATGGTACTGTATAGAAAGAGACACATAGACCAAATAAAAGATATTGATGGGTCTAAAGCTGTGAACTTTCCCCCTTGTTTTTGTGGGTACCAGGTTGTCATTCGATACAGAAGGGTAAACCATGGGGACATGTGTTTTGGTGGGGGGAGTGGGGACAAAAGACATATTACATAGTAATCCTGTGGGAAAATCAAAGAGCCAGGCAAAAAGCTCAACAGGTACTAGAAGAGTTGGCTCAGGCTTTACCAAGCCACCCTAGTTTGACAAAATGACAGTAAAAAGGCAATGTAGCATTGAGAAAAAATGGCCTACCTTCTTCTCCATCCATAAAATCTATAAAATAGGCATAATTCCACATACTTGACAATTAAGTGAGGTGAATTTTGTAAAACATATAGCACAGTAGGCTTTAGTTCCTGTGAAATTTAGTCCTATTCCTCTTCCCTTTCCTCTCCTCTCTGGGATCTCACATTCAAAAATAGATGGGGTGGGAGAAAAAGGCGGAAAGTTTCATATTAAATTGGACTCTGAGGGATAGTGATCTCTATATTAAAGAAAATGATTAAACATAAATGAATATTACATACTTCGCTGACTAAAGTTGACAAAAAATCTGTTATATAATAAAGTAACATTTATTTAACACTTTTTTTTGTGCCAGCCACTGTGCTAATCACTTCATGTTTAACTTATTTAACCCTATGAAGTTAATACTATTAATACCCTCCTTTAAGAGACATGGGAACTGAGGCATAGAAGGGTTAAACAATTTATACAAGACCCCAAGCTACTAAATGGCAGAGCCAGTATTCAAGCCAAGCAATCTGGCTTCAGAAACTGATCTCTTAACCAATATTCCATAATAGCATTTCTCAAAATGAGAGAAAAATAAAAACAATAGAGCACTGTCCCAATACGCCAAGTCTGTGGGTTCGATCAAGGATCAGGGCACATACAAGAAGCAATCAATGAATACATAAATAAGTGGAACAACAAATCAATGTTTCTTTCTCTCTCTCTTTCTTCCTCCCCCTCTCTCTATAAAATCAATAAATAAAAAAATAAAATTATAATTTGTCTCAATATGTAAATTATGCTCTAGTCACTACAACAGGTTTCACCCCAATCCTTAAATCTAGCCCAAACCAACCCAGAACATAATTAAAGCTGCCAAATCATCCAATTCCAAAACTAAAATATAAAGAAAAACAGGATGGGATTTAAAAACTCCTAGAAATTATAGGTGAGCTCAGCAAGGTCAGAGGAAATAACATCAACACACATAAATTAATCGCATCTATATACACTAACAATGAACATGAGAGACCAATACTAAAAACACAATATTTAAAAAAAAACAGTATCATTTACAATCATTCAAAAAAAAACTGGCCCTAGCCGGTTTGGCTCAGTAGATAGAGCATTGGCCTCCAGACTGAAGGGTCCATGGTTTGATTCCGATCAAGGGCACATGCCCGGGTTGCGGGCTCGATCCCCAGTAGGGGGCGTGCAGGAGGCACCCGATCAATGATCCTCTCTCATCATTGATGTTTCTATCTCTCTCTCCCTCTCCCTTCCTCTCTGAAGTAAATAAAAATATATTTTTTTAAAAAACGGAATTCTTAGATATACACTTAACACATACAATATTAATCACAAAATGCTGATGAAAGAAATCAAATACCTCAATAAATGTTGATATACCAAGTTCATGGATTAGAAGGCTTGACATAGTAAACATGTCAATTCTCCCAAACTGATTTATAGGCTCAATAAAATTCCTTTCAAAAAGCTTTTGCAAACACTGACAAGCTTATTCTAAAACTAGTGGCCCAGTGCATGGATTTGTACACATTGAAAGGACATTAATTAGAAGAAATATTTTAATATCACTATTCACCCTTTTTCTATAATAGAAATGCCAACCAAATTCACGATCAACAATGACAGATCAATACACATGTGTGAGAGGAAACCAAGATGGCGACATAGGTAAACACCAGAAATTGCTGCCTCCCACAACAAATTCAAAAATACAACTAAAAGACAAAACGGACATCATCCAGAACCACAGGAAGGCTGGCTGAGTGGAAATTCTACAACTAGAAGGAAAGAGAAAAGCACACTGAGACTCAGAGGAGGTGCGGAAGTGCAGATGTATAGAGGCACATGCGGGAAGGTCTGGCACCTGAGGACGGGGCTGTCTTTCTGAATTGGGAGGGAGTCACAGGACCCCGACTGCTCTGAATTCCAGTTCCGGGTGAGTCTCTGGGGACCCAGGCTCATACAGGGAGAAACTGGACTGTCTGGCAGCGGGCAGAACTTGGAACTCGAGGGCGGCATTCTCTCAAAGGTGCTTGCAGCCATTACCGGGACACTGAGAAGTGGGGCCCCTTAGGGCAGGGATGAGGATCAGCCATAGCTGCTTGCTCCGCCCTGTTGATTCCCTGAGACCCCGCCCAACCCAAGCTGTGGCAGCGGCTTTTGCATATGAATGCCCTGGCCCTTTGCAATCTGAAAATTACCTAACTGCAGCTGGGCCAGACAGACCCAGAACTTCCAAGAGAAGGCCCAAGGCCCCACAACGGCTTGCATTGCTTCACAGCTGGGCCTCATTTGGGCACCTCCAAACCCCAACAAGGAAGGGGAATCTGCAGATCTCTTCGTAGCTCCTGCTGGGTAGCCTCAGGCAGAGGCTAAATTAGCACCTCCTTAGATCCAAGAGCCAGTGTACCCATTGGTCAGAGTGGGACCATCCAATTACAACTCCTCAGATCCATAGGGGACACACTCAGGGGGCAGACTCAGTGAGCACCAAAGCCCCACTGAAGTAAGTCTTGCCCCAGAAGGGTGTCTTCAGCACAGAAGTTCTCCCACCGTAGACACAGCTGATTCTCACAGCCAATTGGCCTGGAGGTCAATTCCTCCCAGTGATACCTACAACAATCAAGGCTTAACTACAACAAGACTGTGCACAAAGCCCACAAAGGGGTGCACCAAGAGTGTCCACCTCAGGTATTTGGGGAGGCTGAGCCACTGGGCCCTATAGGACACCTAGCACACAAAGCCACTCTACCAACAACAGAGGGAAGCATAAAAAATGTGGAGACAAAGAAACAGGACACAAATGACAGAAATTGAGGAAAGCAAATGACTGGCTATAGAGTTCAAAACCACACTTTTAAGGTGTTTCGAGAACTTTCTAGAAACCGCCGATAAATTTAGTAAGACCCTCAAAAAGTCTGGTGAGACCACCGATAAATGTAGTGAGATCCTCAAGAAATCTAGTGAGACCCTTGAGGTTATGAAAAAGGACCAACTAGAAATTAAGCATACACTGACTGAAATAAAGGATATTAGGCAGAGTTCCAACAGCAGACTAGACAATCGCAAGAATCAAGTCAAAGATTTGAAATATGAAGAAGCAAAAAACACCCAACGGGAAGAGCAAAATGAAAAAAGAATCCAAAAATACGAAGATAGTGTAAGGAGCCTCTGGGACAACTTCAAGCGTACCAATATCCGAATTATAGGGGTGCCAGAAGAAGAGAGAGAGCAAGATATTGAAAACCTATTTGAAGAAATAATGACAGAAAACTTCCCCTACCTGGTCAAAGAAATAGACTTACAAGTCCAGGAAGCGCAGAAAACCCCAAACAAAAGGAATCCAAAGAGGACCACACCAAGACACATCATAATTAAAATGCCAAGAGGAAAAGACAAAGAGAGAATCCTAAAAGCAGCAAGAGAAAGACAGTCAGTTACCTACAGGGGAGTACCCATATGACTGTCAGCTGATTTCTCAACAGAAACTTTGCAGGCCAGAAGGGAGTGTCAAGAAATAGTCAAAGTGACGAATGCCAAGAACCTACAACCAAGATTACTTTATCCAGCAAAGCTATCATTCAAAATTGAAGGTCAGATAAAGAGCTTCACAGATAAGGAAAAGGTAAAGGAGTTCATCACCACCAAACCAGTATTATATGAAATGCTGAAAGGTATCCTTTAAGCAGAGGAAGAAGAAGAAAAACGTAAAGATACAAATTATGAACAACAAATGCACATCTATCAACAAGTGAATCTAAAAATCAAGTGAATAAATAATCTGATGAACAGAATAAACTGGTGATTATAATAAAATCAGGGGCATAGAAAGGGAGTGGACTGACTATTCTTGGGGGGGGGAGGAAAGGGGTGTGGGGGATGTGGGAAGAGACTGGACAAAAATCGTGCACCTATGGATGAGGACAGTAGGGGGAGGGGGTGAAGGCGGAGGGTGGGGTGAGAACCGGATGGAGGGGAGCTATGGGGGGAAAAAAGAGGAACAACTGTAATAATCTGAACAATAAAGATTTAATTTAAAAAAAAAACACACATGTGTGAGATTGGCACCAGCAAGAGCTTTATATTTATCGTGCATGTGTGAGTTAACATTTATTTTTAAATTGCCTAGAATATTGAAAAAATCTTGACAAAGAATAGAGTGGGAGGGATTGCTCTTTCCAATGTTAAGGCTTACTGTGTAGCTACAGTAATCAAAAACATCTGCTACTGGTAAGGAGATAAACACATGGATCAATTGAACAGAAGAGAGGAACAAGAAACAGATCAACATAAATATTTCAAAATATATTTTTATTGAATTCAGAGGAGAAGGGAGAGGGAGAGAGATAGAAACATCAATGATGAGAGAGATTCACTGATTGGCCACTTCCCGCACTGGGGACTGAGCCCAAAACTCAGGTATGTGCCCTGACCGGGAATTGAACTATGACTTCCTGGTTCATAGATCAATGCTCAACCATCGAGCCATACCAGGCAGACTATCCACATAAATATTTTAAACTAATGTTTGAAAAAACTACAAATCAAATTCTATAGAGGAAGAATAGTCATTTCAACAAATGTTGCTGAAGCAATGAGACATCCATAGGTAAACAATGAACCTCAAAAAAATAATAATGAACCTCTGTCTAAACTTTATATACTATACAATTTAACTCAATATAGGTCATAGAATTAAATATAAACACAAAACTAATAAGCTTTCAGAGAAAAGACAGAAGGAAATCTCCAGGATCTGGGGCTAGGCAAAAAATTCTTAGACATATGAAAAAAGGATGATCCATATAAAGGGGAAACTGATATATTGGATGCTATCAAAATAAAAAACTTTTGGTCTATGAAAGCCTCTGTAAAGAGTATGAAAAGTTAAGTCTCAGATAGGGAGAAAATATTTGCAAATGATATACCCGACAAAGGACTGTTATCTAAAATATAAAAAGAACTCTCTTTTTTTTTCTTTGACTACTCACCATTTTAATGGTACTTATCTCTACAGAGTAAAATTAAGAATTTTAATTATTAATACCTTTTTATATATCTCAAATTGAATATAGTACTCATAATTAAAGTCATTTCTAAATCAGTAAAATGAAGATAAACACAAAAGACAAAATAGAAGGAGAAATAGAAGACCAATCAATATGACATCTCTAATCAAAAATACAAACTAAAATGGGATGCTATTTTTGTTTTTTAAATTGTCAAAATTAAAAAAAAAATTAATGTTACTTTCCAATATTGGCAAGAATGAAATGAAACAGATACTCTCATATACGCTTGGTATCTATTATAATAAAAGTGTAATATGCTAATTAGACCGGATGTCCTTCTGGACAAAGCCAGGGCTGCGAGGGAAGCCCAGGTCCCGGTTGCCAGAGAGAAGCCGGTGCCAGCAGCCAGGGGCTAGGAAGGCCTACTCTTACACGAATTTCGTGCATTGGGCCTCTAGTAGGAACATAAATCTATATAATCTTCCTGAAGAAAGTAGCAATATGTGCCATAAATATTAAAAATACACAGACTTATAATTTACAGAAAGCTCAATAAAGTAATTTAATTAGAAATGGGTCAAAGATGTGAAGAGATATTTCATCAAGAAGAATACACATATAGTAAATAAGCACACAGAAAGATGATCAACTTAAGTAGCCATCAGGGAAATGCAAATTAAAACCATAATGATATATCACTACACACATATGTAAACAGCTTAAATAAAACACCATGACACTATCAAATGCTGGTGAATATGTGGAAAAAATGGATCACTTATATATGTTCCTGCAGGGAATGTAAAATGCTACAGCCATTCTAGAAAATAGTTTGGCATTCTCTTAAAAAAAAAACAAACAAAAAAAAAAAAACCTAAACATACAATTACCATACAACCTACCATTGTACTCTTGAGCTTTTATCCCCAAGAAATGAAACACACTAAAAAAAAAAAAAAAAAAAAAAAGAAGAGAGAAGAAAAATAAAAAAAATCCACAAACCTATCCACAAATGTTCATAGCAGCTTTATTCATAATCGTCAAAATCTACAATCAACACATGTCCTCCAACTAGTGAAAGGTCAAACGGTTGTATAATCCATACTATGGAATACCACTCAACAATAAAAGGGAATGAATATTGATATATGCAACAATTTAGATGAATGTCCAGTGAATTATGCTAAGTGAAATAAAGTTATATACTGTATGATTACATTTATATAACATTCTTGACTACAGATTTGTGGCTGACAAGACTGTGTGGGTAGGTCAGGCAGGAGATGGGTGGGTGTGGTTATAAAAGGGCAACATGAAGGATCCTGGTGATAAAACTCCCCTTTATCTTAACTGTGGAGGTGGATACACAAATGATAACATTGTATAGAACCCCATAACCACATATTCACACTCAAGTGAATATAAGTAAAACTGAGAACATCTGATAAAACTATAGGCAATCCCTTGAGTCTTACACTTAAACCAAACTTCTCTCAGTTTACCACAGTGGAACCTTTGCTTACTGTATTCTTTTGGCTTTATGCTTACCTCTGCCATTTCAGCCTGTCAATATTCTTCTTATCTTTGAACTCATAGCCTAAAACCACCTCCTTTTCCATGAAATATTTCTCAATCATTTCAGACAAAAATGAACTTTCCTACTTGTCAAGGTCCTTTTATTAGTTCTACACATCTCTGATCTAGGATTATAAGCACTTTAAGGATAGAGATTAATGTCATGCATTGACCTAGCTTAGTCCCTTGGAAGCAAAAAACATTCAAGTATTTGTTTAATTAATCTGGCCACATCATTCCCAAAATATCCAACCATAATTCTTACTCCTCCAGGGCATAAATTTTCCACTTGAAATCCAGACAAGCCTTCTTTTCTGTCCTATGTAGATATCCTCTCATCTGGAATGTTCTAACCTTCAACTTATAATCAATCCTTAAAAGTTCACCTCAAAGGTTATTTATTCCTTAAAATCTTCCCTTGTTTCTTTTAATCAGTTTCCTCTCTCCTTTCTGAATGTTCATTAAACTTTGTATTTCACTTAAATAACAATTTATATCTGCCATAGATTAAGTGTTTGTGCCTACCCCTAATTCATATGTTGAAAACTTAATGCCCAATGCAATGATATTGAAGATGGGGCTTTTAGGAAGTTATTCGATTATGAGGGCAGAGCCCTCATGAATGGAATTAGGACCCTTATAAAAGAGGCCTGAGAGAACTCCCTTGCCCCTTCCTTCATGTGAGGTTACAGAGAGAAGACACTATAAACTAGAAAGCAGGCCCACATCAACACCAAATCTGCCAGGGCCTTGGACTTCTCAAGAACCCAGAACTGTGAGAAATAAATGTTTGTTGTTTATAATCTGCCCAGTCTATGGTATTTTTTTATAGTCCAAAATGACTGAGAAAATTCACTATCCTATATAATAAAAGCCTAATATGCAAATTGTCCCCTCAACCGGGAGTTCGACTGCTCGCTTTGATGTGCACTGACCACCAGGGGGCGGCGAGGAACATGGCGGGCATTGGCGACACAGTGCTGGCAGTGGGCAGCAGTGGAGGCTTTGCCGGCCCCAATCGCCCCTCAGGGCTTCTCCACCTCCCCCTGCTCCTGAGGGGCGATCGGCAGGAGCAGCTGCCGCTTGCACCCACTGACAGTGGCAGCTCCACTCGCACCCGCTGCTGGCATCAGCCCCAATCGCTCCACACAGTCAGTGGGTGCAAGCGGGGGCCGGTGCTGCCAGCACATGGGAGGGATGAGAGCGGAACTGCCAGCAGACAGGGGACCAGGGGCTGCAGCAGGAGGGGCCGGGCAGGGGCACAGAGGATGGGTCAGGAACCACCCCTTTGCCCACTGCAGCCTCGCGGCCCACAGTTCCTTTCAAGGTGCATGAATTCGTGCCCTGGGCCCCTAGTAATTCTATAAAAACCAGTAGGTTTTATTGTGAATATTGATCAAATCTGAAAAACTGATAAAATTTTCTTATGATTTACAAGGTATTATTTCTGATTCGTCCCCTGAAATTTTTTTCAATTATTTAATAAACTATATTTTTTGGAACAGTTTTAGGTTCACAGCAAAATCTGGCAGAAAGTAGAGTTCCTGTATGTCCTCTGCTCCCCATAAACAGAGCCCCCCCCCCCACTATCAGCATCCATAGTTCATTTGTTATAGTCGATGACCTAAAATGACATGTCATCATCATCTAAATGCTACTCATGTTGTTATACATTCTATGGGTTTCCATAATATTATCATATAGTGTAGTTTCATCCCCCTAAAAATCCTCTGTGCTCCTCCCTGCCTTTCTAAACCTTGCTTTCTTGGTTTTTTTATATTGTTTTTTCTACTCTGATTTACCCTTGATGAAATGCTGATAATTCATTCAAATTCTATCTAGGGCTCTCTTGTCCCTATCGCTGCAATCTTACCTACCCACATATGAAATATTGCCAATCTTTATCTCTAATCTTTTACCTTTCACTCACACTCTTCATTTCTTCTCTACATCTATAGTAACAGTTTTCCCTCTGATTTCTCTGTATCTCTTCCAGTCTTTCAACTCTCCAATTTATTTATCCTACACTTTGCAACTTGAGTTATCTTTTCAAAATAAAAATCTGATTATATAATTTTTCTATTCAAAAGTATACAACAGCCCTGACTGGCATGCTCAGTGGTTAGAGCACCAGCCAATGAACTGGAGGGTCCCAAGTTTGATTCTGGTCAAGGACATGTACCTGGGTTGCAGGTTCCCTGCTCCAGTTGGGGTGCGTGTGGGAGGCAACTGATTGATGTGGCTCTATCACATCAACGTTTCTTTCTCTCTCTCCTCTCCCCCTCCCCCTCTCCCCCTTCCTTCTACCCTCTCTAAAACATCCTCCAGTGAGGATTAACAAAACAAAAAGAGTATCCATTGGTTCATAATATACTCATTAGTATGGTATAGAGCAGGGATTGGCAAAATGAAGTCCATGGGCCAAATTCAGCCCATCACATATTTTTGTAAATACATTTTCACTGGAAAACAGCATGCTCATTCATATACTTACTAGAGGCCTGGTACATAACATTCGTGCACTCAGCAGGGAGCCTCTTGCAGTCCTGGAGATACAGAGGGGGATGTCCAACTGATGGCTTGCAGGCCTAAGCCATCAGTAGGACATCCTTAGCGCTGCCACAGAGTTGGGAGAGGCTCCCACCACAACCGCTGCGCTTGCCAGCCATGAGCCCTGGCTCAGGACTTCTGGCTGAGCAGCGCTCCCCCTGTGAGAGTGCACTGACCACCAGGGGGCAGACACTCAACACAGGAGCTGCCCCCTGGTGGTCAGTGCGCGTCATAGCGACCCATCAATTTGCATATTAGCCTTTTATTATATAGGATTACCTGTGACTGTTTTTTTAAAAATTGAGTTTATTGGGGTAACATTGGTTCATAAAAAAATACAGGTTTCAAGTGTACAATTTAACAAAATATCATCTGCACACTGCATCATGCACCCATCACTGGCTGCTTTCACACTACAATAGAGATGAGTAGTTGCAACAGAAACCAAATGACACAGAAAGCCAAAAACTTTCACTATCTAACCCTTTATCAAAAAAATCCATACTTTTAGCATGGAGGGTTCAGAATAATTGGTCCGTATCTTTTTTTTACAATCTCATCTCCCACCACAAACTCTAGGCTTTTATTATATAGCAAACAGGCAATTATCTTCTGAATAAAGCCACTACTCAATTTTCAAGAGGCTGTACTTGATACAATTGGACCTCAAAGTATATTGAATAAAATTACAGTATTTACCAATTCCCACCTTATTATCCCATGTCTTATTTAAAACACACACAACAAATGTGAAAACTATGATTCTGAAAATAAACCAGAGCTGGAAACTATTTTGGAAAGTAATAGCAAATGAGCCTTATAAATATCTCAGAGCACCTACAATGGTCAAGACGTTCTATTATGGCAAGTAAGAAATACATATTATTTAGTTTGCTAGGAATTTAGTGGGAGGAGCACTGGATTTGAAGCCAAACAACAGGTCTGAGACTTAAGTTCAGATATGCAACTACAAGGGTTGCATGTGAGTTATATAATCTTTTCATGAAGATAACTCAAATACTAGATCTTTAATCTATGAGTCATTATTATCAGTATCAGTGACCCAATATCATAATTATAAATTACATTTGTGTAACATTTTAAAGCTTATAAAGTAATCTGCAGACTTTTCATTTGAGTTCACAGAAATCCTGTGAGATCTGAAGGCAATTATTTACTTCAATTTGTAAATGAGGAAATTAAGGCCCAAAGAAACTGCATGTCTTGCCTAACATTACAGAGCCAATAAATGGCAGAGCATAGATTGAATCCAGGTCTAATGATTTTAGTTCAAGTAGGGGCCCGGTGCATGACATCTGTGCACTGGAGGGTGTGGGGGTCCCTCAGCCCGACCTACACCTCTCCAATCTGGGAGCCCTCAGGGGAGCCCTCTCCCATCCAGGAGCTTCTATCTGTATTTACAATCATTCTATCTAATAAAAGAGAAACATGGTAATTAGCCATATATCCGCTACCCTTCCCATTGGCTAATCAGCGAGATATGCAAATTAACTGCCAGCCAAGATGGCGGCCGGCAGCCAGGCAGCTTGAAGCTAACATGAGGCTTGCTTGCTTCAGTGACGGAGGACTCCAACGTTCCCTGCCTGCCTTGCCGGCCTCTGAGCTTGCACTTTGAAACATTGTTACAAATACAGAAGCTAAACAAAACCCCAGAAACCTGCTTTCAGCCAGCCAGGATCTCAGAGCTGGAGTTGATACAGTATTTCGATTATAGAACCCAAACAAACCAGATGCCTGCTTTCAGCAGCAGAGGCCTCAGAGCTAGAGCCAGAGCTAAAGCTGGCCCAGATTAGAAAAAAAAAAAAAAAAAAAAAAAAAAAGGAGCAGTTGGGAGCTTCAGTCGCCCACCAGCCTGAAAACAGACCTCAGCCCCTCACCCAGACTGGCCAGGCACCCCAGTGGGGACCCCCACCCTGAATGGTGTGTGATCAGCTGCAAACAACCATCATCCCCTCATCCAGGCTGGCCAGGCACCCCAGTGGGGACCACCACCCTGATCCAGGACACCCTTCAGGGCAAACCAGCTGGCCCCCACCCATGCACCAGGCCTCTATCCTACATAGTAAAAGGGTAATATGCCTCCCAGCACCGGGATCAGCGTTACAGGGGGCAGCGCCCAAACCCCCTGATCGCCCTGCGGCTCTGTGTGTGACAGGGGGCGGGGCCACAACCTCCCTATCCGCCCTGCTCTGTTCGTGACAGGGGAAGGCGCCCCAACCCCCTGATCAGCCCTGCTCTGTGCCTGATATGGGGGAGCTCCCCAAACCCCTGATCGCCCTGCGGCCCTGTGTGTGACAGGGTACAGTGCCCCAACCCCCTGATTGACCCTACTCTGTGTGTGACAGGGTGCGGTGCCCCCCCCCCCCCACGGGCCCTGCTCTGTGTGTGACGGGGTAGAGCCATAACCTCCCCATCGGCCCTGCCCTGAGTGTGACAGTGGCGGTGCCCCAACCTCCTGATCGGCCCTGCTCTGTGGGTGATAGAGGGCAGCGCCCCAATCCCCTGATCCGCCCTGCTCTGTGTGTGACAGTGGGCGGTGCCCCAACTCCCCTATCGGCCCTACTCTGTGAGTGATAGGGGGGAGTTCCTCAACCCCCTGATCGGCCCTGCTCTGTGCGTGACGAGGGGAGCTCCCCAACCCCCTGATGGACCCTGCTCTGGGCGTGACAGGGTAAGGAGCCCCAACCCCCCTGATGGGCCCTGCTCTGTGAGTGACAGCGGGCAGCGCCCCAACCTCCTGATTGGCCCTGCTCTGTGCGTGACAGGGGGTGGCGCCACAACCTCCACATTGACCTTGCCTTGACTGTGACGGGCAGTGCCCCAACCCCCCAATCGGCCCTACCCTGAGCGTGACTGAAGGTGGCATCGCAACCTCCCGATCCGCCCTGCTCTGTGCCTGACAGGGGGCGGCACCCCATCTCCCCAATCAGCCCTGCTCTGAGCCCAACCAGGGGCTGCACCTAGGAATTGGGCCTGCCCTCTGCCACCTGGGAGCAGGCCTAAGCCAGCAGGTCGTTATCTCCTGAGGGGTCCCAGACTGCGAGAGGGTACAGGCCAAGCTGAGGGACCCCCCTCCCCGCTGAGTGCACAAATTTTTGTGCACCGGGCCTCTAGTATGAACAAATTGTCTGAGACACCAACTCAGTTTGGTTTGTTGCTCACAGAATAATAGAGGCTTTTTTTTCTTTGCTTCATTGGTGGAGATTTCCTGGAAGTTTTAGGATATCTTCCCTTTAATTTTTCCTAGACACTCTAATTTTACTTATGTCTCTCACCTTTGCTTTCCCTCCATCCCCCACCACAACAGTAACTTGCTCCAGGCTCACTTTGGTCTAGTGCAATGGTTCTCAACCTTCCTAATGCTGCGACCCTTTAATACAGTTCCTCATGTTGTGGTGACCCCCAATTTCATTGTTACAAATTGAACATAATTAAAGCATAGAGATTAATCACAAAAACAATATGTAATTATATATGTGCTTTCTGATGGTCTTAGGCGACCACTGTGAAAGGGTCATTCGGCCCCCAAAGGGGTCACGACCCACAGGTTGAGAACTGCTGCTCTAGTGTCTAGGAGATCCGTCTGCCACCAGAACTATGATTCCCAGCATTCCTGGTGCTCCCTGTGCTCTGGGCTTCCTCTTCCAGTCCTGGGGCTGCCACCAAAACTACTATTCCCAGAATTCCTGGTGCTCCCCACGATCCTGGTTTTCCCTTCCTGCTCTGTCTCAGTCCCATAGCCTCCCACCTTGCCAAGTCCTCCAAGCTGCCAGCTCTCCCTCTCTGCTCTCCGTCTGGTGGCTTGGGGAGCCAATTTCCCCAAGCCTCTCCACTCTCTGCTGGCTCTCCCGCTCTGCTTTCCACCTGGCACCTGCGTATGCAAATTAACCCACCACCTTTGTCAGGTTAATTTGCATACTCACCCCTGATTGGCTGGTGGGCGTAGTAGAGGGATGGTCAATTTTACATGTATCTCTTTTATTATATAGGATAGTCTTCCCACCTTTCAATGCTATTTAATGACATTATAGAAAATCTGCTGTAAGTCTGAAATAGTAAATAATTTTAAAAACTAAAAGCAACATATAGCCCTCAATCTTTCCTCTACCTACAAGACACTGAACAAAGTCAGTTAGCGACTCTGGGTTTTACTAAATTGGATTTTACTGCAAAGTTCACAAAGATTTAAAGAGTATTCTAAAACGGCCACATCGGAATTGTTAGACAACTAGTCTAATCCATTCATTCTCTATTTACAGTGGAAAAAAATCTGTTTGTATTAAAAGTGTTTTTACTCTGTATGGAACTTTGAACTGGTGTCAGAAAATGTTTCTAAGCTAAAACAAAACAGACTAAGAACATCCAGAAAAGCCCTTAAATACAATTAATAACAAATTGCTGTATGTTAACCACGTGCTTTTAAGAAAATTCATAAGACCACATGTTGAAAGAATCAAAATCTCTCCGGGATTGAAATAGTGAATAGCAGCCAGGAATGAAAAAGAAAAAAAGCAGCCCTGCAATTAATCAGGCTGGGAGGACAGACAAGATAAAGCTGGCTCTAAAGTTAACAGAAATATTGTTTTTCCCAAGGTCATGGAGTAGTTGTAAAACATCATAACTATACTGTCTTTGAGTGATTATTGCTTTGTTACCAGTAATATCCCCCAGCTTGCTTTACTATTTTCATTTATTACTGGAGAAAGATACCCAATTCCTAAACCTCCTTACTTAATGCTAGCACCCAACCCCTAGTTAATCCCCACTTCTCTCAATCTGCTTCAGAAGCAACCAATTCAGAACTAATCCAGGCTTCCTTCAAATCCTCCTCAGAATTCTTCATTGGGGAGCCAAATTTACATTGCTTTATCAAGAGGATGAGCATTAAAAAACTTTTCTACCACTGCTGCATGAATATAATGCTCTAGAATTAGCAGAAAGTATAATTCAGAAATATGAATTAGTGAAACTTAATCATAATCATAATCATAATCATTTGTCATAAATGCTAACAATTATTTCTCTATTTCTCAACTGGATGTCTTTCAATAAATAAGAAGTTATCATTTAAAAAAGAAGACACTTCCCTCCTTCCTCTATCCATAGGCCTTCCAAGTTTCCTCAGGAGTATACTCCCTCACTATGAATCAATAAATCTGATTTTGTCAGACTACAGGCTTATTCCTGGTGGTCTCTGGTTGATGAGGCTTTAACAAGGAAACTAAATTACCCTACTGACCCAGAAGTTTAAGACTGACAAATGCCCCTCTTGCTGCCCAAAAAGAAACAACTTCTTAGCCTAAACCATAAAATCACTAAATAAAAGAGACTTTCACTGCTAGATGAATAACTCACAGAATTGTACTGAATATATCACAGGAAACATCTGATCAATGATACTAAAAGATATAGTATTTAACCAAAGCCAGATAACTACCATATCTGCTGGGAGGAAGAGCATATCATCAACTTGGCATCAAGCTACAGATAAAACCAGAAGTGTACAAATTGATGATATCTGATTTTTAATAAAAAAAATTTTTTAAAAAAATTTTAAAATTTTTTAATATTTTAATAAAAATAAAAATAACTTGAGCAATTTTATCTACTGCCTATCCTATGTAATAAAAGGCTAATATGCAAATTGTCCCCTCGACTGGGAGTTCAACCAGGGGGCGGGGCTGGCCAGCCAACCACCCTCAGCCCCTCCCCCCCGCCGGCCCGGCCCCAATTGGGGCAGGCCAGCTGGACCCCACCCGTGCGCAAATTTGTGCACCGGGCCTCTAGTATTCTAATAATATGCTGTACATAGTATTCACAAATCCTTGTGTGATTTTCTAACTTTTAATTTTTAAACTTTAATATAGATTATATAAAAGTAGAATAGCTCTAATTCTGTAAATGGCACTGAAAGATAAAATGAATTGTTTTAACCATAGCTCAAACTAACTTCATATTCATACAGGCCATTAAGCAACCCAGAGAATTTAAAGGTGCCTCATTACCAATAAGCTTTGGAAAATAGCAGGTCTAGCTATTTTAAAGAATAACTCAACACCTGCCTAACAAAGGTAATGAAAGACAAAAGACATTATTACTAAAATCATGTTCCAATATGATGCCTATAGGGCCAATATGAAATGTTTTAAAATCCACTAAACAACTTCAAAACAATAAAGCAAAGTTTTCAACTTCTAAGAACCAGTAGCTAAACCCCTACCTCAAAGATAAACTTCGGAATGTGAGAGTAGGATGAAGAAGGAAGCAGAAAGAGCAGTGCTTTCAGCAGAAGCGTAAGACTGAATCAGAAACGTACCAGGCTGAGCCAATAACTTCTAACAAAATAACAGTCTTAAGGCTTTATACACATAAGGCAGAAAAGACTATTGTTCACAGATCAGGTTTCTTACACCACACCCATAATCATCAATATCATCTTCAAATACAAAGTTTTTCAGAAAAAAAAAGCTGTATTTAAAGAGGCTAAATAATGTTGGATTAGTCTTTTTTTTTATAAAAAAAAAAAAGTCACTTTGTCAACATTTACAATTCTATTTTATTTTAATCAGAAAATAGAATTATAGCATAAATGCAATCTTCTGATTGGTTAAAATGCAGTTGTCCTATAAGTAAAGGACAATAGTAGACTAAGAAAATACTATGTCAACAATGGAATACTAAGCTGCTGTAAAAAAGAACTCTTACCATTTGCAACAGCATGGATGGACCTGGAGAGCATTATGCTAAGCAAAATAAGCCAGTAGGAGAAAGATAAATATCACATGATCTCACTCATTTGTGGAATTTAATGAACAACATAAACTGATGACCAAAAATAGAGCCAGAGACAAGAAGCATCTAACAGACAGTCAAACTTCAGAGGGAAAGCAGGGGAAGGTGGGATGGGGGATAAAAGATCAACCAAAGGATTTGTATACATGCACATAAGTATAACCAATGGACACAGACACTAGGGGGGTGAGGGCATGTGCAGGGGGTAGAGGTGGCTGGGGAGAAGTCAATGGGGAAAAAAGGAGACATATGTAATATTATATGCAATACTTTAAACAATAAAGAATTTTTAAAAAATGAATAATGAGGAAAGGGAAAATAATGTTCGTAACAGGACTAAACAGAAATTCTTCATTATATTTCACAGTTCACGGGTGGGGAACGTCTGGCCCATAGGCTGTATACAGCCCGCGAAATCAATTGGTCTGGCCCTGCCAAGGCATTAGGGGTGAGTTAATTGTTTGACCAAATATAGCAGGCTAATTTTTAAGTTAATAAGTTTGTATGGCCCGTGAATGATGTTATAAATATCCAATGGCCCTTGCCAGAAAAAATGGTCCCCCAATGATACTACGATTCATAATAAAACTTGTTTTCTTTCAAATTGATAAACTAAAATTATTAATCCTAACTACAGGCCCAGTGCATGAAATTCGTGCACGGGTGCAGTCCCTGTGCCTGGCCAGTGATCGAAACATGAGTGTCTGGCATGGAAGGGCAGGTCCCAGCTAGACTGGGCTCTGGGCAGCACCTGGGCCGCTGGGCCCCCGCGCACCCCCCTCCACCTGTGCCCGGCACCTGAATGTGGGTGGGGGCTTCCCCTGTGTGTGAGTCCTGGTATCCTGGAGGAGGGTAGCAGGGGGAATGAGAGCAAGCTGAGCGGACACTCCGCATTCTCACTGCACCTCTGTCCCTGTCACCCCCGGCCCCCAGTAGCCGGCAAGAGGCCGCAGCGCGTCGCTGACACCTGCCATGTTCCACGCCACCCCCTGGTGGTCAGCGTATGTCATAGCAAGCGATCGAACTCCTGGTCTCCCAGTCGAACTCGTGTCAACCAACCGCCTGAGGGGACAACTTGCATATTAGGCTATTAATACAATATTGATTCCAGAAATGGATATAAGGGGCTAGAAATTCATGAGCTGTATAAAACCATATAAATGCCTTTAAAAGGAATGTGGCAGTAATTATAGCACTTCCATTCATTTAATATTTAGTGAGCTCTCACAATGTAGCACAGACAAAAGATTCAGTTTATATTCCAGTTTTAATTACTTGCAGGTTTGACAAGAATCCCTTGTTCCTCTACAAATACATAAAAGTAATGACTTTAGATGCAGCTTATTTCATGAACAATTATGTGAATACAAAAAGGAGGAAGGTGGTAAGTAAAGGGAAGCAGGCAACACAAAGCAAACCCTGGAAAATATGTAATCCCTGGGTGAAAGATAAGAACTACATAAAATAAGAGAGGGAGGATGACAAATATTCCTGGCAAAAACCCAGTCACCTCAACCAAATAAAAAGTTTAAATTAAATTACTTTATTTCACGTCAACCAAATAAAATGTTTAAATTAAATTACTTTATTTCAATTTATATTTGCATACTATCAAGAGGCAAGTTTCCTACCTCCAAGTGAATTCTGGATTTAAGTGCGACATATAACCATACAATGGACAATAAATCAAGAGCCAATCAATGCTAAATGGAAGTTTATAGCAACATAAAAATATTAATTTGGCTATAAAGGTAATGCAAGCCTCCTGAGCTATATACAGTGTCAATTATAGACCTAAAATGTAAACTACAGGATGTTGCTATATGTCAAATATCCTAAAGATAAAGGGAAAAAAGCTTTAAAAACAGTCTTATTACATTAGGCCCTTGACTCAGCTTAGAAAAATAAGAATGGATATATTTTTTTTTTTTTGGTATAATGTCAGTCCCAAACTAAAATGAATAAGCCATCGTGCTGCCATTCCTTTGGATAATTTCATGAAAAGTATTTAGAATTAGAATACTTCTATCATGATGGATAATAACTATTATACTAGTTCTTGCAAATATTCATTTCAAACAAATATGAAACAGTTTTAAAATGACTTCTGTACTAACAAACTAGCTCAGGAGAAGAGTTGTGTCTGTGTGAAATTTTAGTAACTACTACAAAGTTTCCAAAACAAATACTAATATTTAAAGGGATTAACAAAATAACAATAGTTAGTGATTATAGTACAAGATCTCAAACAATACTACAAATATTAATTACGTATGCTCCAGGATTTCTTTTGAGTGGCATTACATATTAATATTGTTTTGAATGTAGTTCATTTTCTTCCTGATTTAATATTGGCACAATGCAAAATCAATTTGATTATTCAAGCAAACAGCTAATGAAATGGCATGACTGGAGCTTAGACCTGTAATAATGTTAATAGGCATCTTTGCTCTTACCCTATAGGAACTTGGAAATTCAACCTGGGAAAACTTAAGTACACATATATTTAAAGTATTACGGTAGTTACTGTAGAGAATGGAATCTAGGAATTAACTCCCAAATTCCATCCCCATGCTCCCTTCACCTCCATTTCATTTAATTACTAAAAAGCATTGCTGATTAACTGCGTAAAGGATGGGAACATTTGAATAAATAGTCTAATATAGTGGAGAGTCCAGACAAGTTCAGAATTATATTGTTTTTGACCAAAGACAATTGTAAAACTTTCATTGAAAGAAAGTGGCACAATGCGATCTTTAAAGTGAGTTACAAAATCAAAATAGAAAAATCTAAATGTAGTGTCTAAGTGCAAAAATTGGAAACAGTCTAAGTTAAATTTGTAAAATGAATCATTAGTCAATAGATTATTACCAAACTATACTCCTATCCAGAGAGCTGCTTATTGGTTCCTGTATTGTTCTGGATCCACACTGTCCAATACAGTAACCATTTAGCCATATGTGGTTATTGCATACTAAATTACTCAAACTTCCAAAAGTTAAAAATTTAGTTCCTCAGATACAATAGCCACATGTGGCTAGAGGCTACTGTTTTGGATATCATGTCATAGGATAGAACATCTCCATTATCAAAGTTCTAGTGGGTAGCACTATTCTACATAAAATACAGTTAAAATGAGCCCCAAGAAATAACTGGTATAATTCTAAATATACTGGATAAAATAAATGAGACATATCTATTTATATTTTAAAATATTGATGCTAAGTAGGAAGAAAAGGACACATCCTCAAACTAATAAAGGACATCTACAATCATAATGAATGGTGAAAGATTGTCTGCTTTACCCCTAAGATCAAGAACAAGGCAAGGATGTCCAGTCTCACCACTTCAAATCACCATTGTACTTGAGGCACTGGCACTTCCATAGTATAACCATATTAACCAATGTCACTCCCATATATTTAATAAAAAGAAAAAAAAATTAGGCCCCAGTCACTTGTCTGCCACTGAGGATCAGCAACCTCCCATAAGCGCCCCCTAGCTTGACATTCTGAGCTGCAGCCTTCTTTCTGCAGGCTGCTTCTACCCAGGAAAAGGAATCCTGTGAATGTCCACTATCCAGAACCTCCGCTCTTTCAACCCCTTTGCTGATGACAGTAAGGGTGATGATCTACTTCCAGCTGGCACTGAGTATTACATATATCCATATAAGAATTCAACAGAAAAACAGCAGGAAGACCCTAACTACTGTAAGACTGTGTGTAAGACAAGTTTATGCCAGTCACATCGTAATTTCCTGAGCTTTGGGTTTTACTGCTGTAAATAAGGGTTTACAACCCAGCTTCCCAAATCTGTGCCCAAAAAAATTTCAGAATGTTACACATCAGGTTTGGAAATGCTCCCCATAAGGTGATTCACAATGCCATATTAGCATATGAAAGGCTCTAAATAGACCTACACACATTTTTTTAAACTCAGTGTCTCCCACATTTACTTGACCAAGGAACTCTTTTATCAAGTAGTGTTGTTGCCAGGCCAGTGTGGATCAGCAGTTGAGCATGGACCCATGAACCAGGAGGCCACAGCTCAAATTATGGTCAGGACACAAGTTAGGGTTGCAGGCTCGATCTCCAGTAGGGGACATGCAAGAGGCAGCCAATCAATGATTCTCTCTCGTAATTAATGTTTCTATCTATCATTCTCCCTTCCTCTCTGGAATCAATAAAAATTTTTTTTAAAATTACTTCAAGATTGATTGATTTTAAAGTAACTGTGGAGAACTGTACCCCACAATGAGAAAACTGTCTCAAAAATGTAAAATGCTGCTTATTTTCTTAGTCAACTCCACTGAGTTTTCATCAAGGCCTGCTCTCTAAATATCCTAAACTTAAGGATCTTGGCTAATATACAGTAGTCCCCCCTTATCTGCAGTTTTGCTTTCTGTAGTTTTAGTTACCTGCAGTAACCCAGCGTCTGAAAATATTGAATGGAAAATCCCAGAAATAAACAATTCAGAAGTTTAAAATACAGAATATGTGTGTGTGTGTGTGTGTGTGTGTGTGTGTGTGTGTGTGTGTTGTAATCCTGCCTGCAATTTCAGGTATTTACTGAAAATAAATAGTTCATGGAACATATCCCCCATGGATGGGGCGGGGGAGGAGGGAGGGAGCATGGGGAACTACTGTTCTACATGACAATACATCTTGACTGACTTATATCTATTGTAATAGTTCCTCCCCAAATAACATGGTAGATTTAAGATTGTGAAAACATCAATGCCAGGGACACTAAAATTCCTTAGCAATTACTATAAAAGTAACAGAGTGATCTAAGTCAGAATGTAAAATGCTTACTCTACAAAACCAGCAAAAGTTTGAATGTATATGAGTAGTTACAAGAATTCTTAAAAAGGAAAGGAAAGAAAGAAGGTTACTCTTCAGTGCTTCACATGTGACGACTGAAGGAAATATAAAGCATCACAAAAAATGTTGATATTGTGGCTAAAAATTAACTATTAAACAAAAAAAATGAATAATAAAATCTATTCCAATTAAATTTAATAACTTAATTATGAATAAAAGTGAATACTGGAAAACACTGAAAGGTAAAAAACTGCCCCAGAAAAATTTTTAAAAAATGTTTAATACACTAGGTCCAATTAGACCCAACCCAGTTTTCTATTTTTCCCAGTAATATCCAGGCTATGAAAATTTATTGTTAGCAATATACATCAAAGTATCTAATTTACTTTAACAAACCTTATGAATCTTTATCAATGACTTGTCTAAATATATTTTAAAATTATCTCTAGCCTAAATTTATTTAATCTCTTAGGGTAAATAAGTTCTAAAAGCTAGTATACTTTTTAAAAAGTATTCTTATTTTTCAACTTGAATTTAAGGACTATTCTCTAGGCACTTTTTTTAAAAGAGAGAAAATAAGGAAGAAGAGTAACAGTTACTTACCCAGCTGCTTTGTTTTGTACATTCTTTAAAAGTTAACTTTATGATGAATAGCAAGAACCTACAACCAAGATTACTCTACCCAGCAAAGCTATCATTTAGAATTGAAGATCAGATAAAGAGCTTCACAGATAAGAACAGGCTAAAGGAGTTCATCACCGCCAAACCAGTTATTATATGAAATGCTGAAAGATATTCTTTAAGAGGAGGAAGAAGAAAAAGGTAAAGATAAAAATTATGAACTACAAAGTGACAACAAATACATATCTATCAACAAGTGAATCTAAAAATCAAGTGAATAAAAAATCTGATGACCAGAATAAACTGGTGAATATAATAGAATCAGGGACATAGAAAGGGAGTGGGTTGACAATTCTCGGGGTGTAGGGGGTGTGGGGGGTGCAGGAAGAGACTGGAAAAAAATCAAACACCTATGGACGAGGACAATGGGGGCGTAAGGGGATGGGGTGGGGTGGGAACTGGGTAGAGGGGAGCTATGGGGAGAACAGCTGTAATAATCTGAACAATGAAGACTTATTTAAAAAAAATAAAAATAAAAATAAAAATAAAAAATAAAAGTTAACTTTATTATAAATGGTTCTGTAGCTAGACATCTTTGGGAACCACTACTAATATTTCTTCACAGTAGTCACCAGAGAAAACTCAGAAATATTCTAAATAGGACATGTGACTTTCAGGAAACTTTTGTTACCTTCTGAAAGCTATATTTACATAGATCCCTGTAAAATCTTTGAGTTCAACAGATAGATATGTAAATAGTCATCCATATGGTTAAAAACACCTGAAGTATATAAAAATGCTTCTGCTAGGAAGGAAGGAGGGAAGGGGGGATGGATAGAGGGAGGAAGGGAGGGAAGGAAGGAAGGAGAAAAAAGTGAGAGAGAGAAAGCAAGAAGGAAGGAAGGAAGGAAGGAAGGAAGGAAGGAAGGAAGGAAGGAAGGAAGGAAGGAAGGAAGGAAGGAAGGAAGGAAGGGGAGAAAAAGTGAGAGAGAGAAAGCAAGAAGGAAGGAAGGAAGGAAGGAAGGAAGGAAGGAAGGAAGGAAGGAAGGAAGGAAGGAAGGGAGGGAGGGAGGGAAGGAGGAAAGGAAGCAAAGAAGGTAAGACAGCAAGAAAGAAAGGAAAACATGAGCTAACCTTTTATAAAACTATGATTAAATTTGCTTTAGGTAAAAATAATTTTTAAAATGTAGAATCAGCATGAAATTCAAGAATGTAAACAGTTTGTTTATACTTCAAATTTGGCTTTATAATGAGTTCAGGAAGGAACAAATCAAAAATATGTTTATAACTCACATGGACATTACTCACCCACATTTGGAGGTTTCACATAATTTACAGGTAGTTCTGGAGGTCTGCCTCTATGGAGAGCTGCAAAAGCGGACCCATTCCATAGTGTACTCTTACAGTCTACACAAAAAGATTCAAAGGTTAGTCAAGGAGTAGAACAGTGTTTTGGGTTTTTGGTTTTAACTGCACTTCTGAGGCAAATGTGTAATTTCAATTCAATTTGTTAAAATATATTTCTTCCTAAGGTGTAGGGGGTCAATGGGGAAAAAGGGGGACATCTGTAATACTTTCAACAATAAAGATAAATTTTGAAAAATAGATTTTGTAATTGCTAAAGTCAAAATAAAAATATAATGCATGTATTTAATTATGTTTTAAACCACATACATCCTGACTGGTGAATACCAGTACGTTAATATATCATCAGGATATTTTATTTCTGTGCAGATCTAGAACTGAAGTTTTATTACACATATATTTGAATCTCATGTAAATATCATGAGATTAATAAGGCTTTAAGTTTACATTGGTCCTTCTTGACTTTAAGTTTACACATATCTACTTATACAAAACAATATAAGTAAGGATAAAACTACATACATGTATGCCAGATTAAATTCAGACACATTTATTCTCGGTGAATGCTCATGTTATGCAGTATCTTCCAGTTGTGCCATAATAGGTAAATGCATATCACATGATAACTGACTATAAATAGTTTTTGTCTGCCTTTTATGCTTATATCAAAAGACTCAAGCACATAATAAATATTTCTAATTCAACTTTGAAATAAAATATTCTACTACTCTCTTAAAAACCTCAAATTAACTTTATTGAAGAATTTCCTTAAATTATAAAATAAGATGTTTAAACACTGGTATCATTTATGCAACTATTTATACTTGTATATTAGGATATTAAACGAGTTATGCTAATAATACAAAACAGAAATAAATTGGTTGCTAGACCTGAAGTATTTATCACACTAAGAGGTATCCTTAACATGTAATTTCATATGTCTATGTTCATAAAACACTATTTTATATATTTTATATATTAGGGTTCCATGTAAAAATTTAGGAAAAATCTGTAGAAGACTGAAAAAAAAAAAACCGTGGAAGAGAAACTGTATTGAACAGGTACTGATGGGTTGATATTTTTGCTTAACTGTATTTTTTAAATACACAATATTATCTGTCAATTTTTATACCTCAATAAAGCTGAGTAAAACCCCGTAAGCCCTCTAGCACTTTTGCTATCATTACAATTAACAGCCTCTGGCCCTGTAGATCAGTTGGTTAGAATGTTGTCCCGATATGCCAAGGTTGTGGGTTCGATCTGGGGTCTGAATCAACCAATGAACATGCAAATATTTGAAACAACAAATTTATTTATTTCTCTCTCTCCCCACTTCCTCTCTTTCTAAAAATCAATAAGAGTAATGTATTTGAAGTATATATTTATCAACTCTCAGGAAATAAAAAGTTAATACAGGAAATAGCCAAATAACACATACAAAAATAAACAATTAATAAAACAATGGACCTACAGAAAGGAACCACTAAAATTAAAAAATAATTTTAAAAGTTGCCCTGGCTGGTATTGCTCAGATGGATGGGCATTGATCCACGCAGTGAAAGGTTACCAGTTTGATTCCTGGTCAGGATTCATGCCCGGGTTAGACTCAATCCCCGGTAGAGGGTGTGCAGGAGGCAGCAGATCGATGATCCCCTCTCACAGCAGTGTTTGTTTTTTCTCTCTCAAAATATCAATTTTAAAAATACTTAAAAAATAATAATTTTTAAAAATAAATATTTTCAATTATAATTTTACATAATTTTAATTTACTTGTTATAAAATATTCTATGTGATTAGGATGATATCAAGACTCATAAATATTAAGAACATTAAAATGTAGTTTATAGTACACTAATCAGACCAGCAATCTTTTAAGATCTCTATTCCAGAGTATTACAGAGATTTTATATCCTTTACCTCTATTGCTTTACAAAAAAGGACTCCTTTTAGGTCTCTAAAAACTTATTTGTACTAGAAAAATATAGTACTTACAGAAAATCTTACCTTTGGCATCCCGTAACAGAGACTGCCGACCAACACCAAGCAATGTCTGTACCCCAGGAACACTCTGAGGGATCTCCTTATCTAGTATGGGACCAATCCGCTCACAAATTTTAAGGAGGTAGTCTGGAGGAATGTGTGCATTGGCTGCCACCTAAAAACCATAAATAAAATACAGGAAAACAATTTTTTTTAAAAAAAAACATTAATCTATTCTATTACCAAACTGTTCTATCATGAAAGTCCAATTTTAAGTACATTAAATTTTAAAAATAATATTTTGAATATTTAACCTGTCAACAAAATATAAGAAACAGCTACAAAAATTTAAATAATATAATTTAAGTAATAGTATATTTATAGGACATGGCACTCTAATACTTGATTTATTCAGTAGTAATAAACTGTTCAATAATCAGAGGATATAGATTTTATTTAAATGATAAGAATGAAAACAAAAGGTGTTATTTGGACGGAAAACAAACATGGCAGAGGGCAGAACTGGAGTGAGGGGAATTGCCACTGACCCAGCATGCACTAAATGACTGGCACCTTGAGATAATGCACCCGGTCCTGCCATTGGGACCCAACACCCCAAGATGCACAGACCTACTGAAAGGCGCGCCACCCGCCTCTCCGGGCGGTGCGGGAGGAGGAGTCTGGCCGCTGGGCTCTGAAATCCCTCCGCGCCCGCCGTAGGGCCTGGCCTCCCCGGAGGGGGTCCGAGTGTCCAACCGGCTGCGGGGCCCGCAGCCAGCGGCGGGCCGAGGGGTGGGGCCGGGTGGCGACCGACCATGGGGGAGGTCGTGGGAGCGGAAGGCCTCACCGCCTGGCTCTTTCCTCCCTTCCCCCGTGGTCGGCTCCCCGCTTGCCCGCGCTGGGGCCAGGGGTCCATGCGGCCCTCACGGCCCGGTCAGGGGGGCCTTCGTGGGCCGGCCGCCGGGCCCCATGGGGCATCGGCTCCCCGGCCCACAGTGGGAGCCCGGCGCAGGCTGCCACCCGCCAGCTGCCCCCACGGACGCCCGGGCCGCGTGGATCCCCGGCCCCGGTGCAGCAGCGGTGGCAGCGGAGTGGGGCACGTGCCCTAGCCCGGGGAGGCCGCAGTGCTGCGGTGCACCGGCCACGGGCCGGGCCTGCTCCGAGCGGATGCTGCTCTTCCGGAGCTGGGCCGCTCCACCGGCCGCACCCCGTTTGCTGGGCCTGTGCCGCCCAGACACGCCGCTGCGGGAGTCCCGGTCCGCCCACAGGCCGGCTGCGGGTGCTGTGCGGGAGGGCCATCCTGCCTTGCAGCGTGTTCGAGCGGCAGCAGCGGGAGCTGGGCGAGGACTGCACCCTCCATCTTGCCTTGGGTCCTCCATTTTGGGACAGAGCCATGTGCGCCCTCCATCTTGCCTTGGGTCCTCCATTTTGGGACAGAGCCATGTGCTTCTTTGCCGGGAGAAGCCGCTGCTAGCCACACCCAGGATTTCTCTGGACTAACCAATAATAATCAAGGGAAGTGCACACCATCACTATGACCACATCCTGTACCGACTCGCGCCTGGCCAATCGGCGGGGCCCACAGTCCCCTCTCCTGCCCTCACTCCACCCCCCTATCAAACCCCCTGTCCCATCAGGCCTCCCTCTCTAGGCCACTGGACTTTCCGCTGTGTCGGTGGGTCTGGTGAACGGGGAGCGCAAGCCGGCTTGCATAATAAAGGACTCTTTGCTTTTGCATCGGACTGACTGGCTCCCTGGGGGTCTTGGGAACCTTGAAATCTGGGCACAACACTACCACCACTAAGCATTGTGCCTGGCTCAGTGCCTCTGGACAAACAGCACTGCCATCTGGCAATTGACCAGTAGCCATGACTGGACCCCCACCAGACACATGGGCCTGCCTCCTTGGCGACCAGGGATCCCACAAAAGGAACTAAATGAAATTGACACAAGCAATTTATCAGATAAAGAATTCAAAGTAATGGTTATTAGGGTGCTCAAACAACTTAGTGAGAACTACAAGGAAATTAATGAGATCTATAAGGAACTTAAAAAACAGCATGAAAAATGAGGTTGAAACCCTGAATCAAAATCAATTTGAAATGAAGAATGACAGAGCTGAAATAAAGAATACACTGGATTTTCGCGCTGGAGTGGAGCAACCTCTAGAACGGGCTGGAGGATTCTGCCTACCGATACAGAGCTTTCGAGTCGTCGGGGCCCGCCATTGCAATCCACGTCCATCCGCTTGGAAATGGCCTTCGTCTCGGCCTATGACCATCCCCGGTGGACAGTACAGACCCCATAGAAGCCCCCGAAGCTCCCCTTTTTCGGGCCCTGCCCAATCCTCGGAATCTGTCCACCCCCTCTACTCCGCCCTCATGAGGATTTCAAAGATGGAGGCGGCGGCTCCTTAAACCACTTTCCGTGTTCATCCGCCTCCATTGAGATTGAAACGGGACTTCGTCCACCCCGGACGGTCCCCGCAGGAAGAGGGGATTCTTGCAGATCAACAGCGGGCAATATTGACGACGTTGTCTGGGATCAGGGGCCTTCCTAGGGTTGGAAGAGTCCCCTCGCTCGCCCGCCTCTGCTGAGGCCGCCGCCATTTTCTCGCTGTCCGCCTCCTGTGGAGCGCGCCAAGCTGCCGGGAGCTTTCGGTGAAACAGTGGAGGAGGCTTTCTTTCCTGCCCGGTGGGGGGGGGGGGGGTTGTCACCTGGAAGGCAAGGGCAGCGGCCCACCCTACTTCCCGGGTTATGCTGGACTGGGCGGCGAGGGGAACCGAGGCCACCCGGACTTGCCGCGGCTGAGTGCAGCGTCGGTTCCCCGCAGTCAAGATGCTGCAAAACGTAACTCCCCACAAGTACGTCGTCATGAGCGGGACGGGGACGTTGGGGGCTGTGGCACGGGGGTGAGGGGTCGGGTGAGGGGGGAATACAGAACTGACGGGCGGGCGCGCTGCTCTTCCGCGGCGCGACTGTTGACTCGGGGGCTTGCGGAGGGACTTGAGCGACGGTTTTGGAACCGTGGTCGTGTCCCGGCCGCTGCGTATGGAGGGAGTACAGGTTGTCAGTGTCTCCGCTAATTCCCCGGTTGTGGCCCAGTCTTAACCGAGTCGGTCCCAGCTAGGTTGGCGGCGGAATGTAATGGGGAAGGACCACATTGATTGGGCTGCGGGTAGTGGGCCTTGTGTTTAGTGACGGTTTGTCATAGTCCTTTTGAGGTGTTCGCGGCCACAACTAGTGCCTTATAGGGTTGCCATGGTGACAGCTTGGGGACTGGCTACGGGAATTCCCAGAGCAGGGACAGGGATTATTGTTAGCCTGTGGGTTCTTGGTATCTGGGCTGGATCATTAAACGCCTGCTTGTCTTACCAAAAAAAAAACAAAAAAAGAATACACTGGAAGGATTCAACAGTAGACTAGAAGAGACTGAGAACTGAATCAACATATTAGAAGACAAGGTAAGAAAAAAACACCCATTCAGAGCAACAATCGGAAAAAAATATTAACAAGCAGGAAAGTTTAAGGGAGCCATGGGACAACATGAACCCTAATAACATCCACATCAAAGGATCCCAGAAGGAGAAGAATCTGAGCAAGGAAGAGAGAACTTGTTTGAAAAAATAATGACAGGAAACTAACATGACCTGGTGAAAAAAAGTCATACAAGTACAGGAAACACAGAGTCCCAATCAAGATGAACCCCAAAAGACCTACCAGGAGGCACATCATAATTAAATGCAAATGTTAAAGAGAAAGAATCTTAAAGGCTATAAGAGAGATAGAAAGTAGCTCCCACTAGACAATCAACTGATTTCTCAATATAAACACGTCAGACAACCAGGGAGTGGCATGACATATACAAAATAATGAAAGCAAGGGTCTAAAGCCAAGACTACTCTATTCAGCAAGGATATCATTTAAAATTAAAGGTGAAATAAGGGGGTTCACAGACAAAAACAAAACAAACAAAAAAACAACAACACCTAAATGACTTTATTAGACCAAACCAGAAGTGCAAGAAATGCAAAAAGGACTATTATAAGAAGAAGAAATAGAAAGAGGAAGGAACACAGGCATACAGAATAAAAATAGCAACAAATAAGTACCTATCAAAAAGAACCTTAAATGCAAATGGATTACATGCCCCAATCAAAAAACATTGGGTAGCTGAATGAATATTAAAACATGAACTGGCCGAAACCGGTTTGGCTCAGTGGATAGAGCGTCAGCTTGCGGACTGGGAGGTCCCGGGTTCGATTCCGGTCAAGGGCATGTGCCTGGGTTGCAGGCACTTCTCCAGTGGGAGATGTGTAGGAGGCAGCTGATCGATGTTTCTCTGTCATCGATATTTCTAACTCTATCTCTCTCCCTTTCTCTCTGTAAAAAAATCAATAAATATATTAAAAAAAAACATGAACCATACATATGCTGTCTACAAGAGACCCATCTCAGTAAAAAGACTCACAGAGAATGAAAGTGAAGGGATGAAAAAAAAAAATCTAGTCAAATGGAAATGAAAAAAATAAAACAAAACTGGGGTAGCAATACTCAAATCTGACAAAGAAACTTCAAAATGAAGGCCATAAAAGAGACAATGAAGGCCACTTCATAATACTAAAGGGATCAATATCAAAAGAGGATATAAATCTGGTAAACATACTATATATACACCCAATACAGGAGCAAACAAACATATAAAAAAATTTTCTGGAGGATTTTAAGGGAGAAATGGACAGCAATACAATCCTAATAGGGGACTTTATCACCCTAGTGATATCACTAGATAGATCTGTGAGACAAAAAAAAAAAAAAAATCAACAAGGATCCTAAATGACACACAAGTCCAGATGGAATTAATTGACATTTATGGAACATTTCACCACAAAGCTACAATATACATTCTTTTCAAGTGCACATGGTTCATTCTAAAATACAAATCACATGTTAAGACACAAAAAAATCTCTAGAAGTTCAAGAAAATTGAAATCATATCAACTATCTTCTTGGATCACAATGGCATGAAACTAGAGAACAATTACAATAAAAACACTCAGAAACATTCAAACACATGAAGGCTAAATAGCATGTTATTAAACAATGAATGTGTTGCCAATGAGATCAATGAAGAAATCAAAAACTTCCTGGAAACAAATAAAAGTTAATACACAACAAGCCAAAATCTATGGGACACAGCAAAAGCAGTCCTGAGAGGGAAGTTCATAGCACTACAGGTCTACCTCAAGAAACAAGAAAAACTTCTAATAAAGTATCTAACCCTTCAAGTTAAAGAATTAGAAAAAAACAACAAAAGCCCAGAGTTAAGTAGCAGGACAGAAATAATAAGGATCAGAGAGGAAATAAATGACATAGAGACTAAAAAACATACAAAAAAATCAATGAAACAAAGAGCTGGTTCTCTGAAAAAATAAACAAGACTGATGAACCTTCAGCCAGACTCATTAAGAAACAAATAGAGAAGAGCAAAATAAACAAACTCAGAAATAAAAGAGGTGAAGTAACAACTGACACCACAGAGATACAAAGGGTTGTCAGAAAATACTATGAACAACTATTTGTCAACAAGCTGGACAACCTGGGCGAAATGGACAAATTACTAGAAAAATACAACCTTACAAAACTGAAACAGGAAGAATCAGAAAACCTAAGTAGGTTGATAACAACTGGTGAAATTGAAGCAGTAATAAAAAAAAACTCCCAGCAAATGACAGCCCTGGACAGGACAGCTTAACAGGGGAGTTTAACCAGAAATGCAAAAAGAATTATAATACTTATTCTCCTCAACCTATTTCAAAAATAATCCAAGAGGAAGGAAAACTTCTAAGTTTTTTTTCAGGAGGCCAGCATTATGTTAATTCCAAAAACTAATAAAGACATTAAAGAAAGAGAATTACACTACCATATCCCTAATGAACACAGAGAATAAAATCCTCATTAAATAATAGCAAATTGGATACAGCAATATATTAAAAAGATCATACACCATGACCAAGCTGTATTTATTCCACAGATGCAAGGCTGGTACAACATTCGCAAATTGGAAAACAGAAATCACATGATGATATCAACTGATGCAGAAAAAGCATTGGACAAAATCCAACACCCATTTTTTTAAAAAATTTTTTATTTATTTCAGAAAGGAAGAGAGAGGGAGATAGAAACATCAAGGATGAAAGAGCCTCCTGCAAGCCCCACAATGGGGATTGAGCTCACAACCCGAGCATGAGCCCTGACTGGGAATCAAACCAAGATCTTCCTGGTTCATAGGTTGACATTCAATCACTTAAGCATGTCGGCTGGGCTCCAAAACCCATTTTTTATAAAAACTAACAGCAAAGTGGAAATAGAGGGATCATAACTGAACATATTACAGGCTACATGTGACAAATCTACAGCCAACATCATATTCAATGTGCAAAAACTAAAACCAATCTACACTAATAAAAGAGAAACATGGTAATTGGCGTATGACCGCTACCCTTCCCATTGGCTAATCAGGGCAATATGCAAATTAACTATCAGCCAAGATGGCGGCCAGCAGCCAGGCAGCTTGAAACTCACATGAGGCTTGCTTGCTTCAGTGACGGAGGACTCCAACATTCCCCACCTGCCTTGCTGGCCTCTCAGCCTGCAGTTTCAAACATTGTAACAAATATAGACGCCCAGAAACCAGCTTTCAGCTGGCTGGGATCTCAGAGCTGGAGTTGATACAGAGTTTCGAGAACCGAAACAAACCAGATACCTGCTTTCAGGAGCGGAGGCCTAAGAGCTGGAGCCTCAGAGCTAAAGCTGGCCCAGAATAAAAAAAAAAAAAAAAAAAAGGAGCAGTTGGGAGCTTCAGTCCCAGCCTAAAACAGCCCTCAGCCCCTCACCCAGACTGGCCAGGCACCACAGTGGGGACCCCCACCCTGAAGGGTGTGTGACCAGCTGCAAACAGCCATCATCCTCTCATCCAGGCTGGCCAGGCACCCCAGTGGGGACCCCCACCCAGATCCAGGACACCCTTCAGGGCAAACCAGCCGGCCCCTACCTGTGCACCAGGCCTCTATTCTATATAGTAAAAGGGTAATATGCCTCCCAGCACTGGGATCAGCAGAGCTGAGAGGCCTCCCGGCACTGGGATCAGTGTGACAGGGGGCAGTGCCCAAACCCCCTGATTGCCCTGCGGCTCTGTGTGTGACAGGGGGCAGGGCCACAACCTCCCTACCGGCCCTGCTCTGTTCTTGACAGGTGAAGGCGCCCCAAACCCCTGATCGGCCCTGCTCTGTGGGTGATAGAGGGTGGCGCCCCAACGCCCCCCCCCCCACGGGCCCTGCTCTGTGTGTGATGGGGTAGAGCCATAACCTCCCCATCGGCCCTGCCCTGAGTGTGACAGTGATGGCGCCCGCCCCAACCCCCTGATCGGCCCTGCTCCGTGTGTGACAGGGGGCGGTGTGCCAACTCCCCTATTGGCCCTACTCTGTGAGTGACAGGGGGGAGCTCCTCACCCCCCTGATGGGCCCTGCTCTGTGTGTGACAGGGGGGAGCTCCTCAACCCCCTGATGGGCCCTGCTCTGTGCGTGACGGGGGAGAGCTCCCCAACCCCCTGATCGGTCCTGCTCTGTGCGTGACAGGGTGTGGCGCCAAAACCGCCCCATCGACTCTGCCTTGAGTGTGACAGGGGGCGGTGCCCCAACCCCCCAATCGGCCCTACCCTGAGCGTGACTGAGGGTGGCATCACAACCTCCCAATCCTCCCTGCTCCGTGCATGACAGGGGGCGGTGCCCCAACTCCCCAATCGGCCCTGCTCTGAGCCCGACCAGGGGCTGCACCTAGGGATTGGGCCTGCCCTCTGCCACCCGGGAGCAGGCCTAAGCCAGCAGGGCGTTATCTCCCAAGGGTTCCCAGACTGCGAGAGGGCACAGGCCGGGCTGAGGGACCCCCCCTCCCCCCCCCCGAGTGCACAAATTTTGTGCACCGGGCCTCTAGTCCTATATAATAAAAAAGAAACATGCAAATTAACCATCCCTCCACTACACTCACCAGCCAATCAGAGTGAGTATGCAAATTAACCTTACAAAGATGGTAGTTAATTTGCATATGCAGGAGTCACGTGCCCCAGGAGGCAACTGCAGCCACGGGCAACTGGGACCATTGCCGGCCCAGGAGGCGAGGCCTGCCACATGCACCAAGCCATGCCTGCAGGGTCCCAGGACCTTCACCGGCCCCAAGAGGCGAGGCCGCCTGCGCCTAGCCACTCCCGTGGGCTCCTGGGACCTTGCCAGCAGTGAGCAGAGCAGGAGAGGAGTGGGCAGAGAGCGGGAGGTTTGGAGGACTTGGCAGAGCAGGAGACTGCTAGACAGAGCAGAGCGAGAGAGAGGGTGGCTTGGAGGGCATGGTTCCCTCTGTCACCCCAGATTCCTCATCACAATTGTGGAAACTGACAGCAGGGAGGAGGAAGTCCCACCCCCACAGAATCAGCCAGAATCACCCTTTGGTCAGACAGCTCTCAGCGTCCTGACAGCCAGGACTCTCATTCACCTGCATCTCAGACCGTGACAGTAGAGAGGTGGGACTATGTCTAAAGAACAACTGTTGATACAACGTAGCTCTGCAGCAGAAAGATGCCGGCCTTATCAACAGAGAATGTCTGCAGAGCAGCATGTGTCTGATCTTGAAAGAAGGCGATGGTGCCTGTGACAGGATGTATCTGAACACCAGCTACTGGAAAAATGTCGCTCTGATGCCGAAAAACACCGGCATTATCGACAGAATATGTCTAAAGACCAATGTGCCTTTGAAGGTGAAAGAAGGTGGTGGCGACAACAGAATATGTCTAGAGAATAGTCATCAACAAGTACCACCAATACCGGTAGGAACTGCCTTCTCAGTGAAAATGGAGTACATGAAGATGCAATTCTCGAACATAGTTGTGGTGGAATGACTGTTCAATGTCAATTTTGCCTATCACTAAATTTCTCTGATGAAAAACCATCCGATGGGAAATTTACTCGATGTTGTAGCAAAGGGAAAATCTGTCCAAATGATATACATTTTCCAGATTACCCAGCATATTTAAAAAGATTAATGACAAACGAAGATTCTGACAGTAAAAATTTCATTGAAAATATTCGTTCCATAAATAGTTCTTTTGTTTTTGCTTCCATGGGTGCAAATACTGCATCGCCAACAGGATATGGGCCATACTGTTTTAGAATACACGGACAAGTTTATCACTGTACTGGAACTTTACATCCTTAGGATGGTGTTTCTCAGAAGTTTGCTCAACTTTATATTTTGGATACAGCCGAAGCTACAAGTAAAAGATTAGCAATGCCAGAAAACCAGGGCTGGTCAGAAAGACTCGTGATCAACATCAACACCCTCATGCGTGATATAAATGAATTAACAAAATCCTACAAGATGCTACATGAGGTAGAAAAAGAAGCCCAATCTGAAGCAGCAGCAAAAGGTATTGCTCCCACAGAAGTAACAATGGCAATTAAATATGAGCATAACAGTAACCTTGGTAGATATAATTCTCCCCATGTAACCGAGGTTGCTGTCATATTCAGAAAGGAAGATGGAGAACCTCCTTTTGAAAGGGACTTGCTCATTCATTGTAAACCAGATCCCAATAATCCCAATGCCACTAAAATGAAACAAATCAGTATCCTGTTTCCTACATTAGATGCAATGACATATCCTATTCTTTTGCCACATGGTGAAAAAGTCTTGGGAACAGATATTGCATTAAGACTCAGAGACAACAGTGTAATCGACAATAATACTAGACAAAATGTAAGGACACGAGTCACACAAATACAGTATTATGGATTTCATTTCTCTATGCAGGCCACGTTCAATCCTATTTTAAATGAAGGAAAATTAATTCAACAGTTTATCATGGATTCGTATTCAAAAATGGAGGCCAATCGGATAAATTTAATCAAAGCAAACCAATCTAAGTTGAGAGTTGAAAAATATAGTGGTTTGATAGATTATCTCAAATCTAGATCTGAAAATGACAATGTGCCGATTGGTAAGTGATAATACTTCCATCATCTTCTGAGGATAGTCCCAGAAATATGTAGCAGTGATATCAGGATGCTATGGCAATTGTAAAGAAGTATGGCAAGCTCGATTTATTCATAACCATGACATGCAACCCCAAATGGGCAGATATTGCAAAGAATTTACAACGCTGGCAAAAAGTTGAAAACAGACCTGACTTGGTAGCCAGAGTTTTTAATATTAAGCTGAGTGCTCTTTTAAATTATATCTGTAAATTCCATTTACTTGGCAAAGTAATAGCTAAAATTCAGGACACTGAATTTCAGAAACATGGACTGTCTCACGCTCACATATTATTGATATTAGATAGTGAGTCCAAATTATGTTCCTCTAATTAATTCCCTTTCAATGTGCATGTATTTTGTGCACCGGGCCACTAGTTCTCCTAATAACAGGAACAAGACAGGGATATCCCCTTTCACCACTTTTATTTAACACTAGAGGCATGGTGCATGAAATTCACGCACTCAGAGGGGTCCCTCAGCCCGACCTGCACCCTCTCGTAGTTCGGGAGAGGGCCTAAGCCATCAGTTGAACATCCTTAGTGCTGCCGCAGAGGCAGGAGAGGCTCCCACCACTGCCACTGCACTTGCCAGCCATGAGCCCAGCTTCTAGCTGAGCGGCGCTACCCCTGTGAGAGTGCACTGACCACCAGGGGGCAGCTCCTGTGTTGAGCATCTTCCCCTTGGTGGTCAGTGCACGTCATAGTGACCAGTCGTTCCACCATTCAGTTTATTTGCATATTAGCCTTTTATTATATAGAATAGTACTGGAATCCTTAGCCATAGCAACCAGACAAAAGAAGAAGTAAAAGGCATCCAAATTGGAAAAGAAGTAAAACTATCATTATTCACAGATGACATGATATTGTACACAGAAAATATCATAAAACCATTTCACAGACCTAAAACAAACTCTCCAAAAATTTATATGGAACCAATAAAGACACCAAATAGCTTCTGCAATCTTGAGAAACAAGAACAAAATTGGAGGGAACCACAATACCGGATATCAAGCTATAATACAAAGCTAGTATAATGAAAACAGTCTGGTACTGGCACAAGAACAGGCATACAGATAAATGGAACAGAAAAGAAAACCAGATATCAAGGCAAGAGCATACAGTGGAGTAAAGAAAGTCTCTTCAGTAAATGGTGTTGGGATAATTAGACAAGTACATGTAAAAAAATGAAACTAATCACCAACTTACACCAAACAAAAGAATAAACTCAAAATGAATAAAAGACTTAATAAAGCACTCATACAACTTAAGAAAAGGAAGACAAACAACCCAATTAAAAATGGACAGAAAACCTGGATACTTCTCCAGAGAGGACATACAAATGGCCAAGATACATATGAAAAAAATTCTCTATGTGACTAATCATCAGAGTAATTGATATTAAAATGAAAATGAGATATCAACTCACACCTGTCAGAATGGCAACTATCAACAAATCAACAAATTACAAGTACTGGCAAGGATATGGAGAAAAAGGAATCCTCGTACACTGCTGGTGGGAATGCAGACTGGTGCAGCCACTATGGAAAACAGTGTGGAGTTTCCTCAAGAAAATTAAAAATGAACTGTCATTTGACCCATTGATCCCATTCCTAGGAATATATCCTAAGAAGCCTGAAACACCAATCAGAAAGAATATATGTACCCCTAGAAGCATTATTTACAATAGCTAAGATATGGAAACTGCCCAAGTGTGCATCAGTAGATGAGTAGATAAGAAAGCTGAGGTACAATTACTCCATGGAATACTATGCAGCTGTAAAAAAGAAGGACTTCTTAACCTTTGAAACAACATGGATGGACTAAACGAGTATTATGCCAAGAGAATTAAGCCAATCAGAGAAAAACAAATATCACATGATCTCACTTATATGTGGAATCTGATGAACAAAACAAACTGATGAACAAAAAAGATCCAGAAAGCTCTTTTCTGGCTGGAACCATGGAGTCTGCAGAAGAGAAGAAGATGAAGCTTCCTGCTGTGCCAGAAACCCTCAAGAAAAAGCGAAGGAATTTCGCCGAGCTGAAGATCAAGCGCCTGAGAAAGAAGTTTGCCCAAAAGATGCCTCGAAAGGCAAGAAGGAAGCTCATCTAAGAAAAAGCTAAGCACTATCACAAGGAATACAGGCAGATGTACAGAACTGAGATTCGAATGGCTAGAATGGCAAGAAAAGCTGGCAACTTCTATGTACCTGCCAAACCCAAATTAGCATTTGTCATCAGGATCATAGGTATCAATGGTGTGAGCCAAAGGTCCGAAAGGTGCTGCAGCTTCTTTGCCTTTGCCAGATCTTCAACAAGGCTTCAATTAACATGCTGAGGATTGTGGAATCATATATTGCATGGGGGTACCCAAACCTGAAGTCAGTAAATGAATTGATCTACAAGCATGGTTATGGCAAAATCAACAAAAAACAAATTGCCCTCACAGATAACTCATTGATTGCTCAATCTCTTAGTAAATATGGCATCATCTGCATGGAAGATCTGATTCATGAGATCGATACTGTTGGAAAGTGCTTCAAAGAAGTAAACAATTTCCTATGGCCCTTCAAGTTATCTTCTCCGGGAGGTGGAATAAAGAAAAAGACCACCCATTTTGTAGAAGGTGGAGATACTGGTTAGAGGGAAGACCAGATCAATAGGCTCATTAGAAGAATAAACTAAGGTATCTACCATAGTTACTGCTATAATCTGGTCAGTTAATAAATGTCCTTTAAAATTGAAAAAAAAAAAAAAGATCCAGAGACGTTGAAGCATGCTACGTACTGATGTATTGTGGGGAATCATGGGACCTGGTTGGAAAGTCTGTAAGGACCATTCTCCGAAAGGTCGGGGGGGGGGGGGGCTTCTGAGGGGACCTTGCCGAAGGCCACAGCCCCTACCTTGACTTTTCCAAACAAGTCCGATCCCCCGGGGTGTTTTGCTAGAATCTCTATGTTTAGTCTTTAAAGACCCGACCTTGTAGAAGCATATACTTTCTCAAGGATACTTACCCTGCTAATTGTATATAGAGCTTAATTTTAGTTCAAGCTGTTATGACAACAAAAGTCAATGGAGGCAGGCAAACAGGACTACTTGACAGCGATAGCCAAGTAGTGCGTTAGCCCTCTCTTTCACAGAAATGTGTTACAATAATCATTCATCTGTGGTTCGGGGTCTGCCGGTCAGCCCCGGCAATGTATTTCAGAGGGAAGGGAGGTAGGGTGGGGAGAGATTAACCAATGAACTTATATGCATACTTGTGGCCCAGTGCACAAATTAGTGCACATTGAAAGGAAATTAATTAGAAGAAATATTTTAATATTGCTATTCGCTCTTTCTCTATATTAGAAGTGTCAACCAAATTCATGATCGACAATAATAGATCGAAACACACGTGTGCGATTGGCGCCAGTGAGAGCTTTATATGTATCGCACATACATATAAAGCCCTCGCTGGCGCCAGTTAGCCTTTTATAGTTATAGAATAAGCTTGCTTAAGTAGACCTGCTTTCTGATGTAGCTAAACTTTATTCAGCCCAGTGAAGCAACCCAACTTCTCTTTCAGGTAATTGACAGCAACACAGCAGTAAATATCAACATGAAGCAGATTATTATTGTAGATCATGCAGGGAGAACAAAGGGTAAAATATTTAACTGCAGCAGGGTTTGACTATATTTGCACAGTGAGAAAACCTGAAGTCATTTCAGGGTCCACCATTTCTTACTTCTTTTCACTTGGGTCAAGTTTCTAAGCTTTTTAAATCTCCATTTTCCAGCTAATGAAAAGGAAATAGGATTCCACCAAGTCTCCTATCTATCTACCTACTCCAGGACTTCTGTGAGGATCAAATGAGATGGGGCACGGGAAAATGCTTCACAGACATTTTATTAAAGTGTAGTGTTTCCACCTGGATATAAAACAAGTCATGTTTCTGGGCTGAAGAAACTCCAAGGAGGTTAGTCGCTAGGGAAAGGAAGCTGGGTGTTGCTACGTGATGTCATTACCCAGCGCCCACAGCCACTGTTTCTGGGCTGGGCTGGGCTGTGAGCTGCATTTTGCACCATGGGGTCTCGGCAGCATCGGCTGCAATTTGGTAGGCTGTACCTCTGGGGTGGTGGCGGGGCCTATGTCCCACTGGGGGGAAGCCAAGTGTTGCTTTGTGGGCACCAGTTCCGTAGTGCCGTTTATTGTTAAACTAGAGGCCCAGCATGCATGAAATCATGTGCAAGTAGCTCACTCCCGCTTGCCTCAGCTGGCCACCCCACCCGTCGCCACTCAAAGCTGACTGCCCTGCTCTCCGCCGCTCGTAGCCCTCTGCCAATCATAGCTCTCCACCACTATTAGTCACTGCTCTGCCCTCCACTGCTCGTAGCTCTCCACTGCCAGTAGCTCATGCCCTGACCACTGCTGCTTATAGCTCTCCTTCGCTAGTAGCTCATGCCCTGCCCTGCCCCGCCCTCCACAAGAGACTCTGCTCCTTTGGTCATGACGGTGTGACAGCCATGGGCCTTTTATATAAGAGCAGCCTGTCACTAGGGAGATGAAGACAGGCGTTGCTACATGACGTCACTACCCACCCACAGCCACTGTTTCCAGACTAGGCTGGGTTGTGGGCCACATTTTGCACCATGGGGTCTCGGCAGCATCAGCTACGATTTGGTGGGCTGTCGTTCCGGGGTGGTGGTGGGGCCTGTGTCCTACTTGGGGGAAGCCAAGTGTTGTTTTGTCGGCACCTATTTCTCTGTAAATGGCCAGTGTGAGTCACGGCAGCTCCTGTGTTGAGCAACTGCCCCCTGGTGGTCAGTGCGTGTCATAGCGACTTGTCAGAGGGACACTTAGCATATTAGCCTTTTATATATATAGACTAGGGGCCTGGTGCATGAAATTCGTGCACTGGGGAGGGAGAGGGGGTCCCTCAGCCAAGCCTGGCCCACTCACATACTGGGAGCCCTCAGGGGATGTCCTACTGACGGCTTAGGCCCACTCCCAGCTCCCCTTGGAGCTGGCTCTGCCTCTGCCAGGGCCTGAGGCCTCTGGCCGAGGCTTCTGACCTGGGCAGGGGACCCCCAGCTCCCTCCGATCGCTGGCTCCGCCCCTGCCCCCTCCGATCACCAGCTCCACCCCTACCCAGGCCTGAGGCCTCTGGCCTAGGCCACAGACCTGGGAAGGGGACACCCAGCCCCCTCCGATCGCCGGCTCCGCCCCTGCCCCCTCCAATCGCCGGCTCCGCCCCAGCGCCCTCCAATCGCCGGCTCCACCCCGTCCCCTCCGATAGCGGGGTCTGCCCCTCAGCCCCCCCCCCCCCGAACTGCCTCCTCTGCCACCTGCCTGGCCATCAGGCCTGGACACATCAGTGGTGGTACTGAGGGGACTGGGCACCACCATCTTGTGGCTATGGGCGCCTCCATCTTTGTGACAGAGTGATGGAGTGATGGTTAATTTGCATATTACTCTTTCATTAGATAGGAGGATATGCATAGCCCATGGACAAACAATAGAGTGGGGAAGGCCTGGGGAGGGGAAGTGAATGGGGTGGAAGGGATCAATGTGGGGGAGAAGCCTGTAATACTTTCAACCATAAAGATAAAATTTAAAAATAGATATTACTTGCACCAAACTGTTACCTTAATCTCTTTTGAATTAATAGGACAGTCATTTAATAAAGCAGAGCTGTTAAGCTAACTAGTTTCCAAAAGAAGATCAAATTAATGATTTTATAAATACCACTAGAGGCCTGGTGCACAAAAATTTTGAACTGGTGGGGGCGGGGGGGGCTGGGAGGGTGTCCCTCAGCCCCACTTGTGCCCTCTCACAGTCTGGGACCCCTCAGGAGATAACCACATGCTGGCTTAGGCCCGCTCCCCGGGTAGCAGATGGCAGGCCCAATCCCTCGGTGCCTGCCCCACCTCCCTGGGTCGCGCACACAGCAGGGCTGATCCGGGGGTTGGGGCACTGCCCCAGGTCGGGTCACAAACAGGACGCCTGGGTGAGCCGGCCAATCGCTGCTGCCCCCCCGGCCATCCTGGGTCGGGTTGCACACGGGATGTTCGGATGGAGGCTGGGCAGGCAGGCCGATCGCTGCTGCACCGCCTGGCCGCCCCAGGTCAGGTCGCACACAGACGCCCGCCGCCCCAGGTTGCAGATACTAGGCCCGGATGGCGGCAGGGCAGGCAGGATGGTGCTGTCCCGCCCCACTACCCCAGGTCGCAAATAGCAGGCCCAGATGGCGGCGGGGCAAGCGGGATAGCGCTGTCCCACCCTGCCTGCAGTATGCAAATTAGCCGCCATCTTTGTTGGCAGTTAATTTGCATATCACGCTGATTGGCCAATGGAAAGAGTAGCAAAGGTACAGTCAATTACCATGTTTGTCTATTATTAGATAGGATGCTCTAAATGACTAAGCTGTGAACTCAGAATTCACTGCAAAATCAACATTTTTTAAAACACACAAGTAAGCCGTAACCAGTTTGGCTCAGTGGATAGAGCGTCGGCCTGCGGACTGAAAGGTCCCAGGTTCGATTCCGGTCAAGGGCATGTACCTTGGTTGCGGGCATATCTCCAGTAGGGGTCATGCAGAAGGCAGCTGATCGATGTTTCTCTCTCATCGATGTTTCTAACTCTCTATCCCTCTCCCTTCTTCTCTGTAAAAAAATCAATAAAATATTTAAAAAAAAATAAAATAAAACACACAAGTAAATTTCTGAAGATGGTTAACAGATGTAGATAGGGATGGGGCAACAAAACACAACTGTTTTACATTTTTTGTCTAAGCTAATGTTCAAGTCCCTGATATGTTTCATAAACACCTAATTATTGAAAGGCTAAACAGAGAAAACTAGAGTATTAAAAATCCTTAGATAAAACAAACATCTATGTTCTCTTGATAGTCCTGAAATCTATTAGCCACAACGCCAACTTTTATAAGTGCTACAATTTATATATATATATATACACATATATATATAGAGAGAGAGAGAGAATCTAAATATAAATACACATGTCTACCATTACATAGTACACAAATTGACATATTACCACCACAAAATAAAAAAATAATTTTGTAAATCATCCCTAATGATCACCATGAGGCAAGAGATTATGTATGTTTGAGCAATATTTGCTCAATGAATCAATAAGTGAATAAAAACCAAAGTAATGTCTACAAAGTAAAGTATATCTATAAGCAATATCATCCTATATAATAAAGTGGTAATAAGCAAATTGACCATCACACCCTCGCACAAGATGGCCACCCCCATGCGGTCACAAGATGGCTGCAACAAAATGGCCAGGAGGAGAGGGCAGTTAGGGGTGACCGGGCCAGTGGGAGAGGGCAGTTGGGGACAACCAGGTCAGCAGTGGAGGGCAGTTGTGGGTGACCGGGCCTGCAGGGGAGGGAGAGCAGTTGGGGGGGGACCGGGCCTGCAGGGGAGGGCAGTTGGGGGCGACCGGGTCCACAGGGGAGGGCATTTAGAGGTGACCAGGCCGGCAGGGAAGGGCAGTTAGGGACAACCAGGCCTGCAGAGGAGAGCAGTTGGGAGCAATTGGGCCAGCAGGGGAGGGCAGTTGGGAGTGACCGGGCCTGCAGGGGAGAGCAGTTGGGGACAATTGGGCCAACAGGGGAGGGCAGATGGGGGAGATCAGGTCGGCAGGGGAGGGCAGCTGGGGGTGATTGGGCCGGTAGGGGAGCAGTTAGGCATCGATCAGGCTGGCATGGGAGTGGTTAGGGGGTGATCAGGCTGGCAGGCAGAAGCAGTTAGGGGGAAATCAGGCAGGCCAGGCAGGAAAGTGGTTGGGAGCCAGCAGTTCCGGATTGTGAGAGAGATGTCTGACTGCCAGCTTTAGGCCCGTTCCCACAGGGAGCGGGCCTAAGTTGTCAGTCGGACATCCCAAGAGGGGTCCCAGATGGGAGAGAATGCAGGCTGGGCTGATGGACACCCTCCCCACCCCAATGCACGAATTTTGTGCACCAGGCCTCTAGTATGAATTCATAAAAAAAAAACAGCCTTAGGTTCTTATATCAGGGTGCCTTTTTCTTTTTTTAGGAAACAGATCTACAGTCCAACATGTATTCAGAACTCTTGGAATAAATGATTCTGTTGTGATTTTTAAAAATTATTTCCTGATCATCTTTGTATCTTCAAAAAACAATTTTAATCTACCAAAATAATTTGGGCTTGTTCAACTGTCGTGATTCTTAGAAAGAATGGCAACTTAACCTGATTATTTTAAACTAGAGGCCCGATGCACAAAATCTGTGCAAGAGTAGGCCTTCCTTCCTCTGGCTGTCGGTACCAGCTTCCCTCTGGCACCCGGGAACCAGGCTTCCCTCCGGCCACCAGCAGGCACCCAGGACCCAGGCTTCCCTCGCAGCCCCAGCTTCATCCAGAAGGACAGAAGGACATCCGGAAGGATGTCCAGTATAATTAGCTATTACACTTTTATTATTATAGATATGCATCTACAAGGTTTAGTTTCTGGATTGAGACAAAGTATCAAGAAAATTCTTTCATTAATTTCTCACAACTCTAGTTTTGTTTTCTAAGCAAAAACTATATAGGACTATCAGTAAAATATATAGGTAATAAAGTAAAAGCAGCTGATGATTCCATTTAAAAACAATTTCTTGTTATCTATAGACACAAATGTCCTAAAATACTAGTTTGTAATTAATTCCCTCAATATTAGAGCATTTCCTAAATATTCCTACATGCAAACATAGTTAGTACCCCTAAATAAAAAAAAAAATAATACACACACACACACACACACACACATATATGCCTTCAAATACGGAATATTAACATCTATAACAGCTTATGCTTTCCCCCCCACCCAATACTGCCTGGAATAAACTAGCTTCTGATATCAGAGATTACTTTTCCATCAAGTAACTGCTATACCGTGTGGGGCAAAATTAAGTTTACAATTTTGAGTACGTGAAACACAGTTAATTCTTGTATTATTATTTATTAATTATTGTATTATTTTCCATATGAAGAACTGTAAACCTACTTTTGCCCTACCCTGAATTAGGGCTTTACAAACGATGGTAGTTGATGTCTTTAATGGCATTTTATGTTTTACAAATTTTCATTTCTTTATGCAATTACCATCTCAAGTTATTCAGGTTACAAAAATCTAACTAAGTATTCTAGAAATTACAATATATCTAGCAATATGTAATCCAGAAAATGGGAATTCTCTAATAGGAATTTTTGAATTACCTCTTATTAAATAAAAACCTGTCAGAATTTTATCAAACTGACATCTTAAGGCTTGACTACTTCATTTTACAGAAACACTGATGTTCGACTTACTGTTAATTATATAAAATTTTTATTAATTCTTCTGTAATAATTTAAAAACACATAAACATTAGTTAAGCAACTAAAACAAGGTTTTTCTACAACAAAATTCTTGCCCTTGAAGATTTGTATTATAAACCATTAAATAAATTTCACACGTTCGATTTTCACCCTATACAACAGAAAACTGCTCAATTTCTAAGTGGTCCCACTGAAAAGTACATTCCTCTAAAATCAATAAAAATTTGATTAATAAATAGTACTATAGAAATATAGATTCTATAATCAATGACAATAACAATACTTTTGATTTTGAACTTGCTTCTCCTTTAAAAAATAATAGTAAGCTTCCAAACTATAGCAACACAGTTCTTATAATAGTTTCTTCTAAATCAAACTTCAGGACTTATAAGTGTTAGTTAACATTAACTTTAATTCATTTGTTTTAATTAAAACTGGAATGTTTTAAAGGTGATCTTTTAAGGCATAAGAACACTTAACTACCCTCATTAGAATTATATAGAGATATAATGTAATATAAAATAAAATATAATATTAAAATATGGATTAAAATATTCTATGAAATTTGTGGCTTAATATTATAAGCAACTCTTTTCTATTAAAGTTCAAATATTCCAATTTCAATTATGTAACCACATTCCTCTCTGGAATATAATGGCGAACAAGTAACACAACAAGCACTTTAAGATCTGAAAAATTCTCTAAAAGCAAATTTCAAAAGTATAATACAAACTTCTGTATTATTCTGAAAAATAGCTCCAAGGAGTTAAATTATAGAATCTTTAAACTGGAAGTATCCTTATACATAATCAAACTAACTCCACATCTTACGGTAGGAAAAACAGATTCAGAAAAGTGAAATCCAATGGTCACAATGAGTGGACAGAACTCTGGTCTCCCTGTCTACTGCTCTTTCTACTACTGTCCTATTAACGCAGTTGAAAAATCATGAACACAAAGGCTGTAAAAAATTAAAACTATGAATTTCAATAAACTGAAAATTAAATGAAGCCTAAATTATAAACCTTCTAAATAAGGAAGATTGCGTAACTAAAGAGCAAATCTAACAACTGAATTACCACTCTTCAGAATCATTATGACAACTGAGAGGACCAGAGAACTCACTGAGATGATCCTACTCATCATACTTAGTTAACAGGAATCCAACTGGGCACTGAATAAAATGCAAATGGTACCTACCTAATATCTGGGAGCCAGGCCTGCATCAAAAGCTGCATTTGAAATACTAATTTTCTGTTGCGAATGATATTTTACATTGGCTTTTAGAAATAATAGGATCAGACCAGCAACTCTAAGAAAACAAATAAAACAGAACTGTTTGTGTGTTTTATTTTCTAATTAAGATCATGACTACACAAGTAAAATGAAAAATCAAATTGGGATCATATGCTAAGGAAATAAACTGCAACATTTATCTGAGATTGTAATTTGGCTGTGCAGTGGGGGAGGGAATAGAAGACGTAACAAATTAGTTACATGCTTTTTTTTTACATTTAGGGACAGAAAACAAAACAGATTTTGGAAAATACAGCAATTTAAATATATCAATAAAAGTACATTAGCATGGCACTTTGAAGCCTGAGAATCTGGATTATTTAGGTTCTAAAATTTACTAGCTTTTATGCCTTCTAGTATTGTGGTAGAGTAGGAAGGACTTGGTGAATTATTCCAGCATCCCCATTTCCTACATATGTGACCTGTAACATTACTCAGTCTCTGAGCCTAAGCTTCTTCATCTGTAAAACAGGGAATAATGATAACCACCTCACATGATTTGGTAAAAATGAAAACAGAATCATTTACTCAGGCACTTATTTATTCAGTCATCTAAAGTATAGGGATGCAATGGCAAGATTAAACTGCTGAACTAAGGGAAACGCACAGTCTCTCAGTGGGGGAAACAAATAGAAACAAATCAAAGCTACAAGTGCTGAGAAGTTAGCACAGAGAACTAAGGACGCAAAGGAGCACAGTGCTAATCTGGGCCTGGGAGTAGGGGGTAGTTCGTGTCTAATTTCACACTTGAAGGCTAAGAAAATGTCCACAAGACAAACAAAGGAAAGAGAGGGCATTCTGGGCAGAGAAATACACCCCCACCCAGTAAACTCACTGCATGGTGACTAGCACACACTATCTCAATGTTTTTGATTGCTCCTCCACAATGTTAAGTTAAAAAAAAAAAAAATGTGCAGGGCCCTGATCAGGTAGCTCAATTGGTTAGAGCGTTGTCCTGATATGCCAAGGTTGTAGGTTGGATCCCTGGTGAGGGTACATACAAAATGCAACCAATGAAGGCATAAATAAGTGAAAACAACAGATCGATATTTTTTTCTTCCTCTCCCTCTCCCTTCCTCTCTGAAATCAATAAAAAATATATCAAAAAAATAAATCTCTCTCCAGAGGATTATCTGATTTTTAATAATACTTGTACAAAAAATAAGACTGGAAGAAAACATTAAAATTAATAATAATTTCTTCTTGATACTTTTCAGTAAAATAGAAATATCTGCAATAATCTGCTATTATATCTTTATAATGTATTGAGTTTTATTGTTTGCTGAATTTGAAGGAGGAGAGGGGGGAAATGGGTAAAAAGGGACAGAAAACAGAAAGGCCTTTGGATTGTAGTGATACCACTGGTTAGCAGGGTGGGATACGAAATGTTACGATTTACTATCACTTTCCTTTGAAAATGCTAACCATCATCCACAGCATTTCTTTTTATTAGTTTTAAGATAGCCTCAGGAATGAGACCAGCAGATCCATCCACCTAGGCTCAAGTATTCTCTGGGTTATACTGCCTCAAAAAAGCACTACAGGTACTATAACCTTGAAAGTATATAATATCAAGACAAAGATAAGGGATCAACCCACATTGTAGAAGTTTCTCAGTAAAGAAAGGTCCAATAAAAGAATTCCGTACCAGCTAGCAGATTAGAAAAGCCTTAAAAAAGTAATTGAATGAAATGCTTCTTAAAACAGTAAAGAAACCTGATCAAATAACAACAGAGGGCGAGCAAATCATATAAAACACCATGGTAGGTACTAAAGGGCATGAAAAAAACATCTTCAACAATGTAATTTAAAATACAAGAAATTAATTATCAATAATGTATAGAAAAAAACAGGATAAAAAGATCAATCAGAATGACTGAGAATCCCTACAAAAAGACAATGGAAAGATATATTCTTTAAAAAGAGTGAATACACCACCAATATCATACTGAATTACTTTTCTGTTAATTCGTAAAAATACATATAACACTAAATATCTTTTGAACTCATGATTTCTTGTTTAACACAGATGCACCTGCAAACACACATTTGGAGTTCAATTCTGACACTTTTTAAATATTATTTTTAATGGCATGTTTTATATGCCCTTCACCTTATAAAAATAATTAGGAAAATTAGATGGTAATAATTACCTAGCTAAAAAATATAATTCTGCGGTCAGAGTTGTCCAGATTTCTACACTAGCAATTCAACCTCTCTGTCCTATTTTTAAAATGTAGTAACCAATTCATTTGCACAGTGTTTTCAATTAATAAAATGCATTGTTTCATATTTAACTCTCTTGGTTCACACAACAACCAGGTAAAACAGGTATTGGTTTTTATTTTATAAATAAGGAAACTGAATTCCTAAGAAGTTAAATAACTTTCCCAGGGTCACTCAGCAAGTAAAGCCTATCTTCCAGACTAAATCTTATGATCTTTTCATACTACCCACAAAATGTTATGTGAGAAATGTCAAACAAGGGGATCTCAAAAATATGAAACAAACAAGAAATAAAAATGACACAAACACCAAGTTGCCTTTAAATTACTATTTTGCTCTCTACCAAAAAATTATGTATTAACCAATCAGTAATCAACATCAGTAAAACAAGAACAAAAACACACAAACTATATTAATTTCAAATTTGGCAAAAGTGATTTTAAGGGAATCACTTATAAGGGAACATTCACCCTAACAGCAATTCTCATCACTTTCTTACTACCATCTCATTTGTACTGAGATACCAGTTTTCCTAGAAGTAATGATAAATCTCCAAAAGGATTTAATCATCCAAAGTATGTTACTAGAGCCCACATGTGAAAAAAAAAGCCAAAGATGAATCCAGACAAATAGCAAAAGCCAACATATTACAGAAAGCAAAAATGAACACAAGGCTCAAGCAAATCAGTAGTGAAGGATGCTAGTTTTCAGACATTCATTGCTCTCTGCCATAATACCTATGGGTTAGCATTATATCCACTAGGGTTGAGCAGCACATGCTTTCTGGTTTCCTAAGATGCATTCTGTTCTTCCTAACTATGGCTGCATGTCTGTATCCACACAGCAGTTAATAAGTCACACATGCTTATAAATTGCTTCCACACTGAGGGATGCAATAACTATGCTGCTAGCACTCAAAGATACTGTTCTAACAGACAATTTAAGCTATTACTAATAATTAGAGAAAAAGAGCTGGGTAAGGTAAGAAAAAAATACAGGTATGTCTGGAATTCAAATGCAAGTGTTTTAAAGTAGATGGGGAGAATCAAATGAGATGTGAAAACACTTTTAAACTTGAATATGTTATATGCAGATACAAGTTCTTCCACCCATGAACCAGGAGGTCAGGAGTTTGATTGCCGGTCAGGGCTCAATCCCCAGTTGGGGGCGTGCAGGAGGCAGCTAATTAATAATTCTCTCTCATCATTGGTGTTTCTATCTCTCTCTCCCTCTCCCTTCCTCTCTCTGAAATCAATAAAAACATATTAAAACATTTAAAAATAAAATAAAATAAAGGTAATAGAGCCCTGGGTGAATAGTTCAATTGGTTAGAGCTTCGTTCCAATAAGCCAAGGTTGTGGGTTTGATCCTGGGTCAGGGCACATACATACAAGAATCAACCAATGAATGTATAAATAAGTGGAACAACAAATCAATGTTTCCCTCGCTAAAATCAGTAAATAAAAAAAAGAAGGCAATACAATCGATGTAACTCCAAATGTAAACATTAATTGGTGCTCTCAATTCTATGGATGAAAATACTGAATAAATGTAAAAATATATACCACACCTAAAGATAATTGTGCCTTTGGTTCAGTATTATGATATGAGTCCCCTTAACATGATTCAAAATTCTTAAAATTGCCTTTGAAAAAGTTGTTTTAAGCCACCAACTCAATATATAAATGTGAAGATTAACAAAAACTATTCATTTAAACACACATGCCCCCCTCCTTACTTTGTTCCTCATCCTCAATAAAGCTCCATGGAGGAAGCAATAAAATAGCCAACAATTCAACAGGGTCACAAATGAAAGAACATCTGTAATTATTTAAATTACCTACCTTAAAATGAACTGTAAGAAACACGTCTAATTCTATTATGTTGTAAATAAGTCAAGCAGATATAAAAAAGGCATACATTAAACTTCAGAAACAATCGCCATCACTTCAAAATTCTCCCTCTTATTACTTAACATTCTAAAAATTAATTTAGAATGTTTTATTTTGAATGCCATATTTAAAAACCATACAGTTCAACATAAACTGACAAACATTTCATGTACAGACATTTTTTAAAGGCACTTGAGATCTGGATATGTCAATACTTGCCTGCCAGCAGCTTAAAAAAAAAAAAAGCACCTTCTCTTATGTTCCAAATTTGAATTAAAACATTAAATCAGATTTAAAAAATAAAAAGGGGGAATTTCTGGACTATGCAATAGGAACAGTAGTAATCAACTTATTATCTTAATATTCTTCTGGATAAATCAAGTTAAGCAGTACAATTTAAGCAAAAGTATACATATGGACAGAAAGGCAGGATTTTTTTCTAATATATAGTATAAACATGGATATGCAACCCCTGTTCAGTAGTTTGATATCTATGTTTATGTTTTACCTCTTCATTATGCATTTGTATTCTTTCCTTCCTATACCCCAGTACATCTTAAATTTGAAGTGTTGTTATAGAATTAACATACCAGATTATACTACTTATTAATACTATAAGTACATAAGGTTTTACAATTAATACTTTGCCTAAATTCCAATCCAAAACATGTAGCAAAATCAAAGATCAAAATCCATTGTTCTAATAGTACTTTAAAAAATACCTATCCCAAGGAGCATTTGAGATCTTGCTTCCCAGCATATGGCATCAGATTGGCTCAAATAAACTCATAAAAATTCTCCAAAAAAAAATCCCTACCCCAAGGAAAAAAAACCATCTCTTCCATAATGAAGCTACTCAAAATCAGAGATCAAATGTGTAATAATTTTAATAAATAATACAACTGCTGACTCTAGAATCAGTCTAACACTGCTCACTCAGTTCTCAGCCACTATACTTCTTTTCCTCCTGTTCAAATTCTCACTCAGCTCTGTCTCCTCTTCCCTTACAAAGAAATCTATAAGTAGAAAGCAGACATCTGATTTAAAATAAGACCCATGCTATCAAAATGTAATATCCCTAGAAAAACTGGATCCCAGTCTGGAAAAGTAAAAACCTAAGTGTAAAATATAAAAATTAAATTAAAAACAAAAAAGATAGACTATCTAAATGTTATATAATTTTCAAAACACTAGAAATTCTGTGTATATAAAAATAAATACACATATATAAATGTAAAAACAAATTAAAAAGATAAACGTGAAACTCAAGTATATGTAGGGATATACAAATAGATTAACAATTAAAAAATTAACTGGTTAAAGTTTAAGCTTCACTAACAATGGAAAAAAGCTAATTAATTCAACTAGGAAATACTTTCACCAATTAAAGCCACCAAAAGATGTAAAAAATATTTAAAAACTCACTCTAAGTACCTAGATGGTGACACTATAAATTAGTACAGTTTTCTGAAAAGCAATCTTACAATATGTAAAAACTAATGAGATCCTCTGACCTGATAACTCCACTTTAGAAATATAGCCCAGGAAAAGAACTCAAAGAAAAGAAAATAAAACAGCAAAAAGATTACTTAACTATGCAAAGATATCAGTAAAAAACTGGAAGTAACTGAAGTGCTTTACTGGAAGTTAAGTTCTAATCATAACAGATCAAATACAACTGAATCTTTTCTTGCCATTAAAATAATAATGAGTAGTTAAATACAGATAAGCATATGAATAAGTTTTAAGTAAGAAAATATAAATGGACATCAATTACAATTACTTAAAAGTATGCCTTTACAATATAAGAAAAGGAAGTCTGGTAGGCTGTCTTTTTGTGTATGTATGTGTGTAGTTAAGAGACCTGTATTTTTAATTATTTTGGTGTTCATTTACTTTGCATTACTGTCAAGTTAATGTTTAAACAGCTTTTTCCTTTTAAGTCTTTTCTACTTAGAATGGTCCACTTAGAGACAAACGTAAAGAAAAACATTTTAAATATGCCTCAGTAAAAAACTATCTTCAAAAGCATATTAGTCATAAAGTGTTAAAATATATATTGGTAGGCATTATTATTTTGCCCTCCTTTTGGCAGGACTTAAGTTCAACAAAATGTCTGACTACTAATTAAATAAACTAATATATGCAGTTTTTCAAAAATAATTTTTATCCACCTGTGTGCGAATTCTTTACCATTAACAATACAGATGGTGGTTGTCCTTATCACAATCCTTAAACCATTTTCTCTGATTTGCAAAAAGAAAAATATAGACTTAGTAATAATTAACATGGCCTCATTGTAATTTAATACAGAGAAATATCAAATGAACATCAAAGCAACTTAAATATTATATTATTGCAGACAATTTTTAAATAATTTTATTTCCATTTAGAGTCTATCATACCCCTCCAACTTTTTAAAACTTTGTCCGATTTTTCTCCATTTGGATTTTATGTCAAAGATAGTTCAATTTAGATTTTAGTAACATCGCCCTTTCTTTTTTTCATTTCCTTCCAATTCACTGTGCCCAGTGGCTAATACAACCAAACAGCCTCCCCCAAATAAAAAAGATCACCTTTTTGTGTGTATCAAAGCTAAACAGAAGGTACATTTATACTATGAATTATATTTTTAGGAGAAACGGTGGTCAATCTAATGCCTTTGGTCCTTTACTAAAGTATATCCTATTTTAGAATATGGCCATTGTTGTCTACTTGTAAACCCAAAATCGTGTTTGAATTCTCAAAAAGGTCATAATCCATAGTTGTTATTTAGTAATGTGCACAAATTCGATTGAGTAATGATTTGATTAGCTATTTTCTAAAATCCGAGATATACAACGACTATGCTTTTATTCAGTACTCGAAATTTTGGAATTCGCTCGATGCTCCCTATTTTTAATTGTCGTTTTTCTCAATCCGGGTCCGTCAACTCCCCTCCAGAGCCCCCTCCCTCGTCCCCCACCCCCAAAAAAGACCGAGTCTGGCCTCAGTTCCCGTATTTCAAGCCAGGACCAACCAGAAACCAGTTTTCTTCCACTAATCCGGAACTCCGGGCTGTTACCAAGACTGCCATTGGCCAGCGTCAGTCCATGGTACGTGCCCCAAGATAACCCTCTGGTTTCTCTCCCTTTTCCCCGTACAATGGGTCTTTCCCGATGTTTGTAACATATTCCTGATCCACAATACGGCATTTCTGATAACCAACTCACATTCTTCAAAGTTTTCGGGTGGAAACAAGCGAGGCCAAGGGGAGGACAGGGTACCCCTTCGGCTCGGGATGGGGGGGGGAAGGGGCAGTCGTTCTACGGCTCAACACCGAGCTCAGGAACCTCGTAGGCTGAGGGGTCCGGGAGGCGGGCTGGGGAACAAGGTGGGGAGGGAGCCGTGAAAGAGTTGGGGTAAGTTGAAATGAAAACTTTACTCACCAGATCCTCGAAGCTTCTTCGATGCTCCTTCCCCTCCCAGTCTAAGCGGCGCGGAATCAGCTAGGGGCCGGAGAAAAGGAGGGGGGAGGAAAAACGATAAAGGCCAAGCCCCTGCTCCCCGTCAACCCGAACCAGCCCGGGGGTCCGGGTCCACAACCTTTTGGCGTCTTTATTTCTCAAGGCCCTGTAGCTGTGGCCCCAGAGCTAGACTAGTGTGTGTGTGTCGGGGGGGGGGGGGGGGAGGAGGCCGAAGGGGAGGAAATCCTGAAAAACCGCCTCCCTCAGGCATAAAGAGGGGACGAGTTGAGACCCCAGCTCTATCCGCCCCTTTTGAGCAAAGAAGCCGGTTCACCCCTATGACAACAGCTATCAGTGCCCAGATCCAAGCCTCCCACCGGGCCCCAGCCCTGCGCCCTGGACTGGCCCTCCCTCTCTCCAGTCTCACCCCAACCCTCTTCCCGAAGGGGCTCCGTACCTGATGCTCCTCGAGCTCCTGTACTAGCACCTGAGCAAAAGGGAAACACAGATATGAGAAGCAGCTTGGGCCATCAACCCAGTCCTCCCTCCCGTCGGCCGCTGACGGTAGGACTAGTCAAGGCCGGCCATTCCTTCCGCGGAACGGCGCACTCCGCTGCCTCGACTTCCCCTTTGGTACCATCCCCGCGACTCCCAGACCTCCTTCTCCCTCTCACCTGAGCGGATTTGTTGCAGGGTCCGGACTGCAAGAATCTAGCGATCAGGTAATACAGTTCTAAGAAAAAGGTGAAAAAGAGGTTGAGAGGGAGGCAAAGAAGAGAAACAGAAGCTTTTTCCAAAGGAAACTGACATTGGTCGCGCTAAGCTCCCATCCCCTTGGCCCCCAGACACAGCTACCCACCGGCTTCTATCTGGGTAGGTGCCGCCGCCATCCTTTTCACGAGGGGGCTTCGATTCGGAGGGGCTAGCGGCGGCGGGTGAGGGCGCTGCCTCTATTGTGGTGAAGCCCCCATGCCCTGGAGTCCCGCCGTTTCCGCCGCACTCCTCGTCCCAGTTTCGGTCTCTCTCGGATTCATCGCATCACGTTTCGACCCATAGATATTCTAGCCCTAGAGCTGAGGAGGCGGAGGAGGAAGGAGAGGGAGCGAGAGAAGAAGAGGGAGGAGTCGAAGTGGCCGACGGGTGGGCGGGTGCAAAGGGGGTGGAGAAATGGAAGGTAAAAACTGAGAGGAGCCTGCATTACATGTTGTTCGCCGCCAGAGGCACTACGGCCGCAGCCAGGTCTCTGCTCTCCCAGAGGGCCCACGGTTGCCTAGCTACGGCTCCCGGAAAAGGGGGGAGGTGCCAAGTGAGGCCGACGCTCTGGCAGCCTCTGTAGAACTCGATGGTGGCGTTCTCGTCCACGTTCTCTACGGTCGGTTTCCCTTCCGGTGAGGGCAGTCGGACCTTTTCTGGTTGAGGAGCCAGCCCTCTGGCGTGATCGTGAGAAAAAGTGAGGCGCTGACTTGACTCAGCTGCTTTTTTCATTTTCCTCCCGGAACCGATGAGGTTTGTTTTTTTTGTTGTTGTTTTTTGCTGGCGGTTTTGTTTTTGTTTTTTGGTTACTGTTTTGCCTCTTCGCCACTGAAACTAAACGATCTTGTAACTGAGGTAGGAAAAGGAGCCCCTACTTTTTCCTCGTCACTTGTTTCTCTTTAAAATTATTTTTGTACCAGATGAAAATGCTGTACTTACCAGTCCAGAGTGCAGGGCTCACATAGAGGAAGACCAGTTCTGAAAATGTCCCTCATTCTGACAATATTGCAGGAGTTTGCTGTCGGACACGAAGCATTTTGTTTTAACCCCTAATGAAAGTTTCATATGTTCCATATCTCTCCCATTCCTATAGGATGATTTTCAATTGTATTTTCAAACACTGCCAAAGCATTTTACATTAACCATGCATTTTAATGTATGCAAGGTAGTTTTCTATAGTTTGGGGCAATGTTAGTTAATATATAACCCCAAACTCTTAGTACAGTACCAACTTGGCAATATTCGTTTTACTGAAATCTTAAGTGATCAAAGGATTTGTGCAGTAATTGACATACATAGTGAACTGAGTCTCCTTCCCCACTTTTCCTTAATATTCTGTTCCCACTTCAAACTTTGTCCAAAAGTAGTAATTAACAGAAGCTGAACCTGATGGGACCAGAATATTTACATTAAAATATTCAAATTTGACCACAGTGAACCTAGAATTGCATTATGCTGACATAAACTTAACATAGGTTGGTTAATTCTCACTCTGGTCACTTTTTTAACCCTCAGAAAGAGGTAACCAACCACACAGCTATAATATTTGATTGAAAAAATGCCATAACTGAAAAAAATAGATCTTGAAAAGATACAAAATTCTAGACACCTCATTACAAGCAGTTTAGCAAGACATCAGACTGAATATTTTTTACAGTTTAAGCATAATATATATATAACAACATCAAGCCATTACCATATACTAAGCACTTTACATACTTGACCTCATTCAGTCTTTGTAATGACCCTAGGAGGTAGGTTCTATTGTTATCCCCATTTTACAAATGATAAAAATGACGCTATGACTTTGGAAAACTCACTTATGTTCTGTAAACCTTATTCCTCATCTAAAAATGTGAGTAATACTATGTGCTATGCCCACTACACAGGAATTGCTGTAAAAGTCATGAATATATTTGTGCCATATATCAAACTTTATAGATTGTTGTTATTCCTGTGATCACTTCAGTATCAGTCTGGGTACAATCAAGAGAGAAAAGGCACGCAGTATTTTGAATACAGAAAATTTAAGATACGGAATGATTAATGATAAAAGGATATTGGAGTAATGAGGGATTACCTAGTAAGGAGTAAAGAGAAGTCTAAAGATAATAGGAATAGCAGATGTAATATATAACAGCAGATATAATAGCCACTACCAGTAGAACTGAGATAGAGTATTCTCAACCCCTACTGCCCACCCATGGCTAAGATCCAGACATGGTGGGAGAGGACAGAACCAGCCGAGATTCATTCAGTGGTAGGAAAGATGCTGTGATACCTTTTTTGGGTTTTTTTTGTTTTTTTTTTTTTTAATGCTGTGATTCCTTGAAGACAAGAGTACTGAACCTCTGCTCTCTGGGACTTTCCAGAAACCTACCTTCTGGAATCAGCCCTCTAGGGTGCCTGGGAAATATGTTCACAGTAAAGTTAATCACCAGGGGCAGTTTACTAGAGGGAGGGTAGGGTGCTAGAGGAAGCTGCTGGGTGCTACCAACATCAACCATGCACCACAGAAAACAGGCACAGGAAAAAAAAAATATTTGCACAAAGGAAACTAAAAAATATTTTCAAAAAGATATTTGCACTCCCATGTTCATTGCAGCATTACTTACAATAATCAACATATGGAAACAACCTAAGTGTCTACCAATGGAAGAATGGATAAAGAAAATGTGTTGTATAATTTTACCATGGTATATTATTCAGCTATAAAAAGTGAAATATTGTCCTAGCTGGTTTTCTCAGTGGATAGAGCAGGGGTCCTCAAACTACGGCCCGCGGGCCACATGCAAATACAAATATTGTATTTGTTCCCGTTTTGATTTTTTACTTCAAAATAAGATATGTGCAGTGTGCACAGGAATTTGTTCATAGTTTTTTTTTAAACTATAGTCCGGCCCTCCAACAGTCTGAGGAACAGTGAACTGGCCCCCTGTTTAAAAAGTTTGAGGACCCCTGGGATAGAGTGTCAGCCTATGGACTGAAGGCTCCCGGGTTCAATTCCGGTCAAGGGCACATGCTGGGGTGGTGAGCTTGGCCCCCCAGTGGGGAGTGTGCAGGAGGCAGCCAATCGGTGATTTTCTCTCATCATCGATGTTTCTATCTCTCTCTTCCTCTCCCTCTCTGAAATCAATAAAAAAAAATGAAATATTGCCATTTGTGACAAGACAGATGGACCTTGAGGACATAAAGCTAAGGTAAAGAAATCAGACAGAAAAACAAATATGATCTCACTTATATGTGGAATCTAAAAAATAATAAAACAAAAAAAATGAACTCATCAATGTGGAGAACAGATGGTGGGGTTGCCAGAAGTGGGGGCTGGAAAATGGGTAAAATGGGTGAAAAGGGTCAAAAGGTACAAATTTCCACTTACAAAATAAGTATGTCTTGGGGATGTGATGTACAGCACAGTTACTATAGTTACTGTACTGTACTGCATATTTGCAAGTTGGTAAGGAAGTAAATCTTAAAAGTTCTTAACAGAAGAAAAAAATTGTAACCATATATGGTGATGGATGTTCACTACAGTCTTTTTCTGTAAATTTTCTCCATATTTTACATTGTACAATTTCCTATGCTATGACTTTGAGGTCACTAGTCTTTTATTTTCAAAACTGTAGTCAATTCCATATAGTGTAGTTCTTTTGTTTGTGTTTTTTAAAATGTATCTTTATTGTTGAAAGTATCATCTTTTTTTCCCTATTGACCCCCCTCTCCCCCACACCCACAGCCCCTCCCCCAAGCTTTCAACACACTATGGTATGGGTCATAGAATCTATATATATAAAAACCTAATATGCAGATTGTCCCCTGGGGAGTTCGACCAGGAGACCTGGAGTTCCATCGCTCACTATGATGTGCACTGACCACCAGGGGGTGGCACCGAACAAAGGAAGGCCCTGGCCGACAGCTGGCAACCAGGGAAGGGAGGCCCTGGCGGGCAGCAGGAAGGCCCCGATTGGCCCTGATCGCCGGCCAGGCCTAGGGACCCTACCTGTACACAGATTTCATGCATTGGGCCTCTAGTATGCATCTTAGTTCTTTGGTTAATCTCTCCCCACTCACATGACCACCCCCATCTTCTCTCTGAAATTCATCACACTGATCAATACTTCTTTGTCGCTGGATCTACTTTGTTCTTCAGTTTATGTTGTTCATTCGATTGCACATATGAGTGAGATCATGTAATACATGTCTTTCTCTGTCTGGCTTATTTTACTTAGCATACATAATACTCTCCAGGTCCCTCCATACTGTCTCAAAGAATAAGAGATCTTTCTTTTTTTTTTTTACAGCTGCATAGAATTCCATGGTGTAAATATACCACAGCTTTCTTATTCACTCATTTACTGATAGGCACTTGGACTGTTTCCAGTTATTAGTTACTAGCGGTCCAGTGCACGAATTCGTGCACCAGTGGGGGCCCTTGGCCTGGTCTGCGGGATCGGGCTGAAACTGGCTCTCCAACATCCCCCAAGGGATCCCAATTGCGAGAGGGCGCAGGCCAGGCCAAGGGACCCCACCAGTGTATTATCGGGGCTGGGGAGGGATGCGGGAGGTTGGCCAGCTGGGGAGGGACCGACCGCAGGAGGGTTCCAGGGCGTGTCTAGCTCATTTCCCTCATTCCCAACCAGCCAGACCCCAGCAGCAAGCTAACCTACCGGTCAGAGCATCTGCCCCCTGGTTGTCCATGCACGTCATAGCGAGCGGTTGAGTGGCCTTAGCATATCATTAGCATATTACACTTTGATTGGTTGAACGGTCGACCGGACACTTAGCATATTAGGCTTTTATTATATAGGATTGTAAATTGTGCTGCTGTCAACATAGGGGTACATATATTCTTTCTGATTCATGTTTGGGGTTTCTTTTTTTTTAAATATATTTTATTGATTTTTTTACAGAGAGAAAAGGAGAGGGATAGAGAGTTAGAAACATTGATGACAGAGAAACATTGATCAGCTGCCTCCTGAACACTCCCCACTGGGGATGTGCCCGCAACCAAGGTACATGCCCCTGACCGGAATCGAACCTGGGACCCTTCAGTCCGCAGGCCGACGCTCTATCCATTGAGCCAAACCGGTTAGGGCGTGGGTTTTCTTAAGATATATTGTTAAAGGGGGGATCACTGGGTCAAATGGCAGATCCATATTTAATTTTTTGAGGAAACTTCATACTACTTTCCACAGTGGCTACAGCAGTCCATATTCCCATTAGCAGGGTATAGGGTTCCCTTTTCTCCACATCCTTGCCAGCATTGTCATTTCTTGAACTGTTGATGGTAACCATTCTGGCTGGTGTGGGATGATACCTCATTGTCATTTTAAGTTGCATCTCTCTGATGATTAGTAACTTGAGCATTTTTTTCACATGTCTCTTGGCCATCTCTCTGTCCACTTTGGAGAAATGTCTATTCATTTTTGCCCATTTTTAAATTTGATTGTTTGTTTTCCTTTTGTTAAGTTGTATGCGTTCCTTATATATTCTGGATATTAACTCCTTATCAGATATATCATAGGCAAATATGTTCTCCCATACAATGGGCTCCCTTTTCATTTTATCGATGATTTCTCTTGCTGTGCAGAAGCTTTTTATTTTGATGTAGTCCCATTTGTTTATTTTCTCCTTTGTTTCCCTTGCCCTAGAATATGTATCGGAAAATGTATTACCTTGAGAAATGTCTGAGATTTTGCTGCCTACATTTTCTTCTATGATTTTTATGGTTTCATAACTTACATTTAATTAAGTCTTTTATCCATTTTGAGTTTAGTCTTGTGTATGGTGTAAGTTGGTGGTCTAGTTTCATTTTTTTGCATGTATCTGTCCAATTTTCCCAACACCATTTACTGAAGTGAAAGTGACTGTCTTTACTCCTTTGTGTACTATTGCCTCCTATGTCAAATATTAATTGAGCATAGTGGCTTGGGTCAGTATCTGGGTTCTGTATTTTGTTCCCTTGATGTACATGCTTATTCTTAGGCCAGTACCAGGCTGTTTTGATTACAGTGGCTTTGCAGTATAATTTGATATCTGGTATTGTGATACCTCCAGCTTTGTTCTTCTTCCTCAAGATTGCTGGGCGTATTCAGGCTCTTTTTTGGTTCCATATAAATTTGTGGAGTATTTGTTCTAAATCTGTGAAATATGCCATTGGTATTTTAATAGGGATTGCATTGAATCTATAGATTGCCTTGGGTAGTATGGGCATTTTAGTGATGTTATTTCTACCAATCCATGAACACAGTTGTTTTTCCACTTGCTTATATCGTCCTCTATCTCTTTTTTCAGCATGTAGCTTTCTGAGTACAGGTCTTTTACCTCCTGGGTTAAGTTTATTCCTAAGTATCTTAACATTTTTGTGGCAATAATAGATGGCTATTATTGTACTGGGGGCCTTTGCCCTCCAAGCTGGGACCTGCACATGGCTTTGCCACGAGAGGACCGTGCTCTCTCATTAGTCCGAGGCTTGAACTTGTCCAAACGCTGTAGCCGCTCTCCACAGAAGTGTTCCTTCCTCTTGGATTTTTTTTTTTTGAATAGTTTCAGGAGGATAGATGTTAATTCTTTTCTGAATGCTTGGTAAAACTCCCCTGTGAAGCCAACCAGACCATTTAGCACTTTTTCTGGAGAATTCATTTGTTCTTTCATTTGGGTCTTGTTTTTCTTTCTCTCCATTTGGCTGCCTTTTTGAGTTTGTTTCTATCTATCAGATAGATCTGCTATGACTCCTAGTCTTCTTGGAGGGTCACTGATGCAGGACAATGTGAGACACTATTTGTAACTGGCCCTGAGTACCCTGTTTGGAGCTATCAACAATCCACAGCTTGTGGCTCCTACTGCTGGGGCTGGGTACATTTGGAAAGGGCCAAGAGTGAACCAAGGTCTGCCTTTCCTAGCCCCAGTCCAGAAGTAGATCAGGCAATGACTCAAAAGCACCCAGAAATCAACCTTCTCAGTCTCTTAATGAGCCTCGGGCTATAGACCACAGCAAGAGGTAAACTCCACAGGGTGGAGTGAGAGGTTTTCCAACAGGGTGGGGCAACTGTTTCCCCATAGACAAAAGTTGTCTGTATGGTTAAGGTCTGCTTGAGAAAGATGTTCTCTGCAGTATGGGGGAATGATTCAGCTCGGTATCTGCCTTCAGAACTCTATCCCCAGCGCCCCCAACCATGAATTCTCCTCACACAGCTCTAGTCCACTCTGCCCTCCTCTGCAGGAGCCCAAGATGAGTGGCTACTACACACAAAACTTTGTGTGTTGGCCATTTAAGAAAGAGTATGCCTGTATTTCCAGTCATGTCTCCCTGGCAGATATCAATCCTGCTGCTTTTCACAACCAGATGTTTTGTGGTGAACTTTCTCAGTACTCTTAACTGGGCTCAGGGGCTAAGCTTGGGGTTTAGATCGCAGGGTTCTCAGGGGGAACCCCCCACAGCTGAGATATCCCTCCTGAAGTTCAGCTGCTGTCTGTGGGAGCCTGGCCAGCCCTCTAGCACCTCCACACTTCCTACCAGTTCCTATGAAGTCTCCACTTTCCATCCTTGTTTATCAAGGTCCTCTCCAGCTAGTCTTCAGTGATTATTCAGGGTGGTTCTTCTGTATTCTAGTTGTAATACTAATTTGGTAGTGGGAGAGTGTCAGTGTAGCTCCCACTTAATCTGCCACTATCTTAAAGTCTATATCTTTGTTTTTTTGTGTGCTTCATTATATCTTCTACTTCTTGCTGAGATATCCTAAATCTCCATTCCTTTCAAGAAGGTTCCTTTATTTCTTTCATTGAGATAGGTTAGTAAGCCAAGATAAGTGGAATAAGGAAACTGAGACAGTTGACCAAGCAGTTTACAGCCATCTAGTTAATCACTGTTTATTACATTGTTGAGGTGATCATTTCACAATATACACAAATACGGAATCATTGCATAGTACACATTTAAAAAATATAATATTACTAGAGGCCCAGTGCATGAAATTCATGCATGAGTAGGCCTTCCTTTCCCCGGCTGCTGGCACTGGCTTCCCTCTGGCACCCAGGACCCAGGATTCCCTCTGGCATCCGGAACCCAGGCTTCCCTCCGGGACCCGGGCTTCCCTCTGACTGCTGCCGGCAGGGGCCCAGGACCCGGGCTTCCTTCACAGCCCCGGCTTTGTCCCAGAAGGATGTCCAGTCTAATTAGCATATTATGTTTTTATTATTATAGATATGTCAATTATACCTCAATTTAAAAAATTAACAAACTTGCACAAATTATGAGCAATTATGAACTCTGAAGAACAGAGAGGAAAAGAATAAAGAGAAATGAGGAAAACCTCATGAAATGTGGGACAATATTAAGAGTACCAATATATGTATTATTAGAAGGAAAGAAGAGTGAGAAAGGAGAGCAGGGAAAAATGTTAGAAGAAATGATGGGTGCAAATTTCAAAAATGTATTGAAAAACATTAAATATGCAGGAAGCTCAGTAAACTGCACATAGGAAAAATGCAAAGAGATACACAAATAGTCATATTATGGTAATACTTCTGAAAGCCAGTGACAAAGAGAAAATCTTGAAAACAAAAAGAAAAAGCATTTCTGCCTTACAAAGGAAGAATGAAAGCTGATTTCTAAGAGAAACAATGGAGGTCAGAAGACAGCAGGATAACATATGCAATGTGCTCAAAGAAAAAATAAACCCACAAATGAGAATTCTATATCCAAGAAAACTATCTTTTAAAAATGGTGGTGAAATAAAGACATTGCTAGATAAACAAAAATGAGGCAATTTGTAACTAGCAGACCCACAGTACAAGAAATATTAGAGGAAGTTATTCAAGCCAAAAGCAACTAAATGCAGACATTAATTCAAATCCACACAACAAACAAAAAGCAATGGTAAAGATAATTATGTAATTATAAAAGACAGTAAAAATACGTATTTTCCCCATCTTAATTTTTTTAATTGTACAAAACAACTTGTATGTAATATATTATTTGGCCTCTAACATAGAAATGTATCTGCCAATAAAAGCAAAAATAAGGCGAATGGGAACAAAACTAAGAATGTGATACTATATGGTAACTTAAATCCACAGGGAAAAAAAGCAGAGAACAAGATATGACAAATAATCAGGTTAATATAATAAAATCTTTTAATATATACTAGCTCTTATTCCTTCTCTTTGCTTGTTAGAAACATTTAATTAGAAAACATAATATATTGCTTGGATTGAAACATTTATAGATCATTTATAGAGATATTATGTTTAATATACCACAAAAAGGGGGAAATGGAGTATAATTATATAGGAGTAACATTTCTATATCTCAGCAGAATTAAGTTAGTATAAATATTAAGCTGATTCTGGTGAGTTACAGTGTACATTGTAAGCTCCAGAACAACCAGTAAAGAAACAACTCACAAAATGGCTGGTATCTCAGTTGGTAAGAGCATTCTTCCGATACACTAAGGTTGCAGGTTCAATCCCCAATCCGGGTATATACAAAAATCAACCAATGGATGCATAAATAAGTGGAACAACCAATCTCTCTCTCTCTCTCTCTCTCTCTCTCTCTCTCTCTCTCTCTCTCTCTCGCCATTCCACTCTCTCTTTAAAATCAATCAATAAATATTTTAATAAGAAGCAACTCACAAAATATAGCAAAAAATCACTAAGGAGGAGATTCCAAAATGGCAGCATAGTAAGTGGAAGCTACACTGACACTCTCTGAGGACCAAACTGGAAAGACAACTAATATACAGAATAACCACCCTGAAAAATCAACTGAGGACTAGCTGGAGGAAACCCTGATAACCAAGGATGTAAAGTGGAGACTGCATAGAGACTAGTAGGAAGAGGGGAGGTGTGAAAAGGCTGAGCTCCCACAGACAGCAGCTGAAGTCCCAGAGGGATATCTCAGCTGTGGGGGGTTCCCACTGAGAACTCTGGGGTTTAAACCCCAAGCTGGACCCCCAAACCCAGAGTACCAGAACTGAGAAAGGTGCTCATATAACATCTGGCTGTAAAAAGCATCAAGGTTTCTGTCTGCCAGTGTGAGAAGGCTGGAAATTCCAGCACCCACCTAAAGGGCCAATGCACAAAATTTCCTGTGCAGCCACTCACCTGGGGCTCCAACAGAGAGAGGGCAGAGTAGACTGGAGCTGTGTAAGGAGAGTACAGGATTGGGGGCTCTGAGGTTGGAGCTCAGAGGGCAGCCACCTCAGTTTCCTGTGTTGAGTCATTCCCTCACAATGCAGAGATCTTTCTCCTGTGTGTTTGCTATACAGGCAATTTTTGCCTAGATGAAGATAGTTGCCCCACCCTGTTGGAAGACCTCTTGCTCCACCCTGTAGTTGATAGCCTGAGGCTAATCAAGTCTGATAACAATCAGACTGCAGGCAGAGGAGGATCTCTTGGGGCTTTGAATCTTTGCCTGATCTATTTCTGGGCCCAGGGTTAGGAAAAGCAAAACCTAATGCAAATCTTGGTCCTTTATAAAGGTACCCAGCCACAGCAAAGGGAGCCACAAGCTGTGGGTTGCTGATAGCTCCAAATGGTACTCAGGGCCCATCACAAACAGCATCTAGAGATTGGAATTTGTAGCAGATCTTCTTAATACACAGACACAAAACCAAACAGGCAGCCAAAATGGGGAGACAAGAAAACAAGACCAAAATGGAAGAACAAGAGAATTCTCCAGAAGAAGAGCTAAATGAAATAGAGAAAAGAAATTTATAAGACATAGAGTTCATAATAATGCTGGTAAAAATGCTCAACAGCATGGGAAAAGATATAGTAACTATGAAGAATGACATAGCATTAATAAGAGAAAACAGTAGAAGAAATGCACAACAGATTAGGAGAAGCCGAGAATCAAATCAGTGAATTAGAAGACGGTAGAAAAAAATCACTCAGAGAAACAAAAAGAAAAAACAATTTTTTAAAAAACAGGTGGACAGCTTAAGGGAGCTGTGGGACAACATGAAAAATAACAATATTCATATAATAGATGTACCAGAAGGAGAAGAAAGTGAGCAAGGAATAGAGAACCAGTTTGAAGAAATAATGGCAGAAAACTTCCCTAAACTGCTGAAGGAAAAAGTCTCACAAGTTCAGGAGGGACAGAGTCCCAAGTAAGAAGAACCCAAACAGAACCACACCCAGACACATCAAAATTAAATTAAAGCCAAAGAGAGAATTGCTAGCAAATAGGATCCAGCAATACATTAAAAAATCATACACCATGACCAAATGTGATTTATTTATTTTTATTTTTTAAAAAATATATTTTATTGACCTTCCACAGAGAGGAAGGGAGAGGGATAGTTAGAAACATCAATGAGAGAGAAACATCTATCAGCTGCCTCTCGCACACCCCCCACTGGGGATGTGCCCACAACCAAGGCACATGCCCCTGACCGGAACTGAACCTGGGACCCTTCAGTCCACAGGCCGAGGCTCCATCCACTGAGCCAAACCGGTTAGTGCTAAATGTGATTTATTTTAGAGATGCAGTGATGATTCAATATTTGAAAATCAATAAACATGATACACCACATAAACAAAATGAAGGATAAAAATCATATGATCATATCAATAGATGCAGAAAAAGCATTCAACAAAATCCAGCACCCATTTATGATAAATAGAAGTATCATACCTAAACATAATAAAGGCCATATATGACGAACCTACAGCCAGCATCATGCTAAAACCATTTCCCATAACAACAGGAACAAGACAGAGATGCCCACTTTCACTACTCTTATTCAACATAGTACTGGAAGTCCTAGCCATAGCAATAGAAAAGAAGAAGAAATAAAGGCATCCAAATTAGGAAGAAGAATATAAAACTGTAATTATTCAAGATGACATTGTATATAGAAAACCCTAAAAACTCCACCAAAAAAGTGCTTGATTTAATAAATAAATTCAGCAAAGTAGTAAGATACAAAATTAACACCAGGAAATAGATGGCATTTTTATACACCAATAATGAACACACAGGCAGAGAAATTTAAAAAAAAATACCATTTATCATTTTACCATTTCAACAAAGAAAAATAAGATACCTGAGAATAATCTTAACCAAGGTGGTAAAAGATTGTACTCAGAAAACTACAGGACATTAAAAAAAAAAATAGAGAAGGCCACACAAAAAAAGTGGGAGCATGTATTGTGTTCATGAATTGTAAGAATTAACATCATTAAAATATCCATGCTACTTAGAGCAATATGCAGATTCAACACAATTCTTCTTAAAATACCAATGGCATATTTCACAGATCTAGAAAAATGGCTCCAAAAATTTATATGGAACTCAAAAAGATCCTGAATAACAATAGCAATCTTGAGAAAGAAAAACAAAGTTGGAGGGATCATAATATTAGATATCAAGTTATACTACAAAGCCTCTATAATCAAAACATCCTGGAACTGGCACAAGAACAGGCATATAGACCTATTGAACAGAATAGAGACCCCAGAAATTGACCCCACACCAACACGGCCAGTAAATATTTGACAAAGGTGGTAAGAGCATACAATGGAGTCAAGACATTCTCTTCAATAAATGGTGTTGTTAAAATTGGACAGATACATGCAAAAAAATGAAACCAGCCCTCCAACTTACACCATACATAAGAATAAACTTAAATGTAAGTCAAGAAAACATAAAAATCCTAGAAGAAAGCATAAACAGTAAAATCTCAGACATCTCACCGATTGCAGTATCTTCACCGATACATTGCCTAGAGCAAGGAAAACAAAGCAAAAAATAAACAAATACATCAAAGTATAAAGCTTATGCACAGCAAAAGAAAACATCAATAAAATGAAAAGGGAGTCCATTGTATGGGAGAACATATTTTCTAATGATACATCTGATAAGGGTTTAATTTCTAATATATACAAAGAACTAATGGACTTCAACAGCAGAGAAATAAACAATCCAATTTAAAAAATGGGCAAAGGACCTGAATAGACACTTCTCCAAAGAAGACATACAGATTGCCAAGAGATACCTGAAGAAATGCTCAAAGGCACTAATCATCAGAGCGATTCAAATTAACACACCTGCCAGAATGGCTACCATCTACACTAACAAAAGAGGAACATGCAAATTGGTATCACTCTGCTATGCCCACCAGCCAATTGGATGAGTATGCAAATTAACCAAACAAAGATGGCGGTTAATTTGCATTTGTAGGTGCCCAGCAGCCTGGGTCCCAGGAACATCATTGGCACCCAGGTCACTCCAAGGTAGGCCCCGTGTGGGCCCTGAGCAGTCTGGGAAGGGCCTGAGCCAAGGGGCTCCTGGGCAGGGCCGAGCCTGCTATCAGAGCCGAGGGGTGGAGCTGGACATCATAGCCGGCGGGGGGGGGGGGGGGTGCCTGCCCAAGCCTAAAGCCTGGGCCAGAGGCTCTAGGCCTGGGCAGGGGCGGAGCTGGCGATCAGAAGGAACTGGGGGGGCCCCTGCCCAGGCCTAAAGCCTTGGCCAGAGGCTTTAGGCCTAGGCAGGGGCCCAGCCTGTGATCGGTGTGAACTACAGAGGAAACACCTTTTCTGACTGCTCATTGGCTAAGCTTCCGGTATGCCACTGGTAATATTCTTAGTAACTTGGGTAATAAGAATCCAAATAGGTGATCTAGGGTTTTTACACCACACTCCTGGAGAAAAAAATGAAGGTCTGCTGCTGGAGGGCTAAGAAATGTCATATCCTGCCCTAGCTGGTTTTGCTCAGTGGATAACGCCCACCGCAGGGTCTGGGTTCAATTCTGACCAAGGACATGTACCTAGGTTGCAGGCTTCTCCCTGGCCTGGGCCCTGGTCAGGGCTCATGCAGGAGGCAACCAATCTAAGTGTTCCTCTCACTTTGATGTTTCTCTCTGTCTTTCCCTTTCTCTTCCACATTCTCTAAAAATCAATGGAAACATATCCTCAGGTGAGGATAAAAAAAAGAAAGAAAGAAATGTCATATCCTATGAAAGACACATCTTGAAAATGCCTACAGAAAGTTGTCCATTTTTTCATGGTGAAGGGACTGGAGTCCGTGTTGATGAAAACACCTTGGTGACTGCGGTGACTGGCAGTGGCTGCAGCAGTGGGGTGATGGGGCTAGTGCCTTCCCCTGATCAGCCCTGTCGCTTCCCACAAAAGGCGGCCAGACTGTGGCTTAGGCCTGCTCCCCAAGGGGAGCAGGGAGTGGGCCTAAGCCATCAGAACAACATCTCCTGAGGGCTCCCAGTATGTGAGAGGGGGCAGGCTGGGCTGAGGGACCCCCCCCCCACCATGCATGAATTTCACGCGCCTGGCCCCTAGTCCTATTTAATAAAAGCCTAACATGCTAAGTGTCCCACCATTTGACTGTTGACCAGTTGCTATGACGTGCACTGACCACGAGGGGGCAGATGCTCCAACCAGTAGGTTAGCTTGCTGCTGGAGTCCAACCCATGCAGACTGGGCCAGCAGGGCCAGACACACCCTGGAGCCTTCCCGCCTTCCCTTCTTGGCCCTGATCATGCACTGGTGGGGGCCCTCAGCCTGGCCTGCACCCTCTCACAACCCAGGACCCATTGGGGGATGTTAGAGCACTGGTTTTGGCCCGATTCCCACAGGCCAGGCTGAGGGACCCCACTGGTGCACAAATCCGTGCAGCAGGCCACTAGTCAGTAAATCAACAAACAAGTGCTGGCAAGGATGTGAAGAAAAGTAGTACACTGATGGTGGGAATGCAGACTGGGGCAGCCACTGTGGAAAACACTATGGAGTTTCCTAAAAAAATTAAAAATGGATTTGCAATTTGACCCAGTGATCCCAGTTCTGGGAATATATCTTAAAATTCCCAAAACTCCAATCAAAAAGAATATATGCACCCTATGTTAATAGCCGTATTATTTACAATAACTAAGATCTGGAAACAGCCCAAGTGTTCATCAGTAGATGAGTGGATAAAAAAAGCTGTGGTACATTTACACAATGGAATACTACTTGCCTGGAAAAAAGAAGGATCTCTTACAGTATGCATGGATCTCAAGTGTATTATGCTAAGCAAAGTAAGCCAGTTAAAGAAAGGCAAATATCATATTATCTCACTTATATGTGTAATCTAAAGTACAAAATAAACTGATGAACAAAATATGGCCAGAAGTTTGGATGCTTGGAACAGAATAACAGACCTCTGGGGGTGGGGTTTGGGGTGGGGGTAATAGGAGAGGTGGGAGATTAACCAAAGAACATACCTATATGCATATATGCATAACTAACAGAGATAGACAATAGCATGTGGAAGACCTGAGGTGGGACAAGGGTTGGGTGGAGGGGGGCAAAATGGGAGACAATAGGAGACATCTGTAATACTGTCAACAATAAAAAAAAATAATGACTTTTTTTCCAAGAGGTTTTTGTTTAAAATCAGAAGTGGATTTTTTAAATCAAATACCTTTTTAGTACCTATTAAGATAATCAAGTTAGTTCCATTTTATATTTCTGGTTTTACTCTTTTTACTACTCTTTGTATATCATCAGCTGTATTTTATGTATTCTTTTGAGCCACATTAAAGACTTTCTGGATACTGTATGAATAATATAGATAGCATGTATTATATTAATAGATTTCCTAATACACAACAATCCTTCCATTTTTGTATTAAACCTCACCTGTAGATGTCATATTAGTATTTTAATGTATTGTTGAATTAGTATTTTTGTGCCTATATTTGTGAGTAAGGTCTGTCTGTTGTAAGGGTTCTAAACTCAAATGATTATAAAAAGCATGGAGGCTATAACTCCAAATAAAGTGCTGGGGACTGTGACAAATGAAATAGTTCAGTGCCAGCTAATCGTTGTAAGGTGGGACTATAGAACCAGTATGGCCAGATCTAATTTTTTGAGAAGCCATAAATACATGCTAAATCTCTCAGGTTTTAAATGCTGCCATCTAATTATATATATTCCTTATTTGAGGATATATTTTTATTTATTTATTTATCTATCTATTTATTTATTTTTGAGAAGGGGAGAGAGAAACATAGATGTGAGAGAGAAACATCCATCAGTTGCCTCCCGTATGCACCCCAACCAGGAATTGAACCCAAAACCTTGGTATGGGTACCCTGACCAGAAATAGAACCTGCAACCAGCCAGGACTAATTCTAATTGTTTTAAAAACCAATATGGGCAGCCCTGGCTGGTGTGGGTCAGTAGTTGCCTGCACACTAAAGGCTCATGGTTTCAATCCCTAGTCAAGGGCAGGTACCTGGGTTGCAGGTGTGATCTCTAGCCCTGAGGCACTTGCAGGCAACAAACCAATCTATGTGTGTGTCTTCTCTCTCTCTCTCTCTCTCTCTCTCTCTCTCTCTCTCTCTCTCTCTCTCTCTCTCTCCTTCCCCTTCCCTTCTACTCTCTAAAAATCAATGGAAAAAATATCCTCGGTGAGGACTAACAAAAAAACAAGCCTCATATGGGCAACTCAAAAGAAAACTAAATAAACACAAAGTTTCACAGCATCTGAGAGCTGGATCTGGCCTGTGACTGCCAGTTTTCCATCTCTGGAGTAGTTGTTTTCTTTTTTGAATTTTGACTATTTTTTTTCTTTAGAAAAAATTTTATAGCATCATTCACAAATTTAATAGTCAAATTTACGGATGTCCCTCTTAAGTTAAAATTTTAAATTGTCTATTACTTGATGTTGTCTATAAATACAAACAGAACAAGATATATTAAAGTCACATTCCTATCCAACTATTTGAGAACTTTCATTATAAAAAAAACATTTATATCACATTTTACTTAGCAAAAATGTTAAAGAAAAATTTTGTTTTACATTTTAAAGAATATCTGAGAGTCAGGACATATACAGTCCAATCTCTGTATATGTGATGAGTCTATAGAATGATATTCCACTAAACACAGGAATAATCCAAGAGCCCACTACAGTATATTTAGTCTTCAAGGAAATATTGTTGATTTTAGCATTCTTATTTGCTAATGTAAGAAATATTTTTCCACAGTAAATTTTGGGGATTAATCAGGTACTATAAACCATAATTCCTCATTCCCTCAACTCACTGATTAAAATAAAAATTTTACTATAACTAAGTTTTAGATGTATTAAAGTCCATATTGCTCATTCAGTATATTGTTTCACATTTTTTAAATAGAACAGCGGAAGTTAAATCACCTAGCCCTAAAATATCCACTTTTCCTTTAAAATATACTACAGACAACAACTCCTTACAAAAATGTCTGATGTGAATTTCTTAGTCTGAGTAAACTTGCTTTTCACCTGAGCTAACATCAACATGCAGTTTTTTAAATCATTTTAAATATTTAATTACAAAAGTGAGCACTGCCTTTTTTTTTTTTTCTCTTTTAGACACACACAGGTCTAATGGCCAAAATGTGCAGAGGAAGTGAGCTCCTGCTCTGCCCTCCACAGTACCCATCCTGTGGTTAAAACTGCTGCTAGCCCTCCCTCTTTTCCAACATACATAGAAATTCACAGTGGCTGCTTTTACACTATACATGTAATGCATTTTGTATTTCATATAGTGTGCATGTCAAAACAAAACCGTCGTTAATGGTCAGGGGTACATCCTTCCCACTGGTATCAGTTCCTACTCCACAAGCAGACACTGAGGAGACCTTCTGGTTAGGAGTAATTTAGTGAGAGGCGGGATGGCCGGAGTTGGAGTGACCATCTGCATCGATGCACTCTGGTGTCAGAGTGAGGAGAGAAGTAAGTCAGGAAAGCTTGGAGGGCACAGTTGCAAGTTGGGAGTCTCTCCATGAGACAATGAAGGGGAAATTTTCCCAACCAGGTTTTTTTGGTGCCGAAAAGGAAAAAAAAATCAGTTCAAACAGTATTGAATTTGCAAACTTCTCCCACCAAAATAGGTCAAATATAGCAGTAGCAATCTAGATCTTTCCAGGAAGTGAAGGTAGAGCCACTGGCATTACTCCTGACAGCCCTATATTAGGCCCTCCAGCCCTGGGCAAACTACTATGGCCTGTGGGCCGGATCCTGCCCGTTTGAAATGAATAAAACTAAAAAAAAAAAAAAGACCGTACCCTTTTATGTAATGATGTTTACTTTGAATTTATATTAGTTCACACAAACACTCCATCCATGCTTTTGTTCCGGCTCTCCGGTCCAGTTTAAGAACCCATTGTGGCCCTCCAGTCAAAAAGTTTGCCCACCCGAGTATCTGCGGCTGCTGCAGTTGCTGCTGTTGCTCCATTTGCAACTTCTCAGTCTCAAAGACAACAGGAAGAGCCAGGATTATGAAGGAAGTTGTCCCAATCCACAAGGCTGCCCTGGAAAACCTGTACATTTTTTGAGCCACAAAGAGTGGGAGATCAAAAGTGGCTCCGGCCCTAACGGGTTTGGCTCAGTAGATAGAGCGTCAGCCTGCGGATTCAAGGGTCCCAGGTTCGATTCTGGTCAAGGGCATGTACCTTGGTTGTGGGCACATTTCCAGTAGGGGGTGTGCAGGAGGCAGCTGATCGATGATGTTTCTCTCTCATCGATGTTTCTAACTCTCTGTCCCTCTCCCTTCCTCTCTGTAAGAAATCAATAAAATATAGTTTAAAAAATAAAATACATAGTTCATAGTGCTAGATTAAAAAAAAAAAAAAAGTGGCTCCGGCCGCGGACCGGACCGGATCCTCTCTGGAAACAACTCCGTCAGACCCCAGAGTCTCTCTAACAGGGTCTCATCTGGCTCGTCGTTGTCATCCTCTTCTAGCTCCTCAGTCTTCCCCGCATCGCCTTTCGGAAGCAATTTGTCCAGGGGCCGGGGAGCACCTGGACCGAGGGCAGCGATAATGGCGGCCATGGCTGTGTGTGTGCGCGTGGGGGGCGGGGGGGCGGGGGGAGAAGGACGAAGGTCAACATGCATTTTAATGTGTGTCCTTTGAAATTCAGACTAATTTTTTTACTTCTCTCAAACTAGCTCTTTCCAGCATGATGCAGTAGAAAAAGAATGAATGGTGTGAGCATCAGCAAAATTTTGCTCTAATTCCAGATCCTTCATTAACTGTGTGATCTTAGACAAATCATATATATTATTTAGGTCTTAAAAAATAAACCACATGATCTCACTTATTTGTGGACTATAATGAACAACATAAACCAATGAACAAAAACAGATCCAGAGACAGAGAAGCATGATCAGACCCTCAAACCTCAGAGGGGAAGCAGGGGAGGGTGGGGGGAAGGGGGAGAGATCAACCAAAGGACTTGTATGCACGCATATAAGCAAAACCAATGGACACAGACATTAGGGGGGTGAGGGCATGAGGGGGGGGAAAGGGGGGAAAAGGTCGCATGTGTAATACCTTAATCAATAAAGAATAAAATAATAATAAATTTTTTTAAAAAAAATCTATCCCTAGCCAGCTTGGCTCAGTGGATAGAGCGTCGGCCTGTGGACTGAAAGTTTCCAGGTTCAATTCTGGTCAAGGGCACATGCCTGGGTTGCGGGCTAGATCCCCAGTATGGGGCGTGCAGGAGGCAGCCAATAAATGATTCTCTTTCGTCATTGATGTTTCTATCTCTTCTCCTTCTCCCTTCCTCTCTGAAATTAATATATATGTATATATATGTAAAATAAATAAATAAACCTATATAATGAATGTACTCCTTTACTCCTTCTAGTTCTAAAATGTTTTTACTGTAATCTACTTCAATCCCATTACTTTCTCAGTTTCAGTTTGCAATATCCATTCAGTTGAAGATACAAGCCTCTCATTTCTGTTACCTCCTTTATTTATTTTATTTTGGTCAATGGAGGGAGGGGAAAGGAGACATATGTAATACTTTCAACAATAAAGAATTTAAATAAAAACATTTTAGAGAGAAAGGAAGAGAGAGGTAGAAAGAGAAATATCAACTATCGGCTGCCTCCTGCATGCCCCAAATGGGGAATGGAACCCATAACCTGGTTATGTGCCCTGACTGGGATTCAAACACACAAGCTCTTGGTGTGCAGGACGATGCCCAACAAACTGAACCACATTGGCCAGGGCTGTTACCTCCTTTAAAACACAAGCATTCATTCAACACTTCCTTACTCTCCCTACTACATTTTCCTCTCAATTCCCCTTCATTTTCCTCATTTTCTAGCTGTTAGGGTACTTTGTGGAGCCCCTGATCCTTGTAGGCAAATTCCACTTTATTTTAAAACCTGTTTATCAGCTCCAAAAATTCTGTTATCACATGAGAGCATAAGTTTCTCTCCTGTCCTCCTCACTGGAGATTTTACCTATGGACTCATTCAGTGCATGTGGTTTCCTCAGTGCCCAGCTTCTGCACCACGGAGAGCTTCTCCAGAGTTTGGCTGCACAGGCTGCCTCCCAAGTATCTAGTTCCTGCAGCAAGGATGGCTTCTCCAATGTTCAGCTCCGACAACTTCCCTTGACTTCTTTCCCCTTGGCCATTTTTCTAGCGAATACTTCCACATGATTAGCTTTTCTAGATACACTAGACTCGCAGTGGTCGGCAAACTGTGGCTCGCTAGCCACATGCGGCTCTTTGGCCCCTTGAGTGTGGCTCTTCCACAGAATACCGACTTCTGCGCATGGGCCACGAAGTTTCAATTGCACTGTACATGCGTGCCCACAGGTGGTATTTTGTGGAAGAGCCACACTCAAGGGGCCAAAGAGCCGCATGTGGCTAGCGAGCCGCAGTTTGCTGACCACTGCACTAGAGGATATTTTTTCTGCTGATGCTTTGTGGGCAAATTTCTACCAAGTTCCACAAGCATGACAACCACAGTGACTTCTCTTTCATAGTAGTGCCTACTCAAAGAAGGTCTGGATCTTTCTCCTGGGCAGAGTGTGGGGTGGGAACTCTCTTATTTGAGTGCTCTCTTAGCCCTAGGAGTAGTAGCTATTCTTTACTTATACCAATCTTATGTTATTTAAAAGTTTTATTTTTCTCCACATCCTCACAAGCACTTGTTTGTTGATTTATTAATGGTAGCCATTCTGACAGGTGTGAGGTGGTACCTCAATGTCATTTTTATTTGCATCTCTCTGATAATTAATGACATTGAGCATTTTTTCATGTCTTTTGGCCATTTGTATGTCCTATTTGGAGAAGTGTCTATTCAGGTTCTCTACCCATTTTTAATTGGATTATGTGTGTTCCTTTTGTTAATGTGTATGAGTTCCTTATATATTTTGGAGATTAACCCCTTATCAGATGTACCACTGGTAAATATGTTCATGTTTCATTTTGATGCTTATTTCTTTTGCTGGGCAGAAACTTTTTATTTTGATGTAGTCCCATTTGTTTATTTTTTGTTTGTTTCTCTTGCCTTAGGCATTGTTAGCAATGAAATTTCTGCTACATGAGATGTCTTATATTTTGCTGCCTATATTTTCTTCTAGTATTTTTATGGTTCCCCAAATTAAATTGACTTATATGCATATATGCATAGCCCATGGACAGACAATAGTGCAGGGAGGGCATGGGAGGGGAGGAGAGCTGGTAAAGGGGGTCAATGGTGGGTGGAAGGGACATCTGTAATTTCTTATTAGCTAATACCTTGTTATTCTCATTCACTATTATAGTCAATAACTCTTTGTCTCAAAATTTTCCTATTCAAATTAGAGTGTGGTTTTTTCCTCCTAATTGGGCCCAGACTGATGCAGATGATTCTATTTCTATATAGCTTAATTCACTCCTTAATTCTTTGCAACAGGCTTCTATTACTACTAATACAAAAATGTTGTAAAATCCAACCACATTTCTCCGTACTGCTTTTTTTGCTTCTTTAATATATATATATATATATATATATATATATATATATATATATATATTTGATTTTTTACAGAGAGGAAGGGAGAGAGAGAGTTAGAAACATCAATGAGAGAGAAACATCGATCAGCTGCCTCCTGCACATTCCCTACTGGGGATGTGCCCGCAACCAAGGTACATGCCCACGACCAGAATCGAACCTGGGACCTTTCAATCTGCAGGCCGATACTATCCACTGAGCCAAACCAGCTAGGGCTTTTTTTGCTTCTTGATGTAGAAAATTCTTGAAACTCATACCCGGGCTTCCATCATATTATACTATTCAAGGTGTCTCTCCAAATATCTTATTGTTCCTATGCATTGCCTTTATTAACTCTAATTTCTCTTCATACTTAACTGGCACTACCAAAGTCTGAGCATTTAGACTTTGCCTATTTTCTGTTGTGCTCCCTTCGATAGCTCAGCTGGTAGAACGGAGGACTGTAGACTTCGCCTATTTTCTGTTTATTTTTCTTCTTTAAACTCGTATTCTTATGACTTCAGTTACCAACTCTTATCAAGTTACTTCCAATCTATATCTGTAGTCCTCTGATTTCTACAAACTTTATTTTTTCCTTTTTTAATTAAATGTATTGGGCTGACATTGGTTACTATGATCTTATATACTTCAGATGTTGGTTTCTATGTTACAAGATCTGAATATTGCACTGTGTGCCCACCAACTAAATCTTCTCCTGTCACCATATATTAGAACCCCCTTCACTTCCCATACCCGACTCTCTGGCAACTACCACACTGCTGTTTGTACTGCTGTGAACATAGGGGTGCGTATACCTTTTCTGATTGGTGTTTCTGATTTCTTGGGATATATTACTAGAAGTGAAATTACTGTGTCAAGTGGGAGTTCCATTTTTAATTTCTTGAGGAAACTCCATACTGTTTTCTATAGTGGTTGCACCAGTCTGCATTCCTACCAGCAGTGCAAGAGGGTTCCTTTTCCTCCACATCCTCTCCAGCACTTGTCGTTTGTTGATTTGTTGATGATAGCCATTCTGACAGGCGTGAGATGGTACCTCGTTGTTTTGACTTGAATCTCTGAGATGATTAGTGACTTTGAGCATGTTTTCATATGTCTCTTGGCCTTCTGTATGTCCTGTTTCGAAAAGTGTCTATTTAGTTCCTCTTCCCATTTTTTGATTGGATTTTTTATCTTCCTTTTGTTAAGTTGTATGAGTTCCCTGTAAATTTTGGAGATTAAACCTTTATCAGAGATTAACATTGGCAAATATGTTCTCTCCCATGCAGTGGTCTTTTTTGTTGTTTTGTTTATGGTTTCTTTTGCTGTGCAGAAGCTTTTTATTTTGATGTAGTCCCATTTGTATATTTTCACCTTAGTTTCCATTGCCCTAGGAGCTGTATCGATAAAGATATTGCTATGACATATGTCTGCCATTTTGCTTCCTATAGATTCTTCTAAGATTTTTATGGTTTCCTGTCTTATGTTTAAGTCCTTTATCCATTTTGAGTTTATTTTGTGCTGGGCTGCATATCTGGCTCTTCGGCCAGGCGGGGCATGCTGTGCTCTCTCTTCCTAAACCACATAGATAGGAAGGTAGTCACTGTACTGATTGATGCTGTACTGTGTTGGGAACAAATTGTGTAAACAAGGCTTTGTAACTAACTTTGTGGTTTTTGCAAATAAAAACACTGTAACTCCTGTAGTCAGCACTGCAGTTCAGCCTTTGCTTCGGCAGGGTGCTGTAACTGTAGTTGCTGGCCAGCTTAATAAAGTCTCCTAAATCTTGATCTGAGTCCCTGGTGGACATCTCCGCGTGTCGCCCCATTACATTTGGAGGCCCCTGAGATCCACTCCGGCCAAGTTGCCAGTGGACACCCTGGATGCCCCAGGCGAGGACACTCCAGTCTCTATCTCCGGTCCCAGGGAGACGGAGTGTTTTCCTCCCCAAATTGCAATCCGAAAACGACGAGCCACCTAGACCTCCAGCGGGGAGGTAAGAATCTGGTATCTGTCTGTGGAACGTCCCCTTTAGGACTCAAAAGAGGGCTGGACGCAGCAGAACCTCGGAGTCCGACCACCTGGACACGATGGCGTCTGGGGGTCCTGGTCTGGGAAACCTTAGGTTGCATTTGTCTGGTTTGTTTTGTCTTTGATCTTTGTTGTCTTTGTCTTTGTCAAAATGGGTCAGGGTCAGTCATCTTCATCGACCCCCCTTACAATGTTTTCTTGAGCATTTTCAGGACTTCTAGAGACACGGAGAGGACTACGCCACCCCCATTAATTATTTTGATTTACAGAAATTTTGTGAACAAGAGTGGCCCAGGTTTGGGGCCTGGGGGAGCCTGACAGGCCTCCAGGAGGCACCATTCTGCTGATTTAGCAGAATTGAACTGGGGGACTCTGGGCTTTCCCGGACCTCAGCCCAGGACCTGGCCGGCATCTGGAGAGAGTGGACGGACACTTCTGGACCTGTTGACAGAATTGGTAAGGTAGGGGCTCTTATCAGTCAGGCCCACTCCAAGTGAGTGGAAGGGGGAGCTTGATCACTTCCCCGGAAGTCAATGACTTCCTCAGGCAAATTAATCAGGAATCAGGTGGACTGTTTAAACTCTGAGTAAACATCTGGTAGAAGTCAAAAACTCAGACCGTCTGGTGTATGAATGTGTGAGAGTCTGTGTGAAGTGAAAGCTACTTTGTGCTCTCTGGCTGTACACATGAGAGTATTTGTTCCGTTGTTTAATTTGTTTAAAGATAGGGCAAACCCTGCTTTAGGGGGAAGACAGTAGAGAACTTTTAATTGCTTTTTCCTGATGTATAATTTTGCTGTGTTAGGTTAAAATTTTAGAAGTCTAAGGTTAATTTAAAGGTATAAAATTTGTGAAGTTTACAACCCAAAGAAGTTTAAACAAAAGCTTGTTGGGTTAAGATTAGTACATTTCCTCATGGCCTGTGTAGGGTGAGGGAGAGGGACTGCCGGATTTTTATCATGTGGTTCGGAGACCTGCGACCTGCCTGCCCTTCCTGATAGATTTACAGTGGGTCTCTGTTGGGGACAGCATCCTCTCTGACTGGGGGAAGAAGAGAGCCGGAAACTGTTTGGAGTGTGTGTGAGATGAGGTGGTGGCAGTAGTATTCGCTAGATAGGGTAGTAGGCTCTCAGCCTGCTGAGATGGAGGAGCCCTAGGCTGGGGGACAGGGTAAGGTCAGAGAGATCAAAAGTGGTAAAGGATGGGAAGGATTTGAGTCTCTGGGGCTTAAAGAAGGAAAAATCTAGGAGGAAGAGCAGCTAAGGACAGAGAAGATGGTTAATGCAGAAAAGCGGGGGGGGGGGGGGGTGCGTCAGCGGGGAGAGCAGGGAGAGATAGTTTTTGTTGATTTTTACTTATCTGAACTATGCTGGACTCAAGGCCGCAAGCTGCTACTAAGCACAACAAGTTTTTCTCTGCCCCGTTTTGTTCTCTTTAACCCTTCCAATACTAAATTAGACCGATGCAATATACTTGTAATTACATAAGGAAGCAGTTCTTACCTGTTCTTAGTAATCTAAGAAATACTGGCTGTTTACTTTATAGTAATCATTAAAGGATTGAGGTTTCTAAGCATAAGGAATTACTGAGTAGAAGGTCTGAGGCATGGTTATGCATTTTTAAAGGACATGGAAAAAAGGTTTAAAGGCTAATTTGAAAGTTTGAAATTTATAAAGGTTGAGTATGTAATAAGAAAGAGAAGAGAAATGTTAAAAGGAAATTAATTAAATGATACAGGCCAGTAAGCCAGAAAGAGTAAATAATTTACATTCTGCCTGCCTAAACAGAGGGTAAATAGTTATGCCAAAGTACTTAGGGGGGACTGATAAAAGAAATCTAACAGTTACTGTTTTGTTATAACTCTGGAGAGTCCATAAAAAGGACTGGCAAGGAAAATCAGAAGATCTTAAGGCAGGTCAGTAGCTTTTTCTCCTTATATAATTCCTCTGAAATTTGGCAATACTTAATAAATAAATCATGGCAATACATTTCTTTTTATAAATTCAATAAGACTGGTTTCCAATAGTGGTTTTATTGACCTAAAACTTTGACTGGAGTATCATGTTTTAAAGAGCCCTGTCTGAGCTCTGAAGACTTAAGGCCAGTAAGAGTGCCAAGGAGAAAGCCTGGTATCTTGCTTAGGAGCCCTGAAAATAACTGGCGCTGGAGCATCAGGCCCATGCCCTATCACTGGCGGTTGGTCAGAGTAGAAGGGGAGCAATAAGGGCACCTCTGCATCCCTGCGGAACCCCCCACGCACTCTGGGCCGCGACGAGTAGGAGGGCTGCTGAGAAGGGCATTAAAGCAAAGACAGTGAGCCTGGGCAGAGCCACTGTAGGTGAGGAATTCACCTACCTCAGCAGATACTGCAGGCAGGCCTGATAGCAGCTAGATGGCTTGGCTTCCTGGCTCTATGGGGCACATTAAGATTCAATCATGAAATTCCAGCAAAGGTAGTCAGTTACCATTCTTGTTGTGTTTATGCAAATAATCAGGCCAAATTGAATACAGTAAATAAATTAGTATTTTAATAAACAGAGGGATAATTTTAAGGAGAAAAACTCTATTTCAATAGAGGTTATTAAAACTGAAATGTTTTCTTTTTCCCCCACCAGACCATTTGTTACAGTTTATCTCTGCCAGGTCACAAGCCCACCTCCTTCTGTGCCCAGGCCTCATCGTCCCTCTGACAGACAGCAAGGATCTCTTGGCTCTGAGAGAAACTTCTGACCCGCCTCAGCAGGAAGTAATTACAGAAGAAAACCAACTTCCATTTTCCCTGAAAGAATTCAGAGCCACAATCCTTGAGGTAATATAGTAGGCAGTTAGACAGACATGAGCAGAGCAAGGACAATGGGCCAACTGGCACTACTAGATGTAACTAAGTCTTTCCACCTCTATGTATGTGAGATAAGGGGACTCCCCAGAAGCAAGAAGGAACTAGGCTGCAGATGAAGCAGCCCAGGAGGCTGCCCTAAAACCAGTGGGGCCTCTACAGATTCTCGTGACTCTTCCAGACCTTGAACTACCCACCTCACCAGCTTACACAGAAATATACCCAGTCTAGAAAAGCTGAAATCTATAACCAATCTTTACTCAAGTTCTTACAGGCTTTACAGTCTACCTAGAAAGCAGACCAGAAGCACGTCTGAGATGCTCTGCCTGTATCCGGTTCATCCCTTCTAACCTGGTGACTCTGTTTGAGTAAAGAAATTTGCCACCCAAGGACTGACTCCTACCAGGAAACTATCATCCCCACGGCAGTCAAGGTCAACAGGATCCTGACGTGGCTTCATCACACCCGGCTTAAGACAGCCCAGGCAAAATAGAGAGTCCAGGACTCTTTGGACCCTCTAAAGATTACTCCTGACCCTCATTCCAGGCCCTTATCTTATAAACAGGCCCACTGACTTTATTCAGCAAAGAATTAATTCTATCAAGCCTATAGTCCTCAGGGGTCAATATATCTCCCTCCGCAACAATGACCCAAAAGAGTCAATGATTTGACTCATGTACATAAAACCAGTGGGGAATGTGCTGGGCTGCATATCTGGCGCTTCAGCCAGGCGGAGCATGCTGTGCTCTCTGTTCCTAAAACACATAGATAGGAATGTGCTGGTGCTTTTGCCAGGTAGGGCACACTGTGCTCTCTGTTCCTAGAACACATAGATAGGAAGATAGTCACTGTACTGATGCTGTACTGTGTCAGGAACAAATTGTGTAAACAAGGCTTTGTAACTAACTTTGTCGTTTTTGCAAATAAAAACGCTGTAACTCCTGTAGTCAGCACTGCAGTTCAGCCTTTGCTTTGGCAGGGTGCTGTAACTGTAGTCGCTGGCCAGCTTAATAAAGTCTCCTAAGTCTTGATCTGAGTCCCTGCTGGTCATCTCCGGGGGTCGCCCCATTACAATTTTTTGTGTATGGTGTAAGTTGGTGGTCAAGTTTCATTCTTTTGCATGTATCTGTCCAATTTTCCCAACATCATTTAGTAAAGAGACTATCTTGACTCCATTGTATGCTCTTGTCTCCTTTGTCAAATATTAATTGAGCATAATGGCTTGGGTCAATTTCTGGGTTCTCTGTTTGGTTCCATTGATCTATATGTCTTTTCTTGTGCCAGTACCAGGCAGTTTTGAGAACAGTGGCTTTGTAATATAGCTTGATATCTGGTATTGTGATCCCTCCAACTTTGTTCTTCTTTCTTAGGAATGCTGCGGCTATTTGGGGTCTTTTTTTATTTCATACTAGAGGCCCAGTGCATGAAGTCATGCATGGGTCAGGTCGGGCTGGCCTGCCCTGATGGGGGGGAGGATTAGGGGTGTGGCTTGCCAGGGAGAGGGGTTGCAGGTGGTTGGTGGGCCAGCCGTGCCCCCAATTGGGGTGGGGGAGGCCAATCTTGGGTGGAGCCAGCTGGAAGAGTGGCTGTGGGTGGTTGGCTGGCTGGCCCCAGCCCCTGGTCAAACTCCCAGTTTAACTCCCAGATGAGGGGGCAATTTGCATATTAGCCTTTTATTATATAGGATGAATTCTTGGAGAGTTTGTTTTAGGTCTGTGAACTATTCCATTGGTATCTTAATGGCGATTGCATTAAATCTATAGATTGCTTTGGATAGTATGGACATTTTACTGATGTTGATTCTACCAATCCATGAACACAGTATATTCTTCCATTTCTTTATGTCTTTCTCTATCTTTTTTTTCAATGTCCTGTAGTTTTCCGAGTATAGGTCTTTTACCTCCTTAGTTAAGTTTATTCCTAGGTATCTTAATTTTTTTGGTGCAATGGTATTGTTTTTCGTTTTTTTTAGTTTCTATTTCTGTGAGCTCATTATTGGTATATTAAAAAGCCATAGATTTCTAGGTATTAATTTTGTATCCTGCTACATTGCTGAATTCATTTATTAATTCTAGTAGTTTTTTGATATAGTCTTTGGGGATTTCTGTGTACAATATTATGTCATCTGCGAATAAGGACAGTTTTACTTCTTCTTTTTCAATTTGGATGCCTTTTATTTCTACTTCTTGTCTGATCGCTATGTCTAGCACTTCCAGTACTATGTTGAACAGGAGTGGTGAAGGTGGGCATCCCTGTTTTGTTTCTGTTCTTAGGGGAAATGGTTTTAGCTTTTGCCCATTGAGTATGATGTTGGCTGTAGGTTTGTCATATATGGCCTTTAGCATGTTGAGATATGCTCACTCTATTCCCACTTTTCTGAGAGATTTTATAAAAAATGGATATTGGATTTTGTCAAATGTTTTTTCTGTATCTATTGATATGTGATTTTTGTCTACCAATTTGTTTATGTGATGTTATCACGTTTTTTGATTTATGAATATTGTACCAGCATTGTATCCCTGGAATAAATCCGACTTAATCATGGTGTATGATCTTTTTAATATATTTCTGGGTGCGATTTACAAATATTTTGTTGAGGTTATTAGCATCTTTATCTGGTTTTGGAATTAGGATAATGCTGGTCTCATAAAAAGAGTTTAGAAGTGTTCCTTCCTCTTGGACTTTCTGAAATAGTTTGAGGAATGTTTGGTAAAAGTTCCCTGTAAAGCTCTCCAGACCTGGGCTTTTGTTTGGTGGGAATATTTTGATTACTGCTTTAGTTTCATCAGTTGTTATTGGCTTGTTCAAGTTTTTTTATTTTTATTTATTCAGTTTAGGGAGATTGTATTTTTCTAGAAATTTGTCTATTTCATCCACATTGTCCAACTTGTTGTCATATAGTTGTTCATAGTATTTTCTTACAATCCTTTGTATTTCTGTGGTGTCAATTGTTACTTCTCCACTTTATTTCTGATTTTATTTATTTGGGTCCTCTTTCCTTGTTTCTTGATGAGTCTGGCTAATGGTTTATCAAGTTTGTTTATCCATTCAAAGAACCAGCTCTTAGTTTCATTGATTGTTTTTTTTTTGTGTGTGTTTTTTTAGTCTCTATGTTATTTATTTCTGCTGTAATCATTGTTATTTCCTTGCTTACTCTGGGCTTTTCTTGTTGTTCTCTTTCTAGGTCTTTAAGTTGTAGGGTTAAATAATGTATTGTTGATTTTTTTTTTTTGTTTTTTTGTTTTTTGGGTTTTTTTTGCGTTATGCCTCTAGTGCTATGAACTTTCCTCTCCAGACTGTTTTTGCTATGCCCCTGAGATTTTGGGTTGTTGTGTGTTCATTTTCATTTGTTTCCAGGAAGTTTATTTATTTATTTATTGATCTCATTGGTAACCCATTCATTGTTTAATAACATGCTATTTAGCCTCCATGTATTTGAATGGTTTGGGGTATTTTTACTGTAGTTGATTTCTAATTTCCTTCTACTGTGATCTGATAAGATGCTTAATATGATCTCAATCTTCTTGAACTGGTAAAGACTTGTTTTGTGTCCTAACATCTGGTCTATTTTTGTGAATGACCCATGTGCACTTGAGAAGAATGTATATTCTGCTGTGTTGGGGTGATTGTTCCATAAGTGTCAATTAAATCCATCTGATCCATTGTGTCCTTTAGAGTCTCTGTTTCATTGTTAAGTTTTGTCTGGAAGATCTGTCCAGGGAAGTCAGAGGGGTGTTAAAGTCCTCTACTATGACTGTAGTGTTGTCAATCTTTTTGTTAAAGTCCTGTAGAAGTTTTTTTTAATATATATATTAGGTGCTCTTATATTGGGTGCATAAATGTTTACCAGGGTGATATCCTCTTGTTGGAATGATCCCTCTAATATTATGTAGTGATCTTTGTTGTCTCTTCTGATTCATTTTCATTTTAAAATCTATTTTGTCTGATATGAGTATTGCTACTCCAGCTTTTTTTTTTCTTTTCCATTTGCAAGCATTTTTTTCCCCCCATCCCTTCACTCTCATCCTGTGTGTGTCTTTTGTTTTGAGGTGGGTCTCTTGTAGACAGCATATAGTTGGGTCATGTTTTTGTATCCATTCAGCAACCCTACAACTTTTGACTAGAGCATTTAATCCATTTACATTTAGGGTTATTATTGATAGGTCCTTATTTATTGTCATTTTAATTCTGTATGGCTAGGTTTCTCTCTCTGTTTCTTCTTCTCTGCAATCCCTTACAGCAGTCTCTTTAGCATTTCCTGTAATGCTGGCTTGGTGGTGATGAACTCCATTAGGGTTTATTTGGTTTTTTCTGGTCTGGTAAACTCTTTATTTGACCGTCTATTTTGAATGATAGCCTTGATGGATATAGTAATCTTGGTCTCGGATCTTTGCTTTCCATTATCTTGAATACTTCATGCCATTCCCTTCTGGCCTGTAGAATTTCTAATGAGAAATCTGGTGTCAACCTTCTGGAAACTCCTTTGTAGGTAACAGTTTTCCTTTTTCTTCCTTTAAGATTCTCTCTTTGTCTTTAATTTTTGGCATTTTAATTATGATGTGCCTGGGGATGGGCCTGTTTGGTTTCTTCTTGTTTGGGGATTTCTGTGCCTCCTGAACTTGTGTGACTCTTTCCTTTATCAGGTTAGGGAAGTTTTCTATATTGTGACTTTTCACATTGTCCCATAGCTCCCTTAAGCTGTACTCCTGTTTTTCAATTGCTTTTTCTTTCTGGTTCTCTGATTGAGTGATATTTTCAACTTTGTCTTCTAATTCACTGACTCGATCCTCAGCTTCCCCTAATTTGCTGTTTATTCCTTCTAATGTGTTCTTTATTTGTGTTATGTAATTTATTATCTCTGACTGTTTATTTTTTATAGTTACTATATCTTTTTTTCATACTGCTGAGCATGTTTACCATCATTACCCTGAACTCTGTTTCAGGTAAATTTCTTATCTCTGATTCATTTATCTCTTCTTCTGGAGAATTCTCTAGTTCTTTCATTTGAGGGTTGTTTATTTGTCTCCTCAATTGGTTGTCTGTTTGGGTTTGTGACTATGTATTAGGTAGATCCTCTACACCTCTCAATCTATAGTGCAGGACAGTGTTAAAGGCTGTTTCTCACTAATTGGTTCAGTCAATGACTCAAAGCCTCCAAAGACTGCCTTTGTCTATAGACTGATAGGATTCTGATTTGAATTGCCCCCAGGCAATCATCCTCAGGTGTAGTGAGAGTTTTTTCAACAGGTTGGGGCTGTTGTGTCTGCCTGGAGGCTAATTGTTTCTTTTAATCTCTTAAGTGGCCTCAGGGCAAGGTGTTTACCAACAGGATGTGTCAACTGTTATCCCCCCAGGCAAGGCAGATATCTATGTGGGAAAGAGGTCCTCTGTGAGGGAATGACTCAGCCCAGAAAACTTGGAGTGTCTGCCTTCTGAACTCTATCCCCCGAGTCCCAAGTCCTGACTTCTGCTTTTTTTTTTTTAAATTAAATCTTTATTGTTCAGATTATTACATTTGTTCCTCTTTTTTCCCCCCATAACTCCACTCCTCCCAGTTTCCACCCCACCCTCCGCCCTCACTCCCCACCCACTGTCCTCATCCATAGGTGCATGATTTTTGTCCAGTCTCTTCCCGCATCTCCCTCACCTCTTCCCCCTCCCCCCAAGAATAGTCAGTCCATTCCCTTTCTATGTCCCTGATTCTATTATAATTACCAGTTCATTCTGTTCATCAGATTATTTATTCACTTGATTCTTAGATTCACTTGTTGATAGATGCATGTTTGTTGTTCATAATTTGTATCTTTACCTTTTTCTTCTTCTTCCTCTTCTTAAAGGATACCTTTCAGCATTTCATATAATACTGGTTTGGTGGTGATGAACTCCTTTAGCTTTTCCTTATCTGTGAAGCTCTTTATCTGACCTTCAATTCTGAATGATAGCTTTGCTGGATAAAGTAATCTTGGTTGTAGGTTCTTGGCATTCATCACTTTGAATATTTCTTGCCACTCCCTTCTGGCCTGCAAAGTTTCTGTTGAGAAATCAGCTGACAGTCGTATGGGTATTCCCTTGTAGGTAACTGAGTTTCTTTCTCTTGCTGCTTTTAAGATTCTCTCTTTGTCTTTTGCTCTTGGCATTTTAATTATGATGTGTCTTGGTGTGGTCCTCTTTGAATTCCTTTTGTTTGGGGTTCTCTGCGCTTCCTGGACTTGTAAGTCTATTTCTTTCACCAGGTAGGGGAAGTTTTCTGTCATTATTTCTTCAAATAGGTTTTCAATATCTTGCTCTCTCTCATCTTCTGGCAACCCTATAATTCGGATGTTGGTACGCTTGAAGCTGTCCCAGAGACTCCTTATACTATCTTCGTATTTTCGGATTCTTTTTTCATTTTGCTTTTCTGGCTGGGTGTTTTTTGCTTCTTCGCATTTCAAATCTTTGACTTGATTCTTGCGCTCCTCTGGTCTGCTGTTGGGAGTCTGTATAATATTCTTTATTTCAGTCAGTGTATGCTTAATTTCTAGTTGGTCCTTTATCACAACATCGAGGGTCTCATTAGATTTCTTGTACATCTCATTAAGTTTATTGGCAGTCTCTAGAAGACTCTTGAAAGACCTCAAAAGTGTGGTTTTGAATTCTACATCCAGCAGCCTGCTTTCCTCCAGTTCTGTCATTTGTGTCCTGTTTCTTTGTCTCAGCACTTTTTATGCTTCGCTGTGTCGATAGAGTGGCTTTCTGTGCTAAGTGTCCCAATTACCTGAGGTAGACACTCTTGGTGCACCCCCTTGTGGTCTTTGTTCGCAGTCTTGTTGTAGCTAAGCCTTGATTGTTGTAGGTAATACTGGGAGGGATTTGACCTCCAGGCCAAGTGGCTCTGAGAATCAGCTGTGTCTGCAGTGGGAGAACTTCTGTCCTCTAGGGAGGTGCTAATCTAGCCTTTGCCTGAGGCTATCCCACAAATGCCTCTGTGCAGGACTTGGGCGGGGCGGATCCCAGGGGATCAACAGGGTGGGCGGAGTGAGCAGTTATGGCTGCTCTCAGTCCCGTCCCCAGAGACTCTGCCTCTAAGTGTCCCAGCAACCGCTGCAAACCTTGGACAGAAAGCTGCCTTCGAGTTCCGACTGATGCCAGACAGTCCCGCTTCTCCCGTTTGAGTCTGGGTCCCTAGAGGCTCCCCCGGAACTGAAGCTCAGAGCCTGAGACTCCCTCCCGATTGAAACAGACAACCGCGCCCTCAGCCGCCAGCCTGCTCAGCGAGCACCTCCGCACCTTAGTATTTCACTTCCACACTGCACCTCCTCTGAGTCTCGGTATGCTTTTCTCTTTCCTTCTAGTTATAGAATTTCCACTCAGCCAGACTTCCTGTGGTTCTGGGTGATGTCCGTTCCATCTTTTAGTTGTATTTTTGAAGTGGTTGTGAGAGGCAGCAATCTCCAGTGTTTACCTATGCCGCCATCTTGGTTTCTCCTCCTGACTTCTGCTTTTACAGCTCCAGTCCACTTCACTCTCCCTCTGCCACAGCACAATTTGTGTGGCTCCACAGGGAATTTTTGTGTGTTGGCCCTTCAAGAGGGTGCCCAAACTTTCAGCTGCCACTCTGTGGCAGACAGCACCCTGCTGCTTTTCACAGCCAGATGTTATATGGGTACCCTCCACAGTTTTGGTGCTCTCTGCTTAGGGGCACAGCTTTGGGATTAGATCCCAGAGTTTTCAGTGGCACCCCCCTCCACAGTTGAGATATCTCTCCAGGACTTCAGTTGCTGTCTGTGGGTGCCCAGCAAGCCCTTTCATGCCTCCATCCCTTCTTCCAGTCTCATTGTGGTATCCAGCTTTGGTCCTTGGGTATCAGGGTTCTTTTTGTGAGTTTTGTGTTGATTCTAGACATTTTATACAAGGAAATTCCCATTAGACTGTAAGCCAGTTTCTCAGAAACATTTCAGGCCATATGGGATTGCATGAAATATTCAAAATCATGAAAAGTAAGGACCTACAACCAAGATGACTTTATTCCACAAGACTATAATTTAAAATTAATAGACTTAATAAATGAATTCGGCAATGTAGCAGGATACAAAATTAATGCCAAAAAATCTAAAGCATTTCTTTATTTTTTAATTAAATTTTATTGTTCAGATTATTACAGTTGTCCCTTTTTTTACCCCATAGCTCCCCTCCACCCGTTTCCCACCCCACCCTCTGCCCTCACCCCCACCCCCACTGTCTTCATCCATAGGTGCATGATTTTTGTTCAGTCTCTTCCTGCGTCCCCCACACCCCTTTCCCCACCAAGAATAGTCAGTCCACTCCCTTTAAATGCCCCTGATTCTATTATAATCACCAGTTTATTCTGTTCGTCAGATTATTTATTCACTTGATTCTTAGATTCACTTGTTGATAGATGTATTTGTTGTTCATAGTTTGTATCTTTACCATTTTCTTCTTCTATTTCCTCTTCTTAAAGGATACCTTTCAGCATTTCATATAAAACTGGTTTAGCTAACTCCTTTAGCTTTTTCTTATCTGTGAAGCTCTTTATCTGACCTTCAATTCTGAATGATAGCTTTGCTGGATAAAGTAATCTTGGTTGTAGGTTCTTGGTATTCATCACTTTGAATATTTCTTGCCACTCCCTTCTGGCCTGCAAAGTTTCTGTTGAGAAATCAGCTGACAGTCGTATGGGTACTCCCTTGTAGGTAACTGACTGTTTTTCTCTTTCTGCTTTTAAGATTCTCTCTTTGTCTTTTGCTCTTGGCATTTTAATTATGATGTGTCTTGGTGTGGTCCTCTTTGGATTCCTTTTGTTTGGGGTTCTCTGCGCTTCTTGGACCTGTAAGTCTATTTCTTTCACCAGGTGGGGGAAGTTTTCTGTCATTATTTCTTCAAATAGGTTTTCAATATCTTGCTCTCTCTCATCTTCTGGCAACCCCATAATTCGGATGTTGGTACGCTTGAAGCTGTCCCAGAGACTCCTTATACTATCTTCACATTTTCGGATTCTTTTTTCATTTTGCTTTTCTGGTTGGGTGTTTTTTGCTTCTTCGTATTTCAAATCTTTGACTTGATTCTTGCAATCCTCTAGTCTGCTGTTGGGAGTCTGTATAATATTCTTTATTTCTGTCAGTGTATTCTTAATTTCTAGTTGGTCCTTTATGACAACTTCGAGGGTCTCATTAGATTTCTTGAGGGTCTCATTAAGTTTATTGGTGGTTTCTAGAAAATTCTTGAAAAACCTTAAAAGTGTGGTTTTGAATTCTATATCCAGTAGTTTGCTTTCCTCCATTTATGTCATTTGTGTCCTGTTTCTTTGTCTCCGCATTTTTTTATGCTTTGCTGTGTCGATAGAGTGGCTTTCTGTACTAGGTGTCCTATAGGGCCCAGTGGATCAGCCTGAGGTAGACACTCTTGGTGCACCCCATTGTGGGCTCTGTGCACAGTCTTGTTGTAGTTAAGCCTTGATTGTTGTAGGTAACTCTGGGAGGGATTGACCTCCAGGCCATTTGGCTGTGAGAATCAGCCGTGTCTGCAGTGGGAGAACTTCTGTGCTGGAGTCAAACCTCCGGGGCAAGATGTACTTCAATGGGGCTTTGGTGCTCACTGAGTCTGCCCCCTGAGTGTGTCCATTATGAATCCGAGGAGCTGCAATCTGGAAGGTCCCACACTGACCACTGGGCACACTGGCTCCTGGATCTCTAAGGAGGTGCTAATCTAGCCTCTGCCTGAGGCTATCCAGCAGGAGCCAGCTGTGATGCAATGCAAGTTGCCCTGGAGCCTTGGGCCAGCTGCAGTTTGTTAGGTAATTATCAGATTGCAAAGGGCCAGGCCTTTGATATGCAAAAGCCTCCATGGCTTGGGCAGGGCAGGGTCCCAGGGGATCAACAGGGCATAGCGAGCAGTTATAGCTGCTCTCAGTCCTGCCCTCAGAGGCCCTGCTTCTCAGTGTCCCGGCAATCGCTGTAAGCACCCCCGAGAGAACGCTGCCCTCGAGTTCCGACCGATGCCAGACAGTGCAGTTTCTCCCGTATGAGTCTGGGTCCCCAGAGACTCGACCGGAACTGGAGCTCAGAGCTTGAGACTCCCTCCCGATTGAAAAAGACAACCATGTCCTCAGCCGCCAACCCTCTCCGCATGTGCCTCTGTACCCCCGTATTTTACTTCTGCACTGCACCTCCTGTGAGTTTCGGTATACTTTTCTCTTTCCTTCTAGTTGTAGAATTTCCACTCAGCCAGCCTTCCTGTGGTTCTGGATGATGTCCGTTCCATCTTTTAGTTGTATTTTTGAAGAGGTTATGCAAGGCAGCATTCTCCAGTGTTTACCTATGTCGCCATCTTGGTTTCTCTCTAAGGCACTTCTTTACACCAACAGTGAACTTACAGAAAGGGAGACTGTTAACGTAAAAAAAACATTGAAACCTGTAAAGAATTTTTGTGAGTTTATTTGAGTCAAACTGTTGACATATGCTGGGAAGCAGAACCTCAATGAATTGAGATAAAGCTCCGGAGAATGGCAGGGTTACATCTGTATTTATACATGAAATTCATTGGTGACAGATTTAAGGAGGTGGGATTAAGCAAAGCGGGGAAACCTCTGTGATAGGATAAAAAGTAAAATGATGGACACATACTTAGGGGGGTGCAGGAACAATTAACATGATGTTGAAGGAATTTGTGGTATCTGTCCTGGGACCCAGCACACCTGGTTGTGCCCCAGGGGCTCCATAAAAAGGGAAGTCACAAGTTACCCAGACATCCGAAGGATATGTTATCTTAGATTCAGAAAGACAGATAGGCTCAGTTACGGTAAAGGTTCACCTTATCAGTGAAGATATCGGCTTAGGACCTAACTGCCCACCATAACTGCCTTTAGTTAAGGTTTAATTTCAGACCATCCTTTGTGGGTTACTTTAGGTCTCTGAGTCTGCAAAACTGCCATGCAGGCCTCTCCTGAGCTTGTCAGGTCAGCATGTGGCCCCTTTCATCCACAAGACTAAAAAAACAATCCCATTTACCATTGCACCAAAAAAATTAAGATACCTAGGAATAAACTTAACTAAGCAGGTAAAAGACTTATATGCGAAAAACTACAGGACGCTGAAAAAAGACACAGAGGAAGACATAAATAGATGGAAGAACATACCGTGTTCATGGATTGGTAGAATCAACATCATCAAAATGTCCATACTGCCCAAATCTGGGCACCAGCATGGCACAGTGACCATGCCATCTTGGGAAACAGAGCTGGTTGAGACTAGGATCCTGGCCTCAGCACCACCCAGTCTGATCTCAGAGGCATACCAGACACTGCAGCCACTGGGGACAGAGACCTGTGACCACAGCTACAGACCTGCAGACACCAAAAGTTCAGAAATCCCCGCGGCAGATCCGTGAGTAACAGAGCCCATCACCCCTCTCAGCAGGCTCGCGCCCGCGCCATAGTAACTGATAGACCCACCCCTTGCCTGGGCCTCAGTGCTGCTACAGAAACTTAAGCCTGGAAGTGCGGGAGCACCTTGGAACTGGTCCCGAGCACACTGCAGGCTTCGGAGCCTGGGGCTGGGAGCAATCGCGCAAACACTGGGAACTGGTCCTGCACGCACTGCCTGCTCCAGGAGCCCTGGGCTGGGAGCAAACACGTGAGCACTGGGAATTTGTCTCGCGTAGCACGGGGTCCACGGACCGCGATTCTCTGCCCAGGAAGCAGCACCAAGCACCAGTGATTTGACTATGTTTCTTATCACCTGCGCCTGAGATCGCTGACTCCCTGTGCATTCATACTAAGAGCCAGTGACTCCAATTCTTGGTGCAAGGGCACACAGGGACCCTGATTCTCAATGCAAGGTCCCGTGAAGCAACAGAGACTCTGATACTGGATTCTTGGGGAACTCTGACTCCTGGCGCATGCTAGGGGGCGCTGATTTTCAACACACTCCAGGAGGGTCTCTGTTTCAGCACGTTGCAGGCAGGGTCCCTAATTCTAAGGGTACACACAAGTCCACATTGAGTGCTGGCAACACTGACTCTGAGCGAGCCTGGTTCCCACCAGGCCACAACAACAACACATCTTAGTGTCAGAGCTCTTCAGTGACACTAGGGTGGTGTGAGGCTCCCACTGCACACAGCCCAGGCCCATGCAACTCGATGTTTGAACCATCGGGAGATAATCACAACACCCAGAGGAAAGACAATGAGGAGTTGCCAAGAAAGGACATTAATGAAGTTGAAGCATGCACCATGACAGAAAAAGAATTCAGAATAATGGTTGTACAATTCATTCACCGGATGGATGAGAAAATCAACAACCTATGCAAGAATCAGGAAGAAATGAAAAATGATATGGCTACAATCAAAAACACCATGGAAAGTTTCAACAGCAGACTAGAAGAAGCAGAGGACCGATTAGTGAGTTAGAAGATAAGGCAGAGAAACAAGCTCAATCTGAACAGCAAATGAAGAAAATTAAAAAGCAGGAGGAGAGCCTAAGGGAGCTTTGGGCCAACATGAAACGAAGTAACATACGCATAATAGGGCTGCAAGAAGGACAAGAAGAGCAGCAAGGATTAGAAAATCTATTTGAAGAAATAATGATAGAATACTTCCCAGATATGGGGAAGAAAAAAGTTGCACAAGTACAGAGAGTCCCAAGCAAGATGAACCCCCAAAGACCCACACCAAGACATGTCATAATAACGATGGCAAATGTACAAGACAAAGAGAGAATCTTAAAGGCTGCAAGAGAGAAACAGAGAGTTACCTACAAAGGATCCCCCATCAGATTATCAAATGATTTCTCAACAGAAACACATCAAGCTAGAAGGGAATGGAAGGAGGTATACAAAGTGCTGCAAAGCAAAGGACTGAATCCAAGAATACTATATCCAGCAAGACTATCAATCAAAATTGAAGGGGAAATCAGGAGCTTTGCAGACAAAAAAAGGCTAAGGGAGTTTATCACTACCAAGCCAGCACGGCAACAAATGCTAAAAGGAATGCTGTAAAAAGAAGAAATAAAAAGGTAAGAACTAACACAGGAAGGAAAATAGAAATGAATCCAAGCACGTACCTTTCAATAATAACTTTAAATGTAAATGGACTAAACGCTCCAATCAAAAGACATTAAGTGGCTGAATGGATAAAAAGACATGACCCATATATATGCTGTCTACAAGAGACCCACATCAGAAAAAGGGACTCACACAGACTGAAAGTGAAAGGATGGAAAAATATCTTTCAGGCAAATGGAAATGAAAAAAAAGCTGGGGTAGCAATACTTATATCTGACAAAATAGACCTCAATGTGAAGGCCATAACAAGAGATAAGGAAGGCCACTTCATAATATTAAAGGGATCGATACAACAAGAGGATATAACCCTAATAAACATATATGCACCCAATGCAGGAGCACCCAAATACATAAAAAACCTCCTGGAAAATAACAAGGGAGAGATCAACAACAACACAATCATAGTAGGGACTTAAACACACCACTGGCATCACTGGATAAATCTTCTAGACAAAAAATCAGCAAAGAAACAGCAATCCTAAATGACTCACTAGATCAGATGGACTTAATTGACATCTTCAGAACATTTCACCCCAACGCCACGGAATATACATTCTTCTCAAGTGCACATGGGACATCTTTAAAAATAGACCACATATTGGGTCACAAGCAAAGTCTCCCCAAATTCAAGAAGATTGAAATCATACCAAGCATCTTCTCAGATCACAAGGGCATAATATTAGAAACAAACCACAATAAATACAATCCAAAAAAATTAAACACTTGGAAGCTGAATAGCATGTTACTAAATAATGATTGGGTTACCAGTGACATCAAAATAGAAATTAAAAACACTCTGGAACTAATGACAATAACAGTACAACAATCCAAAATATATGGGACACAATGAAAGCAGTCCTGAGAGGGAAGTTTATAGCACTACAGGCCTACCTCAAAAAATAAGAAAAAATGATGGTAAATCATTTAACTCTACAACTCAAAGAAATAGAAAGAGAACAACAAAAAAGCCCAGAGTGAGCAGAAGAAAGGTGATAATAAAGATCAGAGCAGAAATAAATGACATAGAGACCAATAAAACAATACAAAAGATCAATGAAAGCAAGAGCTGGTTCTTTGAAAGGATAAACAAGATTGATGAACCTCTAGCCAGGCTCACCAAGAAGCAAAGAAAGAGGACTCAAATAAACAAAATCAGAAATGAAAGAGGTGAAATAACAACAGACCCCTCAGAAATTCAAAGAATTGTTAAAAAATACTATGAACAACTCTACTCTAACAAACTAGACAACCTGGAGGAAATGGACATATTCCTAGAAAAATACAATCTTCCAAAACTCAATCCAGAGGATTCTAAAAATCTCAACAGGCCAAAAACGATGGAAGAAATTGAAGCAGTCATCAAAAAGCTTCCAGCAAACAAAAGCCCAGGACCAGACAGATTCACAGGGGAGTTTTACCAAATATTCAAGGAAGAACTAAAACCTATCCTCCTCAGACTATTCCAAAAAAATTCAAGAAGAAGGAACACTTCCGAGCTCATTCTATGAAGCCAGCATCACCCTAATACCAAAACCAGATAGAGACAACACAATGAAAGAGAATTATAGGCCAATATCCCTCATGAACATAGACGCCAAAATACTCAACAAAATTCTAGCAAATCGGATCCAGCAATACATCAGAAAGATCGTACACCATGACCAAGTAGGATTCATCCCAGGGATGCAAGGATGGTACAATATCCGCAAATCAATAAACGTGATTCATCACATAAACAAATTGAGAGATAAAAACCATATAGTCATATCAATTGATGCAGAAAAAGCTTTCGACAAAATTCAACTGCCGGGGTCCAACCCCAGCAGGTCCAGGGGTCCCCAAAGGTGTGGATGGAGTCGGCGAAGAAGGAATGACACGGAGACGGAGTTCAGTTGATCAGCAGCCTAGCCAGGATCTCTAGCCAGGATCTCTAGCCAAGTTCTGGTCTGGATCTCCAGAGAGGTTCTGCTTCGGATCTCCAGCCAGGTTCTGTAGCCATGTTCCCTCGCTAGGTTCTCCAGCCAGGTTCTGTAGCCAAGTTGCCTCACTAGGTTCTCCAGCCAGGTTCTGTCCAGGTTCTCCAGCCAGGTTCAGTCACCAGGTTCTAGTCAGGTTCTCTTGCCAATTTCTGTAGTCAGGTTCAGTCCAGGATCTTTTGCCATGTTCTCTCGCTAGGTTCTGTCTCTAGGTTCTGAGGCCAGTTTCTGTCCAGGAACTTTTGCCATGTTCTCTCCAGCGAAGTTCTTCTGTCTCTAGAGAATGTTCTGTGTAGGTTCTGTGCCTAGGTTCCGTCTCTCTTGGTTCCGTATTCTAAGTTCTGTGTTCTAAGTTCTGTGTTCTTACATCTGTATTTATACCAGTTGATTCAATCCTATCAATCTCTATTACAAAGGTTAGGGCGTTTCTTATCTCCATTCCAGGGAGTAAAGATTATGTAGCTTAAGCATGATTGTTTATAGTTAAAGTGATTAACTACCCGCCTGGCACTTAGTTAAGGAGTTTTATCCCCTCCCTAGCTTCAGGGGAAAATCCCTACCTGGGGAAACAACCTTTCTCAGAGACCTTGGTTAAAACACATAGTGCCAAAAAGGTGAGCAAACATATTAAGAACAGTATGCCATATATGCCAGGTCCCTTGAAACAGCAAGGATGGACCGGCTCCCGGCATTCAACAGCCTTTCTTGATAAAAACTCTAAGCAAGGTAGGAATAGAAGGATCATACCTCAACATAATAAAAGCCATATATGACAAACCCACAGCCAACATCATAATCAATGGGCAAAAACTAAAACCATTTCCCCTAAGAACAGGAACAAGACAGGGATGCCCCCTCTCACCACTCCTGTTCAACATAGTACTGGAAGTACTAGCCCTTGAGATCAGTCATGAAGAAGAAATAAAATGCATCCAAATTGGAAAAGAAGAAGTAAAACTGTCCTTATTTGCAGATGACATGATACTGTACATAGAAAACCCTGAAGACTCCATCAAAAAATTATTAGTTATTAAATGAATTCAGCAATGTAGCAGGATACAAAATTAATGCCAAGAAATCTAAGGCATTTCTTTACACCAATAGTGAACTTACAGAAAGGGAGACTAAAAAAGCAATCCCATTTACCATCGCACCAAAAAAATTAAGATACCTAGGAATAAACTTAACTAAGGAGATAAAAGACTAATATGGGAAAAACTACAGGACACTGAAAAAAGAGATAGAGGAAGACATAAACAGATGGAAGAACATACCGTGTTCATTGATTGGTAGAATCAACATCATCAAAATGTCCATACTACCCAAAGCAATGTATAGATTCAATGCAATCCCCATTAAATTACCAACAGCATATTTCACAGATCTAGAACGAACTCTCCAAAAATTCATCTGGAATAAAAAAAGAGCTCGAATAGCTGCAGCAATCCTGAGAAAGAAGAACAAAGTAGGTGGGTTCTCAATACCAGATATCAAACTGTATTACAAAGCCACTGTTCTTAAAACAGCTTGGTACTGGCACAAGAACAGACGTATAGATCAATGGAATATAATAGAGAACCCAGAAATTGACCCAAAGCACTATGCCCAATTAATATTCGACAAAGGAGGCAAGAGCATACAATGGAGTCAAGACAGTCTCTTCAATAGATGGTATTGGGAGAATTGGACAGATACATGCAAAAAGATGAAACTATGCCACCAACTCACACCATACACAAAAATAAAGTTAAAATGGATAAAAGACTTAAATGTAAAATGGGAAACCATATAAAATACTAGAGGAATCCATAGGCAGCGAAATAGCAAACATATGTCGAAGGAATTTCTTCTCTGATAATGCTCCTAGGGCAATGGAAACTAAAGAGAAAATAAACCAAATGGGACTACATCAAAATATAAAGCTTCTGCACAGCAAAGAAACATTCAACAAAACAACAAGAAAGCCCACTGCATGGGAGAACATATTTGCCAGTGATATCACTGATAAGGGTTTAATCTCCAACATTTACAAGGTACTCATGAAACTTAATAATAGGAAGATAAACAATCCAATAAAAAATGGGCAATGGACCTAGATAGACACTTTTCAAAAGAGGCCAAACAGAAGGCCGAAAGACATATGAAAACATGCTCACAGTCACTAATTATACAAGAGATGCAAATCAAAACGACTATGCGGTATCACCTCACACCTGTCAGAATGGCTATCATCAACAAATCAACAAACAACAAGTGTTGGAGAGGATGTAGAGAAAAAGGAACCCTTCTGCACTGCTGGTGGGAATGCACACTGGTGTAGCCACTGTGGAGAACAGTATGGAGCTTCCTCAAAAAACTAAAAATGGAACTCCCATTTGACCCAGTGATCCCACTTCTAGGAATATATCCCAAGAAGCCAGAAACACCAATCAGAAAGGATATATGCATCCCTATGTTCATAGCAGCACAATTCACCATAGCTAAGATTTGGAGACAGCCTAAGTGCCCATCAGCAGATGAGTGGATTAATAAACTGTGGTACATCCACACAATGGAATACTATGCTGCAGTAAAAAAGAAGGAACTCTTGCCTTTTGCAACAGCTTGGATGGAACTGGAGAGCATTATGCTAAGTGAAATAAGCCAGTCAGAGAAAGATAAATACCACATGATGTCACTCATTTGTGGACTATAGAGAACAACATAGACTGATGAACAGGGACAGATCCAAAGACAGAGAAACAGCAATCAGACTATTAATCCCCAGAGGGAAAGTAGGGAAGGGTGGGGGTAAGGGGAAGAGATCAGCCAAAGGACTTATATGCATGCATATAAGCCAAACCAATGAATATGGACAACAGGGGGGATGAGAGCATGAGTGGGCGGGGGGGGGGGGAGGATGGGAGTTAATGGGGGGGGGGGAATTAGGACACATTTGTAATTCCTTAACTAATAAAGAATTTAAAGATAAAAAAAGTTTTCCTCTTCATAAAATATATTCATCTCTTTTTATAAATCTGGTACAGCATTCCCTCTATTCTTTAAAAGTAAACTTAACCATTATCTTTTTAGATATTTTGACCAAAACTTTTGGATTGACTTTATTACTTTGTTTTCTATGCCACAGAAACAACCAAATTTCCTTGTCAATTGGACTTTTCTTCTTACAAACTTTCATCAGGTTTTTTTTTTTTTTTGCTTTTAAGAATTATCAGTCCTGGCCAGTTTGCTCAGTGGCTACACCCCGCTAGAGCATCTTCCCGCAGACCAAAGGGTCTTGGGTTCAGTTCCCGGTAAGGGCATGTACCTTGGTTGCAGGTTTAATCCCCAGCCCCAGTTGGGGTGCAAGTGGAAGGCAACCAATCAATGTGCCTCTCTCATGTCAATCTATATATATATCCATCTTTCCCCCCGTCTCCCTCCCTTTCACTCTGTCTAAAAATCAATAGAAGAAAATATCCTCAGGTGATGATTTAAAAAGAAAAATAATGAAATTAAAAGAATTATCAGTAATAAATTAGCCACAACTATTTTAAGTCTCTGTCATCTATAGTTTTTGTTTTACTCTGATGCTTTCCTGAATGCTCTGCAATCAGCTTTAGTTCAGAACTAGTGTTTTCAACCAAGGAGGAGTGTCTTAGAGCCCTGTGGGAAAGAGCTGTACTAGAAACTAAAGTGTTGACATATATACCCCAAATATGAAAACACTAATTTGTAAAGATATATGTACCCTTATGTTCATTGCAGCATTTACTGGTCCCTATGATGTGTGCTGACCACCAGGGGGCACACGCGGAATGTGGCGGGTGTCAGCTGTGGCAGGATAGTGGAGCAGGTGAGCGGGGACACCAAACCAAAGTGGGGCACCAGTTGCTGTTATTGGGGCAAGCCTCTGGTGGTTACTGAAATAGCCAAGACTTGGATATAACTTAAGTATCTATTGATGGATGATTGAATAGAGAAGATGTAACATTCAATTTTTTTATTTTAATTTATTTGTATTAATTCTAGTGAGAGAGAAAGGGAGAGTGAGAGAGAGAAACATATATTCAATTGGTTGCTTCCTCTATGCACCCCAACCAGGGGTCAAACCTGCAACCTGGGTATGTGTTTTGACTGGGAATTGAACCTATGACCTTTCAGTGTACAGGACAATGCTCCTACCAACTGAGCAGCACTGGGCAGGGCAAAAAGATGTGGCATTTATATACAATGGAGTACTACTCAGCTACGACAAAGATGAAATATTGCCATTTGCGCCAGATAGATGGATCTTGAGAGTATTATGCTAAGTGAAATAAGTCAGATGAAAAAGGGCAAAATCCATATGATTTCACTCATATGTGCAATGTAAAACAAAAGTAACAAATTAACTAACAAAACAAATGAAAACAAACATAGTTATAGAGAAAAGAATGGTGTTTACTAAAACGAATAGGATGGGAGGGGTGTGAGGGGAGGGCAAATTGAGTGAAAGGGGTCAATATATGGTAATGGAACGAAACTGGACTTTGAGATGGTGACGATGCAATAGAGTATACAGATATTAAATTATAATGTTGTAAGTCTGAAATGCACCCCTATGGTCATAGCTAAGATTTGGAAACAGCCCACGTGCACATCAGCAGATGAGTGGATACAAAAGCTGTGGTACATTTACACAATGGAATACTATGCAGCAGTAAAAAAGAAGGAACTCTTACCATTTGCAACAGAATGGATGGACCTGGAGAGTATTATGCCTAGTGAAGTAAGCCACTCAGAGAAAGTTAAGTATCACATGATCTCACTCACATGTGGAATCTAATAAACAAAATAAACTGATTAACAAAATAGATCCAGAGACGTAGAACCATGGAACAGACTGATAAATTTCAGAAGGAAGGCGGGGGTGGGGAGTGGAAGGGGAAGAGATTAACTGGGGAACTTATATGCATATATGCATATCCCATGGATACTGACAATAGTGTGGTGAAGGCTTGGGAGGGGCGGGTGTGAGGAAGAGGGAGTCACTGGGAAAGAAACCACAAAAATAACAAAAAAGGGGGCCTTTGTAATACTTTAAACAATAAAGATAAATTTTAAAAAAGGAAAAAAGATGCACTCTTGGGTAATGGATTATCATGGCATCTTTTAAACAACTTTAAAATGATACTGGTGTATTTAGTCAGGATTTCCAGAATTCTTTAGTGGAGAAGATGGGTTCATGAGACTGCTTACCTAACATCCAGTAGAATAAGAATTAACTACGTAGTACTGTATGAAGTGACGAAAAATGAATGTAACTTTGAGCATGTTTTCATATGTCTCTTGGCTTTCTGAATGTCCTCTTTTGAAAGGTGTCTATTTAGGTCCTTTGCCCATTTTTTGATTGGTTTGTTTATCTTCCTTTTGTTAAGTTGTATGAGTTCCCTATAAATTTTGGAGATTAGGCCCTTATCAGATATGACATTGGCAAATATGTTTTCCCACGCAGTGGGTTTTCTTGTTGTTTTGTTGATGGTTTCTTTTGCTGTGCAGAAGCTTTTTATTTTGATGTAGTCCCATTTGTTCATTTTCTCTTTAGTTTCATCCGAGAGATGCAAATCAAAACAACAATGAGGTACCATCTCACACCTGTCAGACTGGCTATCATCAACAAATCAACAAACGACAAGTGCTGGCAAGGATGTGGAGAAAAAGGAACACTCGTGCACTGCTCGTGGGAATGCAGACTGGTGTAGCCACTATGGAAGACAATATGGAGTTTCCTCAAAAAACTACAAATGGAACTCCCATTTGACCCTGTGGTCCCACTTCTAGGAATATATCCCAAGAAACCAGAAACACCAATCAGAAAGTATATATGCACCCCTATGTTCATAGCAGCACAATTCCCCATAGCTAAGATCTGGAAACAGCCTAAGTGCCCATCAGTAGATGAATGGATTAGAAAACAGTGGTACATCTACACGATGGAATACTATGTTGCTGTAAAAAGAAGGAACTCTTACCATTTGCAACGGCATGGATGGAACTGGAGAGCATTATGCTAAGTGAAATAAGCCAGTCAATGAAGGAAAAATACCACATGATCTCACTCATTCATGGATAATAGAGACCATTATAAACTTTTGAACAATAATAGATACAGAGGCAGAGCTGCCTCAAACAGATTGTCAAACTGCAGTGGGAAGGCTGGGGAGGGTTGGGGGGCAGGAGGGAGGGGGGTAAGAAATTAACCGAAGGACTTGGATGCATGCATATAAGCATAACCAATGGACATAAGACACTGGGGGGTAGGGGAGGCCAGGGAATTGTCAAGGGCGGGGGGGGGGGGAAGGACACATATGTAATACCCTTTGTAATACTTTAAGCAATAAAAAAAAGAAAAAGAAAGAAAAATGAATGTAAATTAAAGAGGGCTGAATAGGTAAATATGAAAGGATTCTTCCATTTTTAAGCATCATGAGTTACATTTTTATGGTAGCACAGATTTCCATGATTCTCTGAGTTTGACTAATTGCTTTATGGGTAGAAACTAGGAAGGACAGTAGTTGAATTGACTCAGATTAGCTTTTGATTACAGTAGCTTTAGAAGAAAGATAAGAGGAAATGAAGTTGAAAAGTTGGTAAGAGAGCGGCCAACTTCATGTTTTATCTATTCCCCAACTTTATACCCAACTCTGATTATTTCAAAGCAAATCTCAGAGTCATATATAATATAAGACTAATATGCAATATACTATATAATAAAAGACTAATATGCAAATATACCAAACGGTGGAACAACCACACAACCAAACAACTGGTCCCTATGACATGTGCTGACCACCAGGGGGCACACACAGAATGTGGCGGGTGCCAGCTGTGGCAGGATGGTGGAGCAGGTGAGCGGGGGCACCAGACCAAAGTGGGGCACCATTTGCTGTCATTGGGGCAAGCCTCTGGTGGTTACTGAAAGTTCTTTGTTCCCATGTGCTATGGTCTTGCCTGGCACTTGCACCTGCTGCCGGTTCCCGCACCTGTTGCCAGCACCAGCCCTGCTCGCACCCACTGCTAGCACCGGCCCCAATCACTCCACACCATCAGCAGATGCAAGTGGGGACAGCGCAGTCAGCAAGTGGGAGTGGCAGTGGTGGGAGTGGGGCTGCTGGTAGACAGGGCACTGGGGGATGGGTGCTGTGGAGGGAGGGGGGAGCAGAGGATGGGCAGAGACCTGCCCCTATGCCCACTGCAGCCTCGCAGTCCAAAGTTCCTTTCAAGGTGCATAAATTTGTGCAGTGGGCCCCTAGTCTATATATACAAAAGCCTAAGTGATCGAACAACTGGTCGACTGGTTGCTATGATGCATACTGACAACCAGGGGGCAGATACTCAATGCAGGAGCTGCCTCCTGGTGGTCAGTGCACTCCCATAGCCAACCTCCTGTGGCCCCTCCCCCTGGCTGGCCAGCCCTCCATTGGCCCTGATCAGGGGGGCCGGCCAGCCAACCTCCTGTGATCCCTCTCCCCAGCTGGCCGGCCAACCTCCCACAGTCCCTACCCCTGGCCGGCACCCCTGATCAGCCCTGATCATCCATCAGCCAGGCCGAGGGACCCCACCCATGCATGAATTCATGCACCGGGCCTCTAGTAAATAAATATTTTATTATTTCTCTCTAAAGGATAATAAGTATATTAAACATATCTGTTCAAGGTGGCCCCTGAGGTTTTTTTTTGTTTTTTTTAACACAACCCCCAGAAATCTAAAAATAGCTTCCTTATTTCTGGTGTGACAAGATGTTACAGGCTCATCTTGTACATTTCCTGTCTTAAACCTTGAATTTCTCCAAGTAACACTGCTTCATTTTAGAGAGAATGTTTCTCCTAAAACCACAATCTGGGTACTAGGAGTGCTCTTTGTTCCTGAGTTGGTCATTATTTCTAGATATTTTTAGTGGACAGAGCTAGCAATTTATCTTAAAGATTAGATATTTCATGAGTTCATACTGATACTTAAAATTCAAATTGCAGAACACAGGTTTTAAATTAACCTCTTTGATCTTATATCTGTACCTTTTTCCTTCAATGTTGAAAATCCTAATTCTCAGTCACTAAGAATGATAGAATTAAAGCTGTTAGTGTTTCTTTTTTTGTAAAGTGACTATTCATTTCTCTAGCTTATGGTTTTTGTTGTTGTTTTTAAAAAAATATATTTTATTGATCTTAGAGGGAAATGGAGAGGGAGAGAGAAATAGAAACATCAATGGTGAGAGAGAATCATTGATTGGCTGCCTCCTGCACGCCCCCTACTGGGGATCAAGCCCACAGCCCAGGCACAATGCTGATAACATACTCTTTATTGACTGCCTTTCCTTTCTTTCTTTCTTTCTTTTTTTTTTAATTTTCCCTTACCCTTCCTGGTATTTATTAGGATCACTTCACAAATAAATCTTGTCTCAGGATATTCTACCTTGTCTTCTAACTCACTGATGCAGTCCTCAGCTTCTTCTATTCTACTGTTGAAACTTTCCATTTTAGTTCTTTGTTATGGCTAGGTCATTCTTCATTTCCTCTTGATTCTTTTTTTTTTTTAATATATTTTTATTGATTTTTTACAGAAAGGGAGAGATATAGAGAGTCAGAAACATCGATGAGAGACAAACATCGACCAACTGCCTCCTGCACACCCCCTACTGGGGATGTGCCCGCAACCAAGGTACATGTCCTTGACCGGAATCGAACCTGGGACCTTTCAGTCCGCAGGCCGATGCTCTATCCACTGAGCCAAGCTGGTCTTGGCTCCTCTTGATTCTTATACATGTTGTTGAATTTGTCTTCCATCCTTTTCAGTGTCCTTATAACCATTGCTCTGAATTCTTCCTCTGACAAATGGCTTGTCTACATTTCATTTATTTCCTTTTCTGGTGATTCTTTCGAATGGGGGTTGTTTCTTTGTCTCCCCATTTTTGCTATTCCTTTCTGATTGTTTCTACATATCAGATCAAACTGCTGTGTCACCCAGATTTTTTGACTTTATCTTTTGTAATAGATGTTTTTTGGGACCCAGTGGTCCAGTTTCTCAGGTCTTCTGGACTGGGTATTCTAGGGATGGCCTCTACTTGAGATATTTGGGTTCTCTTGATGTAGTTGGGTCTTGAATGTAATTGTCCCATTCATGGATGGAATCTCCTCTCAGGGTGTCTGGTTATGTGGCTCGCTCTCTACCACATTGACCAAACAGCACAAAATACAACTCAACAAGACCTGACACATAGGGAACAAAACACAAATGTACTCATGACACTGATAACCCCAATATAAGTGACACTGATAACCCCAATATAAGGGAAGTAGGAGAGAGAAAAGAGAGCAAAAATTATATCAAGGAAAGAAAAAATGGTAAGGAAAGTTGCAGGATATCTTTTAATTTTTCCTCGACACTGTGACTTTATTTATGTCTCTCACCTTTGCTTTCCCTCCATCCCCCACCCACAACAGTAACTTTCTCCAGGCTAACTTTGCTCTAGTGCAGTGGTTCTCAACCTTCCTATTGCCGTGGCCCTTTAATATGTGCACCATGATTTTCCCCAAGGTGCATAATATAAATGATTAGAATGGCAGTTCTCAACCTGTGGGTCACGACCCCTTTGGGGGTCGAACGACCCTTTCACAGGGGTCGCCTAAGACGATTGGAAAACACATATATAATTACATATTTTTTTGTGATTAATCACTATGCTTTAATTATGTTCAATTTGTAACAATGAAACTGGGGGGCACCACAACATGAGGAACTGTATTAAAGGGTCGCGGCATTAGGAAGGTTGAGAACCACTGGTCTAGGAGATCCCAAAACACATCTGCCAACAGAACTATGATTCCCAGAGTTCCTGGTGCTTCCCACACTCTTGGTTCCTGCTTCCAGTCCAGGGGCTGCAGAAACAAAAAGGACTGTGAACTCCAGCCACCCGCAGGCTGGGATGACAGTACCGAACACTCCAGTGGTGTCTGTGGGACCCTGGCCGCTCGGCACTTGCCCGCGTGCTGGCCACAGGCTCAAAGTGGGTGGGGTCCCATGTCGCTACAGCGATGCCCACAGGCCCGCCATCTTTGTTGGATTAATTTGCATACTCGCTCCTGATTGGCTGTGGGGCATCACGGAGGTAGAGTCAAATTACATATTTGTCTATTATTAGCATACTAGAGGCCTGGTGCACAAAAATTTGTGCACTCTGGAGGGTCCCTCAGCCCGGCCTGTGCCTTCTCGCAGTCTGGGACCCCTCCAGGGATGACCACCTGCTAGCTTAGGCCCACCCCCCAGAGGATTGGGCCTAAGCTGGCAGTCAGACATCCTTTTGGCAGCCCAGGAGCCCTCAGGAGATGTCTACTTGCCAGCGGGGAGCAGGCCTAGCTGCAGTCGGACATCCTTAGCGCTGCTGAGGAGGCGGGAGAGGCTCCCACCACCACCGCTGTACTGGAAGCCATTAGCCTGGCTGTGGCTGAGCAGAGCTCCTCCTGTGGGAGCACACTGACCACCAGGGAGAAGCTCCTGCGTTGAGTGTCTGCCCCCTGGTGGTCAGTGTGTGTCATAGTGACCAGTGATTCCCAGTCGCTCTGCTGTTATGGTCTATTTGCATATTACCCTTTTATTATATAGGATAGAGGCCTGGTGCATGGGAGGGGCCCAGCTGGTTTGCCCTGAAGGTTGTCCCGGATCAGGGTGGGGGTCCCACTGGGGTGCCTAGCCAGCCTGGGTGAGGGGCTGACGGCCATTTTCAGACTGGCCACACCCCCTTCAGGGTGGGGGTCCCCACTGGGGTGCCTGGCCAGCCTGGGTGAGGGGCTGAGGGCTGTTTTCAGGCTGGCTATAGCCCCTTCAGGGGGGGTCACCCCTGGGGTGCCTGGCCAGCCTGGGTGAGGGCTGATGGCTGTTTGCAAGCTGGCCACAGCCACTTCAGGGTGGGGGTCTCCCTTGGGGTGCCTGGCCAGCCTGGGTGAAGGGCTGATGTTTGTTTGCAGGATGGCCACAGACCCTTTAGGGTGGGGGTCCCCGCTGGGGTGCCTGGCCAGCCTGGGTGAGGGGCTTATGGCTGTGTGCAGGCTGGCCGTGGCCCCCAGCCACCCAAGCTCCCAGTGGAGGCTGGCTGGAAGCATGTATCTGGGATTTATTTAGGTTCTATAATTGAAACTTTGTTGCCTTTTGCAGAGGCTACAGCCGGCCAGAGCAGGCGGGAAGCTTGGCTTCCTCCATCGCCTGGGCAACCAATCCTCCTGCTTGCTCCAGCTCCGTGGCTACCAGCAGCCATCTTGGTTGGGTTAATTTGCATATAGTCACTCTGATTGGCTGGTGGGTGTGGCTTGGAAAATAGCGAAGGTATGGTCAATTAGCATCTTTGTCTTTTATTAGTATACTAGAGGCCCGGTGAACAAAAATTTGTGCACTTGGGAGGGGAGAGGGGGTCCCTCAGCCAGCCTGTGCCCTCTCACAGTCTGGGACCCCTCAGGGGATGACCACCTGCTGGCTTAGGCCCATTCCCCGGGGGATTGGGCCCAAGATGGCAATCAGACATCCCTCTGGCAGCCCGGCAGCCCTCGGGGGATGTTCACTTGCCAGCAGGGAGCAGACCTAAGCTGCAGTCAGACATCCGTAGCCCAGCTGAGGAGGCGGGAGAGGCTCCCACCACCACCGCTGTACTGGAAGCCATCAGCCTGGCTTGTGGCTGAGCAGAGCTCCTCCCATGTGAGAGCGCCCTGACCACCAGAGGGCAGCTCCTACATTGAGCATCTGCCCCCTGGTGGTCAGTGTGTGTCATAGTGACCAGTCATTCCCAGTCCTTCTGATGTTAGGGTCAGTTTGCATATTACCCTTTTACTATATAGGATAGAGGCCTGGTGCATGGGTGGGGGCCGGCTGATTTGCCCTGAAGGCTGTCCTGGATCAGGGTGGGGGTCCCGCTTGGGTGCCTGGCTAGCCTGGAGGAGGAGATGATGGCTGTTTGCAGCTGATCACACCCCGTTCAGGGTGGGGGTCCCCACTTGGGTGCCTGGCCAGTCTGGGTGAGGGGCTGAGGGCTGTTTTCAGGCTGGCGGGTGACTGAAGCTCCCAACCTCTCCTTTTTTTCTGTTTTTCTTTTTATTCATGGATTTATTTACCTTCTATGGCTATCACTGGAACTGAGAGCTGGCTTTGGCTCTGAGGCTTGGCTCCAGCTCTGAGACTTCGTCTGCTGAAAGCAGGTATCTGGGATTGTTTGGCTCCTATAATTGAAACACTGTTGCAGCTCCAGCTCTGAGGCCTCGCTGGCTGAAAGCAGGTATCTGGGGTTTGTTTAGCTTCTACAATTGCAACATTGTTTCTTAGAGTGCAGCTCAGAGGCCGGCAGCGGCAGGTGGGGAACCTTGGCTTCCTCCATCACTGGAGCAAGCAAGCCTCCTGTTTCGCTTCAGCTGCCTGGCTGCCGGCCGCCATCTTGGTTGGCAGTTAATTTGCATATAGCCCTGATTAGCCAATGGGAAGTGTGTCGGAGGTATGGGTAATTACCATGTTTGTCTATTATTAGATAGGATATATCTATATCTATATCTATATCTATATCTATATCTATATATATACACAGATATATATATATATATATATATATATATATATATATATATATAGAGAGAGAGAGAGAGAGAGAGAGAGAGAGAGGGAGAACACCACAGAACAAACAGACAAATGAATAAAAATGCAAACATCAAACACCCAGAAAAGAGGGTGAGGTCAGAATCTGCAGAGGCAGAGCTTATATACAGAAAGTAAGGTTAAGGAAATGTATGACTATGGAGAGGACCTCAGTTCAGTATAGAGGAGGTATAAAGAGGATGAGTGGATAAGAAGAAAAGAAAGAGAAAGAAGAAAAAAATTGAAAAAGAAAAAAGAAAATTTTAAACAAAAAATACATGTAAGATAAAATAACAACAAAAAAATGAAGAAAAAATAATGCAAAATAATTTAAAAAATCAAAGAAAATAAAGAAAAAAATTAAAGTTAAAAAATAAAATAAAAATAAGAAAGTGAAGTGTCAATCATTTCAGCCAAGTTTTAATGCCCCATGGAGGCTGGTTTAAGATCCCACTCTTCAGTACTGTCTGCCACTTCTCAGTTTCCTGTTAGGTAGTCAGCATCATGTTGAGTTATAAGTGATCCACCGCTCCTCTGTTATTGTCTATCTCCACTGCCTTGACTACCAGCAGGCAGGACCAATCTGCCTAGTTAGCCTGTCTGCCCACTGTCAATCTTAATCTCTCAAGTGGCTGTTTCTTCCTTTTTTTTTAAATTAAATCTTTATTGTTCAGATTATTACATTTGTTCGTCTTTTTCCCCCCCATAACTCCCCTCCTCCAAGTTCCCGCCCCACCCTCCGCCCTCACTCCCCACCCACTGTCCTCATCCATAGGTGCACGATTTTTGTCCAGTCTCTTCCTGCATCTCCCTCACCCCTTTCCCCCCCAAGAATAGTCAGTCCATTCCCTTTCTATGTCCCTGATTCTATTATAATCACCAGTTCATTCTGTTCATCAGATTATTTATTCACTTGATTCTTAGATTCACTTGTTGATAGATGCATATTTGTTGTTCATAATTTGTATCTTTACCTTTTTCTTTCTCTTCCTCTTCTTAAAGGATACCTTTCAGCATTTCATATAATACTGGTTTGGTGGTGATGAACTCCTTTAGCTTTTCCTTATCTGTGAAGCTCTTTATCTGACCTTCAATTCTGAATGATAGCTTTGCTGGATAAAGTAATCTTGGTTGTAGGTTCTTGGTATTCATCACTTTGAATATTTCTTGCCACTCCCTTCTGGCCTGCAAAGTTTCTGTTGAGAAATCAGCTGACAGTCGTATGGGTATTCCCTTGTAGGTAACTGAGTTTCTTTCTCTTGCTGCTTTTAAGATTCTCTCTTTGTCTTTTGCTCTTGGCATTTTAATTATGATGTGTCTTGGTGTGGTCCTCTTTGGATTCCTTTTGTTTAGGGTTCTCTGCGATTCTTGGACCTGTAAGTCTATTTCTTTCACCAGGTGGGGGAAGTTTTCTGTCATTATTTCTTCAAATAGGTTTTCAATATCTTGCTCTCATCCTCTGGCACCCCTATAATTCTGATGTTGGTACGCTTGAAGCTGTCCCAGAGGCTCCATACACTATCTTCGTATTTTCCGATTCTTTTTTCATTTTGCTTTTCCGGTTGGGTGTCTTTTGCTTCCTCGCATTTCAAATCTTTGACTTGATTCTTGCGCTCCTCTGGTCTGCTGTTGTGAGTCTGTATAGTATTCTTTATTTCAGTCGGTGTATGCTTAATTTCTAGTTGGTTCTTTATCACAACATCGAGGGTCTCATTAGATTTCTCGAGGATCTCATTAAGTTTATCGGCGGCTTCTAGACAGTTCTTGAGAGACCTTAAAAGTGTGGTTCTGAACTCTATATCTTCCATGGACAATTTTGTCCTGTTTCTTTGTCTCCGCATTTTGTTATGCTTTCTTGGTGCACCCCCTAGTGGTCTTTGTGTGCAGTCTTGTAGTTAAGCCTTGATTGTTGTAGCTAATACTAGGGGGGATTTGACCTCCAGGCCAAGTGGCTATGAGAATCAGCTGTGTCAGCAGTGAGAGAACCTCCGTCCTCTAGGGAGGTGCTAATCTAGCCTTTGCCTGAGGCTATCTGGCAAAAGCCTCTGTGCAGGGCTTGGGCGGGGCGGGTCGCACAGGATCAACAGGGTGGGCCGGACAGAGCAGTTATGGCGGCTCTCAGTCCTGTCCCCAGGGGCTCTGCCTCTCTGAGTCCCAGCACCCGCTGCAAAGCTCAGAGAGAAAGCTGCACTCCCTCCGACCGAAGCCAGACAGTCCCGCTTCTCCTGTTTGAGTCTGGGTCCCTAAAGACTCGCCCGGATCTGGAGCTCAGAGTCTGCGACTCCCTCCCGATTGAAAACGCCAACCGCGCCCTCCGCCGCCAGCCCGCTCGCGCACTCTGCACCTCAGAATTTGACTTCAGCACTGCGCCTCCTCTGAGTGTCCGTATGCGTTTCTCTTTCCTCCTAGTTGTAGGACTTCCACTCAGCCAGCGTTCCTGTGGTTCTGGGTGATGTCCCTTCCGTTTTTTGGTTTCACTTTTGAAGTAGTTGTTCAAAGCAGCAAACCCCGGCGTTAACCTATGCCGCCATCTTGGTTCTCCCTCTTTTTTTATAAATATATTTTTATTGCTTTCAGAGAGGAAGGGAGTGGGAGAGAGAGATAGAAACATAAATGATGAAAGAGAATCATTGATCAACTGCCTCCTGCATGCCCCACACTGGGGATTGAGCCCTCAACCTGGGCATGTGCCCTGACCTGGAATTGAACCATGACCTTCTGGTTCATAGGTTGATGCTCAACCACTGAGCTACTGCAGTTGGGCAAAGTTTTCTTAATGTTAAACTATGTACACAAACCACATAAATGCTTAGTAAATTATGATGAAATTGAAATAAACATTCAATTCTTCTGTGTACTCTAAACAGTGGTTTCTAAATTTACTTTAAAACTCGAAATAACTTTTTTTTTATTGTGCCATTATTATATTTTGACATAATGTTAAATAACAAAAGGAAAATATCAAATGGTGTATATAGTATATACTTTCATTGTACAAAAAAAAAAAATGCATACAGATGCCCATAGTGGTTGTCTTGGGTAGTGAAATTTAAGAGTAATTTTCCCCCGTTTTATTTTTATATAAATTTAGAAGTTTTCCATAGTATTTCTTTTTCTTCTATGATGAAAATAGCCTTACTGCTTTTTTTCCTAAAACAACAAAAACACTTGCCAATACAACAAATTCAAACATAGCATGCAATAAAATCCATCTCTGCACACCCTGAGAGACCATTATTTTGGTGATCATTTTCATTAGCATTAATTTTTTTTTGCATATAGACATGTTCTTTTTTTAAAAAAATATATTTTATTGATTTTTTTTTTAAATTTTTTTTTTAAATATATTTTATTGATTTTTTACAGAGAGGAAGGGAGAGAGATAGAGAGTTAGAAACATCGATGAGAGAGAAACATTGATCAGCTGCCTCCTGCACATCTCCTACTGGGGATGTGCCCGCAACCCAGGTACATGCCCTTGACCGGAATCGAACCCGGGACCCTTCAGTCCGCAGGCCGACGCTCTATCCACTGAGCCAAACCGGTTTCGGCTATTTTATTGATTTTTTACAGAGAGGAAGGAGAGGGCTAGAGAGTTAGAAACATTGATGAGAGAGAAACATTGATCAGCTGCCTCCTGCATACTCCCCACTGGGGATGTGCCCGCAACCAAGGTACATGCCCTTGACTGTAATCGAACCTGGGACCCTTGAGTCTGCTGGCCGATGCTCTATCCACTGAGCCAAACCGGTTAGGGCTAGACATGTTCTTATACAGTTATTTAAAAGGCATTTATAATACTTTATGGCAGGCAAATTTTTTAATTAGATTTTGTTCATTATCTTTCTTTTTTCTTTTCTTCCACTTCTACCTGTAATTTGACCTATTCTTCATGTAATCATCTAATATACAAATTTAAAAATACACACTTCAAGACTATGTATGTGTAGGCTTGTGCTTACATATATGTTTATATTATGTATATACATAGGTATACATGTTTGTAGCAGTTATGTGTCCATGTACACATATGTAAGTATATATTATCTGTACATATATATATACTGCATATTATACAGATCTGTATGAATATATGCAAAGTCATAATAACAAAATGAAATGGCTAATATTCAGCTGCTTTTGGTATAAAAAATATCAATTTAAAGTCAACAGACTCATTGATTTTAAAATTGGAAAATGATATTCGATGGTTTGGAGAAACCTCAATTTACTCAACCTTTTCTTTATTGATAAGCATTTTTTTGTTGTTCTCAGAACCAATAATACCTCAATAATCATCATTTTATATTCTGGATAACAAATGCTCTTATATATGAAGAATATATTTTTGTTAGGATATAGATTTTAACAGAAGCATTTGCATATTCTATTAACAAAGACATATTTTAATAATATTTTTGATATTTGAAAAACTTTTCAATTTGTCTTGTCTTAGGCTAAAATTTTTCCTTACATCCCTGAATAATAATAATAAAGATGATAGTGATTATGTTTGCCTTTTTCTTGATTTTTTTAACAACTAACTTTAGGGTTTATCCATTGATATTGGTCCTGCTGTTTAAAACTCGAAATAACTTAAATAAAATTTCTTCCTTTTCACCTTATGTTTTTCATGATAACTCTTGTGTTTCTTCTAATTTTGAATTTATTTTAAAAATAATTTTTAATTTCCAATTTGTTCCTGAGTTCTATTGTCTCAATTTCTGAATTTTTATGTCTATTTATGTTGTTCCTTCATATTTCCTATAAATTTATTAATTTATTTTAGTTCATTTTGAGATATTAATTTATAATTTTCATCTGCATTTCGGGCATGTCTTTCTGGCATATATTTTTTACCTTTTGATTGTTATTCCGCTCCTCTCTCTCTCTGTCTCTCTCTCTCGTCTCCCTCATCCATCACAATTTTTTATAGATTCCATTACAATACTCTTCTTTGGTTCATTGTAACATAGCTTTGGGTACAGAAGGTGAGTTAAGAAAGCTTTTTTAGCTTAATGGCTCTAGATCTCCTTATGTTGTTTTCACAAAGTGTTAAAAAATATATATGTATTTCCTTCTGATAGTTCCTGATTTTGTTTCCCAATCCCATTTTTACCTGGATATTTTTTTTTTCAATTTTAGAATTCTATTCTTGGCAGGTTTTTACTCAATATGAGGCTTTTCATAAAAGGAAGTTTCAGATGGTTATTTTCAAGAATTCGCCAGGCACAGAGTGTTCCAACCCCTTCAACATTTCTTTGGATCCCTTTACTCATCTGCCAATTGAAAACATTTCTAGGCTCAGCTTCTATTCTCAAATTGGTCTAGTGCAATTTCCAGTAACTGTTGGCCCTTTTGGAGCTTTCATATTTTCGTATCTGTTTAGATGTTTTGTTGCTTCCCTCCTCACAGATGCTTGTGCCATATGCATCTCTGTACCCATAGGTTATTTGTTCCCCCAACTTGAATTTTAGGATTTGTGCGTAATACCTTACTCTCTAGTTTTGTTTTAGACATTTCCTGTATGTTTTTTTTTTTTTGTTTTTGTTTTTGGTTTGTTTACCATTCTAATTGTTCTGTCTATTTTTATGGGTGATTTTAGCAAATGATTAAAAACTTTGCTGCTGGTGCCATTGTCCTCCCAGAATCACTCAAACACTTTAATTTTTTATATAAAACTAGAGGCCTGATGCACAAAATTCGTGCAAGGGCCTGCCACCACCAAGGCCGGGGGCCTCTGCTGCCTCTGCCTGGCCTCCTCTGTCTCGGACCCTGCCTGCTGAGGTGGCTGGGGGCCTCTGCCTCCTCTGCCCCAACCCCAGCCTGCCGCATCTTCATCTGGAAGGGCGTCTGGACGAATTAGCATATTATGCTTTTATTATTATAAATTTTATGATAAGTTAATTTTGTTTGGGTAAAACAGGTTTAAAATATTCAGGGAAATGGAAACAAACAAAAGGCAGGATAAAGTCATCTTTGAAGAAAAAACAAATGTTGTAACAAATAAAGAGGAACTTAACAAGTGGCATTTATTATGAAAATGTATAAACTTTGCCAATTATGTTCCTCTTAGCAAGTAATTCCTCCTATAGGTGTTTCATTTTGTGTCCATATCACTGTTTCAGAGGCATATTCTATTGTGTTTTAAAGTATTATTTTAATTAATACCTTTTGCAGCTAATTTTAATTGCATATACAATATTTATTCTATATATGAATAGTCTAAGTTTTCGTGTAATTATATTAACTTTATTGCTCTTCTTTTCCATAAAATTGCCTCAGTATTTTTAGTGTAGAATAATACAAGTATGGATAAAATATATATGCTTATAATGTAATTTTCAATAGGACATTTAATAAATATGTTAAGGATATAAGTTTTAGATTGCTGTGTTGAGATCTTGGGGCTACCTATATAATTGTGAAAAATAGACCTTTCTTACTCTGAGTGCTATCTTCTTGGAGACTTTGGACTAGTAATTTAGTTGTCATGGTTTTCTTATGTTAAAAATAGAATCAGGGGAGAAACCAAGATGGCAGCATAGGTTAACACCGGAGATTGCTGCCTCGAACAACCAATTCAAGGGTTCACTTAAAAGACGGAACGGACATCATCCAGAACCACAGGAAGGCTGACTGAGTAGAAATTCTACAACTAGGAGGAAAGAGAATATCATACCCAGACTCAGAGGAGGAGCAGTGCTGAAGTGAAATACGCAGGTTTGGAGTGCGCGCTGAGCGGGCTGGTGGCGGAGGGTGCGGTTGTTGTTTTCAATCAGGAGGAAGTTTCAGACTCTGAGCTCCAGATCCGGGCGAGTCTCTAGGGACCCAGACTCAAACGGGAGAAGCGGGACTGTCTGGCTTCGGTCGGAACTCGAAGGCAGCTTTCTCTCCGAGGTTTGCAGTGGTTGCTGGGACTCTGTGAGGCAGAGCCCCTAGGGACAGAACTGAGAGCAGCCATAACTGCTTGCTCCGGCCGGCCCTGTAGATCCCCAGGGACCCGCCCTGCCCAAGCCCTGCACAGAGGCATTTGCTGGATAGCCTCAGGCAAACGCTAGATTAGCACCGCCCTAGAGATCCAGCACAGAAGCTCTCCCACTGCAGACACAGCTGACTCTCATAGCCAGTTAGCCTGGAGGTCAAATCACCCCCGGTATTGCCGACAACAATCAAGGCTTAACTACAACAAGACTGTGCACAAAGACCACTAGGGGGTGCACCAAGAAAAGATAAAAAAATGCGGAGACAAAGAAACAGGACGCAAATGTCAGAAATGGAAGATATAGAGCTCAAAACCACACTTTTAAGGTCTCTCAAGAACTGTCTAGAAGCTGCCGATAAACTTAGTAAGGCCCTCAAAAAGACTGGTGAGACCGCTGATAAATGTAGTGAGATCCTCAAGAAATCTAATGAGACCCTCGATGTTGTGATAAAGAACCAACTAGAAATTAAGCATACACCGACTGAAATAAAGAATATTATACAGACTCCCAACAGCAGACCAGAGGAGCGCAAGAATCAAGTCAAAGATTTGAAATGCGAAGAAGCAAAAAACACCCAACCAGAAAAGCAAAATGAAAAAAGAATCGGAAAATACGAAGATAGTGTAAGGAGCCTCTGGGAAAGCTTCAAGCGTACCAACATCAGAATTATAGGGGTGCCAGAGGATGAGAGAGAGCAAGATATTGAAAACCTATTTGAAGAAATAATGACAGAAAACTTCTCCCACCTGGTGAAAGAAATAGACTTACAGGTCCAGGAAGCACAGAGAACCCCAAACAAAAGGAATCCAAAGAGGACCACACCAAGACACATCATAATTAAAATGCCAAGAGCAAAAGACAAAGAGAAAATCCTAAAAGCAGCAAGAGAAAGAAACTCAGTTACCTACAAGGGAATACCCATACGACTGTCAGCTGATTTCTCAACAGAAAATTTGCAGGCCAGAAGGGAATGGCAAGAAATATTCAAAGTGATGAATAGCAAGAACCTACAACCAAGATTACTTTATCCAGCAAAGCTATCATTCAGAATTGAAGGTCAGATAAAGAGCTTCACAGATAAGGAAAAGCTAAAGGAGTTCATCACCACCAAACCAGGATTATATGAAATGCTGAAAGGTATCCTTTAAGAAGAGGAAGAAGAAGAAAAAGGTAAAGATACAAATTATGAACAACAAACATGCATCTATCAACAAGTGAATCTAAGAATCAAGTGAACAAATAATCTGGTGATCATAATAGAATCAGGGACATAGAAAGGGAATGGACTGACTATTCTTGGGGGGGAAAGGGGTGTGGGAGATGCGGGAAGAGACTGGACAAAAATCGTGCACCTATGGATGAGGACAGTGGGTGGGGAGTGAGGGCGGAAGGTGGGGCGGGAACTGGGAGGAGGGGAGTTATGGGGGGAAAAAAGAGGAACAAATGTAATAATCTGAACAATAAAGATTTAATTAAAAAAAAACAGATAAAAAAATAGAATCAATATAATTTCATTTAATCTTAGAAACAATTCAAAAGTAATTAAGTTTTACTTTTATTAACAAAACCAATACAAACACTTGGTGATAACACTGAAGAGAAAAAATGTGAGTAAAAATTTAATCAGAAGAGGTACAGATAGTTTTTTTTATAGGTGTATTAGTTTGGTTAGCCTCCCCATTTCTTTATATTAGCCAGAATTTCATGGTTAACATTATAAAAGTTTTTATAACTCCTTGTTTCTTTGCTCTAATAATATAACTAAATTTAGTTCCTTTCACTAAGAACTTGTTTTTTTTTCAGTTTTTTTATTATTATTGTTTTATTGCTTAAAGTATTACAAAGAGAATTACATATGTGTCCTTTTTTTTCCCCGCCCTTGACATTCCCCTGGCCTCCCCTACCCCCCAGTGTCTTAAGTCCATTGGTTATGCTTATATGCATGCATACAAGTCCTTCAGTTGATCTCTTACCCTCCCCCTACCGCCCCTTGGTTTTAAATAAATTGCTTTTCTGTTTTTGGTTTATTCAATTATGCAATTTATATTGCATTGTGAACAGTTTCCCAGAAAGAAATATTTATTGAGCCTTCATTTATGCCTAGCATTTATGGAATTACCAAAAAAAAAAAAAGTTCTCACCAAGGTGTTGAGCAGTATCACAATTCTGGATGCAGACCAATTTTTTTGAGACCCTGGGATGTTTCTCCTCATGTCCCTCACTTCTTCATCTCCTCCAAATATCTCTCACCTCATATTGGATTTCTAAAATGACAGAATGCAAATGTTCCTATAAAAGAGAGTTCATTACCTCAAATTCACACTCAGTGTTGTATCAATAGACCTTCCTGATTGTGGCCAAGTTAATTGCAAGTGTCATGAGATTAATTGGGAAGAAATACGATATGAAGTTAGACCTTCCCACTAGGCAGAGGTAGGTACTTGGATCAGATTCAACCTTAAGCATTGGAGAGAAGTTCTACATGGCATACAAGCACCAGACCTGAGTGGCATGGCAATAGGTAGTCATTTACACAAATAGCATAAGAAGGTCTAATGGGATGAAATGGCAGGCTTCCCAAAGTCAGTAAGAGTACAAGTCCATTAAATCAAGGAGCAGATGTCATTCAGAACACAGTCAAACAGATTTAGTTTATCCTCAGGAAATGAGTCACCTGATAACAAGGCAGACTTGAGATTTTGTAAAGATTACCAAGATTTCTTAGCAGGGAATAAGGTAGACATTCAGTTACCAAATCTGGGAAAAGGTGGAAATAGGTCTTGGGAATAATGCAGGAACCCAAATGGAAGATAAAATACAGGGAACACAGAGTCCCATGTCTATAGCGGCTAGCCAAGTAACACAAGTGTGTAGATGAGGTCAAGTTTATGATGCTAGTTCACAGGGAACTAGAAATTGAAAGTCTTATATAAAGACATTTACATTTAAAAATTTTAAAAATTGCTGAACCAACATAATATAGATCTGCTGGCAAAATATAGCTTGCAGGCTACAGGTTTATGGACCCTTGGTAAATGACTAATATCACAGGTATTCCTTTAAAGAAAGCTTTGATGGCAATTGGAAGAGAACCCAGTAATGAGCACTGGGTAATCAAAAGGTCAGAAAAAGAAGAAGCTGGAACACAAGTTTCACCAACTTCACAAATTTACCTTAGGCCAACCATTGCATTAAGGAACTTAGTCTAGGTCTGGAAATAAAATATACACAGAAACAATGATAGAATTATTTGCAAAGCAGCATATCAGCAAGTGCAAATTAATTTATGCAGATGGAATGTTGAATATATATATACATACATATATATATATATATATATATATATATATATATATATATATATATTCAGCGTTTGGTGGGATTAGTTTGATAAACTATGTACAGGGGGTGAATTTTGAGGCCAGTTTTCAAGGAAATAATAAGCACACTGAAAGAAATGTTGATAGAGAATTGGTAGTAAGAAAAGTAACTTATTTAAAGACACAGAAAAAGAAACATATTTTGAGGTAGAGTCTTAAATAGGGAGTCAAAACCTGGGTAAGTCAGTGTCCCTCTTAAGTGTCTATTCTCCATCTGGAGTTCTACCAAACTGTGATTCATAAATAAACATTTATACAAAGGGCCATATAGCTAAATGAGTGAAGGACAGGTAGGGACCTATGTAACTAAAGCATCTATGCCTTGTTTACACAGTCAGAACTAACTGAGCAACAGTTCTTTGTGACACAGTGGCTATGAAGATTCAATATTCTATTTTTTCTAGAAAAACCAACAATTCCATTTTTATGTGAAGTCTTTCAATTTTTAATTCGTGACAAAGGATTGACACTAAAACAGCATGAAGGCCATCCTATCTAATAAAAGAGAAACATGGTAATTAGCGTACGACCGCTACCCTTCCCATTGGCTAGTCAGGGTGATATGCAAATTAAATGCCAGCCAAGATGGCGGCCGGCAGCCAGGCAGCTTGAAACTAACATGAGGCTTGCTTGCTTCAGTGACGGAGGACTCCAACGTTCCCCACCTGTCTTGCCGGCCTCTGAGCCTGCAGTTTGAAACATTTTAACAAATATAGAAGCTAAACAAAACCCCAGAAACCTGCTTTCAGCGAGCCGGGATCTCAGAGCTGGAGTTATACATTGTTTCGATTATAGAACCCAAACAAACCAGATACCTGCTTTCAGCAGCAGAGGCCGCAGAGCTGGAGCCAGAGCTAAAGCTGGCCCAGAATAAAAATAAAAGAAAAAAAGGAGCAGTTGGGAGCTTCACCCCTCACCCCCTCACCCAGACTGGCCAGGAACCCCAGTGGGGACCCCCACCCTGAAGGGTGTGAGACCAGTGGCAAACAGCCATCATCCCCTCACCCAGGCTGGCCAGGAACCCCAGTGGGGACCCCCACCCTGATCCAGGACACCCTTCAGGGCAAACCAGCCTGCCCCCACCCGTGCACCAGGCCTCTATCCTATATAGTAAAAGGGTAATATGCCTCCCAGCACTGGGATCAGCGTGACAGGGGGCAGCGCCCAAACCCTCTGATCGCCCTGTGGCTCTCTGTGTGACAGGAGGCAGGGCCAAAACCTCCCTATCCGCCCTGCTCTGTTCGTGACAGGGGAAGGCGCCCCAACCTCCTGATCAGCCCTGCTCTGTGCCTGATACGGGGTAGCTACCCAACCCCCTGATTGCCCTGCAGCTCTGTGTGTGACAGGGTGCGGCGCCACCCCCCACCCCACGGGCCCTGCTCTGTGTGTGACGGGGTAGAGCCATAACCTCCCCATCGGCCCTGCCCTGAGTGTGAGAGTGGCGGCGCCCCAACCCCCTGATCGGCCCTGCTCTGTGGGTGATAGAGGGCAGTGCCCAAATCCCCTCCCCATGGGCCCTGCTCTGTATGTGATGGGGTAGAGCCATAACCTCCCCATCGGCCCTGCCCTGAGTGTGACAGTGGCGGCGCCCCAACCCCCTGATCGGCCCTGCTCTGTGGGTGATAGAGGGTGGTGCCCCAACCACCCCCATGGGCCCTGCTCTGTGTGTGATGGGGTAGAGCCATAACCTCCCCATCGTCCCTGCCCTGAGTTTGACAGTGGCGGCGTCCCAACCCCCTGATCTGTCCTGCTCTGTGTGTGACTGGGGGCGGTGCCCCAACTCCCCTATTGGCCCTACTCTGTGAGTGACAGGGGGGAGCTCCTCAACCCCCTGATGGGCCCTGCTCTGTGCGTGACAGGGGGGAGCTCCCCAAGCTCCCTGATGGGCCCTGCTCTGTGCGTGACAGGAGGAAGCTACCCAACCCCCTGATCGACCCTGCTCTGTGCATGACAGGGTAAGAAGCCCCAACCCCCCTGATGGGCCCTGCTCTGTGCGTGACAAGGGGCAGTGCCCCAACTTCCTGATTGGCCCTGCTCTGTGTGTGACAGGGGGTGGCACCGCAACCTCCCCATCGACCCTGCCTTGAGTGTGACAGGGGGCGGTGCCCCAACCCCCCAATCAGCCCTACCCTGTGCATGACAGGGGGCGGCGCCCCAACTCCCCAATCAGCCCTGCTCTGAGCCCGACCAGGGGCTGCACCTAGGGATTGGGCCTGCCCTCTGCCACCCGGGAGCAGGCCTAAGACAGCAGGGCGTTATCTCCCAAGGGGTCCCAGACTGCGAGAGGGCACAGGCCAGGCTGAGGGACCCCTCCTTCCCCACCGAGTGCACAAATTTTTGTGCACCAGGCCTGTAGTATAAAATATTTCTGCAGACCATATTCTGCCTGTCAGATACTAGTTTGCAGTCTCTGAATTGGTATACCCCAAGGTTCATTCCAGCCATTTTTGTTTATGGATTTTTTTACATTAAAGTTTAGATTTCAATAAAATGGAAGGAAATACCATATTTTTGGGCATTGTCACCTGGTAAAATGGCTAAAAAATATGTATGTTTGAATTGGACAGCCTGGTTTTGCCTAAGAAGTGTATTATCTTGAGCAAATTACATACCCTTTCTGTACTTCAGTTTCACCTTCTATAAAATAGTAATAAAAACTGTAATTAGAGAAACCAACATGGCGGCAGAGGTAAACACCGCAGTTTGCTGCCTCGAACAACCACTTCAAAAATACAACTAAAAGACAGAACGGACATCATCCAGAACCACAGGAAGGCTGGCTGAGTGGAAGTTCTACCACTAGGAGGAAAGAGAATAGCATACCGAGACTCAGAGGCGGCGCAGTGCTGAAGTCAAATACTAAGGTGCAGAGTGCATGCAGAGCGGGCTGGCAGCTGAGGGCGCGGTTGTCTGTTTCAATCAGGAGGGAGTCTCAGACTCTGAGCTCCAGACCCAGGCGAGTCTCTAGGGACCCAGACTCAAACAGGAGAAGCGGGACTGTCTGGCTTCGGTCGGAACTCGAAGGCAGCTTTCTCTCCGAGGTTTGCAGCAGTTGCTGGGACTCTGAGAGGCAGAGCCCCTGGGGACAGGACTGAGAGCAGCCATAACTGCTCGCTCCACCCGCCCTGTAGATCCCCTGGGACCTGCCCCGCCCAAGCCCTGCACAGAGGCATTTGTTGGATAGCCTCAGGCAAAGGCTAGATTAGCACCTCCCTAGAGGACAGAAGTTCTCTCACTGCAGACACAGCTGATTCTCACAGCCACTTGGCCTGAGGGCAAATCCCCCCTAGTATTACCTATAACAATCAAGGCTTAACTACAACAAGACTGCACACAAAGACCACTAGGGGGTGCACCAAGAAAACATAAAAAAATGTGGAGACAAAGAAACAGGATGCAAATGTCAGAAATGGAAGATATAGAGCTCAAAACCACACTTTTAAGATCTTTCAATAATTTTCTCGAAACTGCCGATAAACTTAATGAGATCTACAAGAAATCTAATGAGACCCTCGATGTTGTGATAAAGAACCAACTAGAAATTAAGCATACACTGACTGAAATAAAGAATATTATACAGACTCCCAACAGCAGACCAGAGGAGCGCAAGAATCAAGTCAAAGATTTGAAATGCGAAGAAGCAAAAAACACCCAACCAGAAAAGCAAAATGAAAAAAGAATCAAAAAATACGAAGATAGTGTAAGGAGCCTCTGGGACAGCTTCAAGCGTATCAACATCAGAATTATAGGGGTGCCAGAGGATGAGAGAGAGCAAGATATTGAAAACCTATTTGAAGAAATAATGACAGAAAACTTCCCCTACCTGGTGAAAGAAATAGACTTACAGGTCCAAGAAGCGCATAGAACCCCAAACAAAAGGAATCCAAAGAGGACCACACCAAGACACATCATCATTAAAATGCCAAGAGCAATAGACAAAGAGAGAATCTTAAAAGCAGCAAAAGAAAGAAACTCAGTTACCTACAAGGGAATACCCATACGACTGTCAGCTGATTTCTCAACAGAAACTTTGCAGGCCAGAATGGAGTGGCAAGAAATATTCAAAGTGATGAATAGTAAGAACCTACAACCAAGATTACTTTATCCAGCAAAGCTATCATTCAGAATTGAAGGTCAGATAAAGAGCTTCACAGATAAGGAAAAGCTAAAGGAGTTCATCACCACCAAACCAGGATTATATGAAATGCTGAAAGGTATCCTTTAAGAAGAGGAAGAGAAAGAAAAAGGTAAAGATACAAATTATGAACAACAAATATGCATCTATCAACAAGTGAATCTAAGAATCAAGTGAATAAATAATCTGATGAACAGAATGAACTGGTGATTATAATAGAATCAGGGACATAGAAAGGGAATGGACTGACTATTCTTGGGGGGGAAAGGGGTGTGGGAGATGCGGGAAGAGACTGGACAAAAATTTGCACCTATGGATGAGGACAGTGGGTGGGGAGTGAGGGCGGAGGGTGGGGTGAGAACTGGGAGGAGGGGAGTTATGGGGGGAAAAAAGAGGAACAAATGCAATAATCTGAACAATGAAGATTTAATTAAAAAAAATAAAAAAATCAATAAAATATATTTTTTTAAAAAAGGTATAAAAACAAACAAACAGTAATTATATTATAGTGTTGTGATAATTGAGCTGTTACATGTAAACCACCTAAAAGAGTCCCTGGCTCATAATAATTATTTAGTATTTAGCTATTTTTAACATGAAAAATGCATTTGTGATCAACTATTTTGCCAACTGAATGTAGGATGAATGAAAGACAGGGAGATGAGCTAGGAGGCTTATTAATGTGAATACTGGCTATAAAAATGGAAGTAAAATACCAGATATGAGAGACATTATAAAAAGGGAATAGACTGTCAAACCTCAGAGGGAAGGCAGGGGAGGGTGTGAGTTTGGGGGGGAGATCAATCAATGAACTCATATATGCATAACGCATAGACACAGACAATAGGGTGGTGAAGGCCTGAAGGGGAGAAGAGGAGAGAGCAATGGGGGAAAGGGGGTCATATATAATACTTTCAACAATAAAGATAAATAAATAAATAAATAAATAAATAAATAAATAAATAAATAAATAAAGACATGTGTCAGGTACCCTAAAGTACTTCGCATGTATTAACTCTGTTACTTCCAAAACAACTCTATGAACTTAAATTATCATTATTATATCCATTTTACAGATGAAAACTATGAGGGTGCATGAAGGTAACTTTCTGAAGGTAACAAAAATAAATGGTATAGTTGAGTTTTAAACCTTACAAAAAAAGGGGGGAGAAATGTTAAGATTTGATAATTGAATGTATGGATGTTACACAGTTTTAAATTCTAAGCAGTTTCACTTTTCATAGTTGATGTGTTTCTTGTTATTTGGGGGGAATTTATTTACCTTGAAATTGATGTCTTTGTGTCTGACATGCCTTTTGTTAATGAAAAAGTGCTTCTGAAATTTAATCTGTCTTTTTTAAAAGGCCACTTTGAATGCAAAACTAAAATAAAACAAAAACAGGACCAGGATTAGGTTTAATTATCATGTTTTCATTATAAATGAGGCTCCGATTGTCATTAAATTTCAGGCTAATTTTAACAAATGAAGATTGTTTTATTTAGACTATTACACTTGTATATGCATGATAAAACTGTTGAATTTCATGACTGATGTAATATATCTCATATTACCTGCCAGATGTTACTATGTCTTTTCAATATTTAATAGGACTATACTACCCACAACCCTGCTCAGTTTTCTTGTTGATTTGATCTTTTTGCCCTTGGACTCTTTCTCCATTGGGAACAGATCCTTATTTTGTTTACTCAGAGACATGTCCCTGACCTTCTCTTCTTTGACCGTCACTCTGTGGATCAGTTCTAATTTCTCTCTTTTAATGTTCTTTTTGTCATCAGCTTTGTTTATGCACCTAGTCCCATGACCACTATATACATGTCAATTTGAACCTATAATTTATGGAATACAACTTTTATTTAAACTCATGTTGACTATTAACACAAAAACTATGATACAAGAATAACTAAGTGTAAAGATATGACTTTAAGAAAGGTAACATCAAGGCAAGGAATGAGGGAGAGAGTAAAAGGGCTAATCTTAGGAAGAAAGAAAGATACTAAAGACAGGCTCACAGAGATTGAAACTCATGAAGGATGACTAGAAGTAGAGGGAGAGACAATAGTAATTTTTTTCTTTTTTTACATAACTTGCATTATAATTTGTGATGATGTTAAACTGAATGCTCTCTGAAAATATGGACCCTGTCTTGGACATCTTTGTGTCTCTTAGATTTCCTAGCAATTTATAGTGCAAAAAATAGTGCTTAGTAAATGTTTGGCAAATAAATGAAAACCTTGTCCCTGGCCAGGTAACTCTGATAGAGTATCGTCCCAATATGCCAAGGTTGCAGGTTAGATATACCCTGTCAGGGAACATATACTAATCAACCAACTGATGCATACATAAGTGGAATAACCAATCTCTCTCTCTCTCTCTCTCTCTCTCTCTCTCTCTCTCTCTCAATACATTTTAAAAAGTGTATTTTAAATAAATGAAAAACTCAAAGTTTCTGCTCTTATACTTCTCTTGGTGGCAAAACTTACCCATTGGAAGGAGTTTTAGCACAACTCTATTTTAGTTGATCATAAAATAAAGTACTATTTATTAAGTAATTATTAAGTAACAACTGTGGAGTAAGAACTTCACAATTATTACCTCATTTAATTACTTCTTTTTCCTTTTTATTTAACTTATTGGGAAGACACTGGTTAACAAAATTATACAGGTTTCAGGTACACAATTCTAAAACACATCATTTGTACACTGTATTGTATGTTCACTACCCCTACCATAAGATTTCACTCATATTTGGAATCTATTGAACAAAATGAACAAGCAAAATAGAGACAGACTCATTTAATTCTTTTTGAAATTATATTTAAAAGTTTTGTACACCCCAGTGACCAGAAATCACATAACTTAATATGTGATCATCCCAATAAGTCCCACACCCTCCAGCATCATACCTAGTTATTAGAATTATACCCTATGTTGTACTTTACGTCCCCATAACCATTCTATAGCAACCAGTTTGTACTTCTTAATGCCTTCACCTTTTTCACCCATCCTCACCCCTCTCCTATCTGGCAAACAACAAAAAGTTTTCTATATCTATGAATCTGTTTCTGCTCTGCTTGTTTGTTTTGTTTGTAGATTCAATTGTTGATAGCTATGCATCTATTACCATTTATTGCTAATATTATTGATTTTTTCTTCTTCTTAAATAAGACCCTTTAACATTTCATATAATATTGGTTTGGTTGTGGTAAACTTCTTTAGCTTTTTCTTGTCTGTGAAACTATCTGTCTTTCAATTCTAAATTATAGCTTTGCAGGGTAGTGTATTTTGGTTGTAGGTCCTTGCTTTTTATCACTTTGACTATTTCTTGCCACTCCCTTCTGGCCTACAAAGTTTCTGTTGATAAATCAGCTCTCTTATGGGAACTCCCCTGTAGGTAACTAACTGCTTTTGTCTTGCTGCTTTTAAGATTCTCTCTTTACCTTTAACCTTTTGTATTTTAATTATAATGTGTCTTGGTGTTGGACCCTTTGAGTTCATCTTGTTTGGGACTCTCTGCACTTCTTGGTCTTGTATGTCTGCTCCCTTCACAAGTTAGGAATGTTTTCTGTCATTATTTTTCAGATAAAATTTCAATTTCTTGCTCTTTCTCTTCTCCTTCCAGCACCCCATGATGTGAATGTTGGTACACTTGAAGTTATCCCAGAGGCTCCTAACACTATCCTAATTTTTTTAAAATTTTTTTAGTTTTGCTCTTTTGATTGGGTGTTTTTTACTTTTTTTTTTTTTTAAAAAGCAAGTAATAGTATTTAATATTAGATTTAGTTCCCTCTGATAAAATAGAATACAATGATATCTATAACATAGGAGGAAATTTACAATGAGACATATCAACTCAGGCAGCGGAAGGATAAATACATGTGACCAATAGCATTTAATATGCAGTAACTCACAGGGAAACAAAAGGGACATGGTGATATCACCAGGATTCCATTAAACAGAAAAGTAGAAACATTTTTCCTACAGAATATAAAGGCTCCTCAAGGCTTGAGATAGCAGTCTTCCAGTGGAGGAGGTGACAGGGGGAGGAGTTACAGTCTTTTCAGAATTCAATCATTAGCATTAAACCCATATATTTGTTCTCACTTCCAAATAATGCTTGGCTCTCCTAGAAGAGTCAACATACACGAAGTGTCTAAGATGAAATTTACACTTTGGAAATATAGTGCTCCGGGAAACCCAGAATTCACCACCTGAGTCTTGGTTTTCAAAGTCCTTTGTGAAGACAATTCTGACCACTTAGTCACATAGTGTCTTTCAAAGAGGCCCTGCTGGTCCTCTGGGAGAATCCAGAAGGAGCAGAGCTCTGCTGTGGCTCCCAGGTCTGCATATGCTGAATAGGGCCCAGTGCCCTCAGCTGAGCCCTAACCATCCACTGGCAGCTCCAGCCATCTCCTGCCCAGGGAAGAGGCACAGGCTCCCAGGGCACCCTCCTAGGAAGAGCTCTAGGCTTCTCCTCCATCTCCCTCTGAACCCGAAGGCCCTGGTATTGGGGCTGGGATGAGCCACTCCTCAGCAGGGAAGACATAGGTGGCCTGGGTGGCCATGGCATTGTTGGTCTGCACCTGGGCATGCAAATGCGCCCACAGCTGGGCAAGCAGGGCATAGTGCTCCCAGCTAAGTGGGGCAGGAGCCTGCTGGTGCTGCATCTGGACGATGTTGTGATAAGTGGCCTCAGACATGGTGCACAGGGAAGTCACCAGGCTTTTCCACAGCACAGGTGGCTGGACTCCCAAGGGCCTGGATCTGAGCTGCTTCCTGTGCCCAGGGTGCTTCCTCTGGGCTCTGCTGGGGCAGGCGAGCCAAGTCTCTTGGCTGCAGCTGCTGTGGCCAACATCAGGGCTCTTTTCTCTCTTCTCCAAAACCACACTGCACTCCTCTCCCAGAGAGGGCTCTGCTCTATCCCAGGGGCTGTCACTGGAGCCTCTTTTCCTCTTCCTGGAGCTCTCCTGACTCAAGCAGCTTTCTGCTTCTCCTCTTTGGGTACTGGTCTCTGTTAAATGGGAAGAAGTCTTGAATTTTTCTTCTAGTGGTTTCTCCTCCATATCTGAGCTTCTTTCTTCTAAGGAATTGTTTTGGAGGGGAGGCTGGTCCGTGGGGCTTTGCATGGAGGGGATGAGGAGATCTTGGTTTTCTGTTCCTGAATCCATCTCGCAGCCTAAATGAGAGACCCTTCCTTCTGGCATCTGTCCAGAATCAGAAGTCATGTTTTTTACTTTTTTATATTCCAAACTAGAGGCCTGATGCACAAAAATTTGTGCACTTGGGGGGGTCCCTCAGCCCCGCCTGTGTCCTCTCACAGTCTGGGACCCCTCAGGGGATGTCCACCTGCTGGCTTAGGCCCACTCCCAGGGGGATCAGGTCTAAGCTGGCAGTCAGACATCCCTCTGGCAACCCAGGAGCCCTCGGGGGATGTCTACTTGCCAGCGGGGAGCAGGCCTAAGCTGCAGTCGGACATCCTTAGCACTGCTGAGGAGGCGGGAGAGGCTCCCACCACCACCGCTGTACTGGCAGCCATCAGCCTGGCTTGTGGCTGAGCAGAGCTCCCCCTGTGGGGTTGCAGTGACCACCAGGGGGCAGCTCCTGCATTGAGAGTCTGCCCCCTGGTGGTCAGTGTGTCATAGTGACCAGTCATTCCCAGTTGTTCTGCTGTTAGGGTCAATTTGCATATTACCCTTTTATTATATAGGATTGCTGATTTTTTTTCTCAGCCTCATCTATTCTATGTTGATTCCCTGTAAATTAATTATTCTTAATTTCAGTTAGTATTGCTTTCATTTCTAATTGGTTCTTTTTTGTGCTCATGAGGTCCTCACTAAGTTCTTTGAGCATCCTTATAACCAATGTTTTCAACTCTACATCTAGTAGACTGCTTATCTCAATTTTATTCTTTTTCTGGAGTTTTGTTCTGATGTTTTCTTTAGTCCATGTTTCTTTGTCTCCTTATTTTGGCTGCCTCCCTGCATTTGTTTCTATGTATTAGGTAGAACTTCTATGTTTCCCAGGCTTTGTAACATGGCCTAATGTAGTAGGTGTTCTATATGGTCCAGTGGTACAGCCTCCCCAATCACCCCAGCTTGGCCAGACTCATTTAATTATTATAACATTTCTGTGAGTTAAGGAATAATATTATTCCCAAGTGAATTGCCTGATGTCACACAATTAATAAATGATTGTATTATCAACCCATTTTAATTTGACTCCATAGCCTTTCCTCTTAGTAGTTACTTCTTAAACTTCTTTCCTGAATATTCTCTTAGATTTTAGACCAACAACTAGTTGTAAGTATTTCTACAAAAGTTTCTATATGCTTTGCAGACATAAGCATTACCAGTAACCTTATAAAATATATTGAAATTAAGATTATTGTAATAACCCAGCTGGCATGGCTCATGGTTCAGCATCAACCTATGAAACAGGATGTCATGGTTCGATTCCAGGTCAGGGCATATGCCTGGGTTGTGGTCTCAATCCCCACTGTAGGATGTGTAGGAGGGAGCCTATCAATGATTCTCTCTCATTATTGATATTTCTATTTCTCTCTCCCTTCCTCTTTAAAGTCAATAAAATATATATTATAAAAATATAATAATAATAAAACATTCTTTGTTTACTGGTTTTTGTATAAACTTTTTAGAACAAATTATTCAAAAAATTGAATTAACCAGACATTGGAATAAACTGGTTTAGATATGCTGTAGACAGATTTTTTTAAAAGAGGTGAAAAGATAAAATATAAAGTATAGAAGTTTTCTGAAGTAATGAGGGGTATTAGGTCTGTGGTGAAAGCACTTGTGGTTGGCATGTCAGCTAAGTTACCACCAGATGTTAGCTTTTTCTTACCATACATGAGTAAGTGGAATATGTCAGTTGGTTTTTCTTTCTTTGTTGGCTGTATTATCTTACATAATGTAGACATGTTTCTTTTTGAAGAGGTACTCAATATCAAAATTTCTTAATTTTGTTTTTGTCATAAACCCCTTTGAAGATCTGATGCAAACTGTGGACCTTCTTTTCAAATGCACTTTTATGCCAAATTTTGCATACAAATTCAGAAACTTCCCAGATCCCCTCAATCCCACATGTAGACCTTAAGATAAGACTTTATTAGGGTTATGAGTCCCACTTCATATGGCTAACAGGATAAAGGGAACTAGTTGAGAAAGAGAATGAAGGAAAAAATAATAGCAACCCCCCCATTTCAAAACACAAACTCCAGAAATAGCATTATGCACAATGCACCTACTAAAAATTTTCCCCAGGTTCTAAAGATAAACTAAATGATTAGTTGGCTACTGATGTAGCTAGTAAGAACATTTACTGAAATAAGTTTCTGTGCATTAAAATAATATTATGACATATTAGCAGTTGCAATATGTTGGTGAATTTTTAACAACCAGATCTCAGTGATATGAGGATAGCATAGTGAGAAGGAAGTCCTAATTTGTAGTGTTTTCTGATTTACATGGTGTAAGCACTCTAATCACAGCCCATTTTAAGCTACCAATTAGCAGTCACTGAACATTCAAACACATGTAGTAGTCCCTCCTTATGACAGGTGGTATGTTCTAAGAACCACAGTGGATACCTGAAACTGTATATAGTAAAACTCTCTCTCTATATATATTATTTCTTATGCATACATACATATGATGAAGTTTAATTTATAAATTAGGCAGGGTAAGAGATTAACAACAATAACTTATAATAAAATAGAACAAATATAACAATATACTGTAATAAACATTGTGTGGATGTAATCTCTCTCTCTCTCTCTCTCTCTCTCTCTCTCTCTCTCTCTCTCTCTCTGTCTCTTTTTCTCTCTCTCTCTATCTCATTGTACTGCAGTACCTTATGGCTTCTTTTTTGGCATATCCGAATTGTCAGCATTACTATTCCTGTGCATTGGGGCCATTATTTAGTACATTAAAGGTTACTTGAATACAAGCATTGTGATACTGCAGCAGTCAATCTAATAACCCAGATGACTAGTGGTTAGTGTATGTAGTGTGAATATACTGGACAGAAGGATGATTCATGTCCAAGGCAGAATGGAGAAGAATGGCAAAAGATTTCATTACACTACTCAGAAGAGCACACAATTTAAAAATTATGAATTGTTTATTAAATCGTTTATTTGCAATTTTCCACTTAATATTTTCAGAACATGGTTGAGCATGGGTAAATTAAACTACAGAAATTGAAACCGAGGATAAGAGTGTATTTTAATTACTTATTTTATCCAAAATACAAATAAATAAATATAAATAACCTTAAGGCATAGATAGTAAAATGTAATAAAATAATGAGAAATTAATGAGTTTTGCGTATTAGTTATTTCTGTTTTTAATAAGATTTACTTAATTTTAAGTTTTGTAATTTAGTTTAAAATTTTTCATTAAATTTATTGGGGTGACATTGGTTAATAAAATTATATGAGTTGTAATTTATGAGATCCAAGATGGCAGTGGAGTCTATGGAAGTTACATTGATCTTCTCCCAGTACCAAACTGGACTTACAACTAAAATGTAAACCAATCAACCTGAGTCTTCAACCAATTGAAGACTAACTGAAGAGAAGTATTATAACCAAGGATTTACAGAAGAAGCCACATCGAGATTGGTAGGATGGCAGAGACACAAAAAGGGCTGGTCCTGCACCAATGTGTGGCAGTGAGAATTTGGAGGGATACCTCAGCTCTGAAAGTTCACTCTGAGGAGTGTGGGGTCTCAACCTCCCCACAGGCTCCTCAAATAAGAGCACCGAAGCTGGAAGAGGCATCCACATAACACATGGCTGTGAAAATCAGTGGGGACTCTGTCTGCAAAGGAAAGGCTGGAGTTTCCTAGAAACTCTGGCACCCTCTTAAAGGGCCAATACACAAAATCTTGTTCATATAGTAACTACTGGACTTCAGTGGAAGGAGGGTTTCCCAGAGTGGAATAGAGTCATGTGAAAGAGACTGGGTCTTGTATGGCTATGGGGGGAGAAAGCCGAAGACAGCTGCCAGAGTTACTGTGCTGAGTCCCTCTCCTACACTTTAGATGCCATCTTTTTTGGATCCATCAAGTCCTTCTATGCAGCATCAATTTGGGGGAATGCAATAGCCCCACCTTCCTGATTCCCTGTAGCCCTGCCCTGCAAAGCTTAAGCCCTGAGGAGGAGTCAGCTGCTTGGGTCCAGGGTGTACAGATCCAGCTAAACTCAGAGGGTGTCAGAGATTGAGTTGTGTGGCCCTGGGGCAGGGGCCATTCTCCCACCCCCGCCCCCTTCCCTGGAGCCTGACTGGCTGCACTCCTTCATGAAAGATCCAGTAACCCCATCCTCCAGACTCCAGGAAGCTTCATCCTGCCAAAGTTGGGCTCTCCAGGAGGTCCAGGCAGAATCCAGGACAGACTGAGTTGTATAGCCCTATGACGGGGGCCATTTTCCCTTCACATGCACAACTGGAGCAAAGCTTTCCCTTCAAACAGCCAAATTTTGGTGCATTTGGGCTACACCTTGTTGACTCCCTGAGAACCCACTCCTCCACAAAGGTCTTTGGGCACCTGGTGGATATCAGCTAGCATTGGTGTAGCCTGGGTCTTATGCTGAATGGCCTCAGACCCAGCATTGGCACTGAGTTTGAATCTGTATCAATCTGATTAACATTATACGCCCCTACCTGAGAGCCTACTTCACACAACTCCTAACTCGTACACTGCCAGAGGCTTTTTAAGTGACTGAGCCTAACAGGCATCCAGCAGACAGAGGCACATCTTAGGATGCCTTGGGCCTTTTTCTGACTTGCCCCCAGGCTTGGTATTGGAATAAGGCAACCTTGGTTGGCAGCTTGGTCCTTTGACACACATGCAGAACCAGCAGAGGCAGCCACAAACTTTAGATTACTTTGTAGCCCCAAACATGTTCCTCAGGGTTTGTCATAGGCAGAATTTGTCAATTACCTTGAGTGAAGCCCCTCTCAAAAGACTCTAGAACCAACACTCCTGGTGGCTAGCTTCAGACAACATCAGAGCAGGATCCAATTAGTTCCACCAAAGGCACATCCAAAGAAACATCTTGGCAGACACCATGCCGCACTAAGATAAATTCTGCTTCATGTGGTCAACACTGCCCAGCAGCTTGTACACTATGGATGGGGTCAATTCTCATAGTAAGCCAGCCTGAAAGTTGATTCCACACATAGACAGGCCAGCAGCAATCAAAACTCACTATAGCAAAGAGGTCACATAACCCACACAAGGACATTCCTGAAGCATCCAGCTCAGGTGATCAAGGAGACTGTCCCACTGGGCCCCCTAGGACACCAACTATGTAATGCCACCCTAGCGAGACTGCGAGACATAGCAGGTTCTACCTAATACACAGAAACAAATACAGAGAGGCAGCCAAAATGAAGAGACAAAGAAGCATGCCCTAAATGAAAGAACAGGAGAAATAATAAATAAATAAATAAATGAATAAATAAATAAATAAATAAATAAATAATAACTGAACTTGAGGAAAACAAGCTATTAGATATAGAGTTCAAAACAATGGTTATAAAGATGCTCAAGAAACGTAGAACTTCAAAATCATGAAATAACACATAGGAACCATTAAAAGTCAGAAATTAAGAACACAATAACTGAAAACACCCAAAAAGCAGCATGGAGAATATAGTCAATTATATTGAGATAATGGGGTATAGGGACAGGTGGGTGCATGGGGAAGCAGGGGGGACCAGTGTGTGGAGTGCATGGTTTCTGGCCACTTTGCTGTACATCTGAAACTAAGGTGTTATTATATTGTATAAAATATGTGATTGAATAATTTTTTAAAAACCCACCTTGGGATGAAAATAATCTAAACTTCCAATGATATAACCTAGGTGTGAATAACCAATATTGTATATAAATTTGGATTTACTGACTAAAAAAAATCAATACCTAATTTGAATTAAAAAATCAGACTGACTGTGGAGAACAGTATGGAATTTCCTCAAAAAATTAATGAGGGAACTCTCATTTGACCCAGTAATCCCACTTCTAGGAATATATCCCAAGAAATCAGAAACACCAATCAGAAAGAACATATGCTCCCCTATGTTCATAGCAGCACAATTTACAATAGCTAAGCTTTAGAAACAGCCTAAGTGCCCATCAGCAGATGAGTGGATTAAAAAATGGTGGTACCTCTACATAATGGAATACTACACTGCTATAAAGATGAAAGAACTCTTACCATTCATAGAAGCATGGATGGACCTGGAGAGCATTATGCTAAGTGAAATAAGCCAGTTGGAGAAAAATAAATATCACATGATCTCACTCATATGGGGAATATAATGAACAACATAAACTGATGACCAAAAATAGATCCAGAGATAGAGACGCATCAGACTGTCAAACTTCAGAGGGAAGGCAGGGAGGAAGAGGGGGGGGTAAGAGATCAACCAAAGGACTGTATGCATGCATATAAGAATAACCAATGGACAAAGGCACTAGGGGAGTGAGGGCATGTGCTGGGGTTTGGGGGTGGCTGGGGAGAGGTGAATGGAAAAGGAGACATATATAATACTTTAAACGATAAAGAATTAAAAAAGAAACTCAGGCTAATATGAGGTTTATATTCTATGTCTTTCAAAAATTAATCCAATAAATATTGCCTTTTGATGTTCAAAAAATAGTAGAACAAAATTAAGGAAAATAAAGAGCTTCCCAAATAATTAGAAGCTAAATGAGTTTATTTCCATAAAATCAGCATTATAAGTGATAAAGGGACTTCTTTAAGAATAAAAAAAGGGCCGAAACCGGTTTGGCTCAGTGGATAGAGCGTCGGCCTGCGGACTGAAGGGTCCCAGGTTCGATTCCGGTCAAGGGCATGTACCTGGGTTGCGGGCACGTCCCCAGTAGGGGATGTGCAGGAGGCAGCTGGTCGATGTTTCTCTCTCATCGATGTTTCTAACTCTCTATCTCTCTCCCTTCCTCTCTGTGGAAAATCAATAAAATATATTTAAAAAAAAAAAGAATAAAAAAAGGGAGGAAGATGGTGGTCAGCAGGATGGCAGGGAGGAAGTGTGAGTGAGTGAAAGGGGAGTGTGTGGACATGTGGTATGTGTGTGTGAGTGAGGGACAGTTAGATCCTGCAGGACGTTCAGGGGCTGGCAGACTGGGCTCTACTAGATAGAGAGCTCCTTCTACTGCTGAAATCACTCCTGGGGCAGCCATCTCAACAGAAACCATGCCATCTTGAAGGGGATAGCTGCTGTGACCAGGAGCTCAGCCTCACCACCACCCAGAATATCCTCAGATGCCATCCCAGACTCTACAGGCACTTTGGCCAAAGACCTGCTACCTCTGTGACAGACCCACGGACACCAGGACTCCACCCTCCCTGAATGCCAGCTCCTGTGGGTCCCAGAGTGCACTCCCCTCCTGCCAGCCCACTTCGTAGTTCCCAAGCACCCTGCTAGTGAGTCTCAAACTGCACCTCCCTGCCCACCAAGCCCACAGTGTTGCCCTGGGCCCGTGGTCCCACAGGTGAATTTCTGGCTGTGTTCCCTGACTCCAAGACCACAACAGGGGCCCCAGATCCAGCACATCCTGCCGGCAAGCCTGGGACTACGCTCCATGTCAGCCAAGTCAGTTGCATCAGCCTGGCCTTGTGCTTCCCACAGGCAAGATGCTGACTGCATTCCCTGCCTGCCAAGCCGGCAGCATTGCCTTGGCCCTGAGGTCTCACGTGAGTTTCTGGCTGAGTTCTCTGCCATCAAGACCACAGAGTCAGCTCATGCACTGCACATCAAACAGGTAAGCCTCTGTCTGCATCCCCTGCCTGACAAGCCCATAGCATGGACCCTGGGCCCAGGGCATCCCACCTGCAAGCCTGGGACTGTGCTCCCTGTCCACCAAGACTGCAGAGTTGGCCCTGCCCTGTGCATCCCACAGCCACACCTCAGTCTGCATTCCCTGCCCATCAAGCCCATGGCTTGGGCCCTGGATCCAGCACATCCTGCCAACAATCCTGGAAATGCTTTCCCTGCTTGTCAAGACCAAGGCGTAGGCCCAGGCCCTTTGCATCCAGCCAGCGAGCTTTGGACTGGGGTTGGCAAGAATGGGGAGACAAGGAAACAACCCACAAAGAAAAGGAGAAAAAAAAAAGAAACTAAATGAAACTGAGGTATGAAATATGTCAGAAAAATAATTCAGACTAATGGTCATACAGTTCATAAACCAGATGGATAAGAAAATCAACAACTTATGTAAGAATCAGGAGGAAATTAAAAATGATACAGCTACAGTAAGAAGCACCATGGAAGGTTTCAACAGTAGACTAGAAGAAGCAGAGGACGGGATTAGTGACTTAGAAGATAGGTCAGTAAAACACACCCAATCTGAACAGCTATTGGAGAAAAAAATTAGAAAACAGGAGGAGAACCTAAGGGAGATTTGGGACAACATGGAAGGTAGTAACATACATATAATACGGGTACCAGAATGAAAGGAGAGGAGCAAGTATTAGAAAACCTATTTGAATAAATAATGACAGAAAACTTCCCTGATTTGGGGAAGAAAAAAAGTCACACAAGCACAGAGTCCCAAGCAAGATGAACCCAAAGAGACCCACACCAAGACATGTTGTAATTACAATGACAAATGTTAATGACAAAGAGAGAATCTTAAGGGCTGTAAGAGACAGATAGAAAGTCACCTATAAAGGAACTCCCATTAGACTATCAAATGATTTTTCAACAGAAACACATCATGCCAGAATGGAATAGAATGAGATATACACAGTGATGCAAAGCAAGAGACTGAATCCAAGAATACTATACCCAGAAAGGATGTCATTCAAAATTGAAGGGGAAATCAGGAGCTTCACAGACAAAAAAAGGACTAAGGAAGTTTATAACTATCAAGCCAGCAATACAAAAAATGCTAAAGTGACTGTTGTAAAAAGAAATACAAAGGCAAGAAGGAACACAAGCACAAAGAATAAAAATGGCTACAAACAAGGACCCAACAATAATAACTGTAAACATAAATTGATTAAATACTCTAATCAAAAGATATTAAGTGGCTGAATGGATAAGAAAACATGACCCATACATATGCTTTCTATAAGAGACCCACCTCAGAAAAAAGGACTCACACAGACTGAAAGTGAAGGGATGGAAAAATATATTTCAGACAAATAGAAATGAAAAAAAGCTGGGGTAGCAGTACTAATACCTGACAAAATAGATCTCAAAGTGAAGGCCATAACAAGAGATAAGGAGGGCCACTATATAATACTAAAGGGATTGATACAACAAGAGGATATAACTCTGGGAGAAAATGGCGGCCGTATAGATGGATGTATCCCATGCCTTGTCCCAGAGCAGATAGGGTGAGCAGCTGGACCGAGTAACATCTAGCCTGAATAGGCAGAGGAAATTCAGCTGGGAGACAGTTTGCAGCCAGGAAAGGCAGAGGACTCCTGGAGAAAGGGGACTGTTGGAGACTGCGGCTGAAAACTATCCCCGAATGGCTGGCTCAGCCACGGAGTCCATGTCATCTTGAGTGGCTGGTTCTTTTTTTTTTTTTTTCTTCCCGCATCTCCCACACCCCTTTCCCCCCCAAGAATAGTCAGTCCATTCCCTTTCTATGTCCCTGATTCTATTATGATCACCAGATTATTTATTCACTTGATTCTTAGATTCACTTGTTGATAGATGCATATTTGTTGTTCATAATTTGTATCTTTACCTTTTTTTTTTTCCTCTTCCTCTTCTTAAAGGATACCTTTCAGCATTTCATATAATACTGGTTTGGTGGTGATGAACTCCTTTAGCTTTTCCTTATCTGTGAAGCTCTTTATCTGACCTTCCATTCTGAATGATAGCTTTGCTGGATAAAGTAATCTTGGTTGTAGGTTCTTGGTATTCATCACTTTGAATATTTCTTGCCATTCCCTTCTGGCCTGCAAAGTTTCTGTTGAGAAATCAGCTGACAGTCGTATGGGTATTCCCTTGTAGGTAACTGGGTTTCTTTCTCTTGCTGCTTTTAAGATTCTCTCTTTGTCTTTTGCTCTTGGCATTTTAATTACGATGTGTCTTGGTGTGGTCCTCTTTGGATTCCTTTTGTTTGGGGTTCTCTGCGCTTCCTGGACCTGTAGGTCTATTTCTTTCACCAGATGGGGGAAGTTTTCTGTCATTATTTCTTTAAATAGGTTTTCAATATCTTGCTCTCTCTCATCCTCTGGCACCCCTATAATTCTGATGTTGGTGCGCTTGAAGCTGTCCCAGAGGCTCCTTACACTATCTTCATATTTTCGGATTCTTTTTTCATTTTGCTTTTCCAGTTGGGTGTTTTTTGCTTCTTCGCATGTCGAATCTTTGACTTGATTCTTGCTCTCCTCTGGTCTGCTGTTGGGAGTCTGTATAATATTCTTTATTTCAGTCAGTGTATGCTTAATTTCTAGTTGGTTCTTTATCACAACATCGAGGGTCTCATTAGATTTCTTGAGGATCTCACTACATTTATCGGCGGTCTCACCAGTCTTTTCGAGGGCCTTACTAAGTTTATCGGCAGCTTCTAGACAGTTCTTAAGAGACCTTCAAAGTGTGGTTCTGAACTCAATATCCTCCATTGACAGTTTTGTCCTGTTTCTTTGTCTCCGCATTTTTTATGCTTTCTTGGTGCACCCCCTAGTGGTCTTTGTCCGCAGTCTTGTTGCCTTTAAGCCTTGATTGATGTCGGCAATACCGGGGTGATTTGACCTCCAGGCTAACTCTGCAATACTGTAGGATATCAAACTATACAACTATACTACAAGGCCATTGTAATCAAAACTTCCTGATAATGGCATAAGAACAGGCATATACACCAATGGAACACAAGAGAGAGCCCAGAAATCAACCCACCCCTTTATGGTCAGTTAAAATTAGACAAAGGTGGCAAAAGCCTACAATAGAGTAAATACAGTCTCTTCAATAAATGGTGTTGGGAAAATTGAACAGGTACATAAAAAATAAACAAACACAAAAAACTAGAACACCAACTTATACCATGTAGAAGAATAAAATCACAAAACCATAAAAATTATAGAAGAAAACTAAGGCTGCAAAATCTCTGACATCTCTCACAGTAATATTTTTTTCTGATATGTCCCCAATGACAGGGGAAACTCAGGAAAATATAAACTATTGGGACCACATGAAGTAAAATGCTTCTGAATAGCAAAAGGTGAGAAATTTTTTTAATAAACATGATTTTAATTTTCTGGAATTTATTTTAATTTTTCAAAGAAATATTGCAAGGGTAGTTTTGTCATTTTTCTTTAAAGGTAGTGATGTTGGTGGTGAGAACCCCAGATGAATTTTGAGCGTGAGAGGTGATAGTGAAGTATATAAATGAATCTAAAGTCAATTTTTAGAGTTTACTGCACTCTCAGGACATCCAGCACACATCACTAATCAGCACATAATTGCACTGTGTTATAATTTATTTACCTATTTAACTCTTTGAGTGAAGGGAGTGTGAAGTTTTTCTTTGACAACTAGTAAATTATTCTACAATATAAAATATACACTTAATCAATACAAAACAGAAAAGAAGATATAGAGGAACAAAACACAATTATAAATCCAAGTATATCAATAATTACATTATATGTGGGACATCCAAGCTGGTGGTGTAGTAGATGGAAGCTCTTCCCAGGTACAAGTTAAAATTACAACTAAATTATCTAATCTAATAAAAGAGAAACATGGTAATTGGCGTACGACCACTACCCTTCCCATTGGCTAATCAGGGAGATATGCAAATTAACTGCCAGCCAAGATGGCGGCCAGCAGCCAGGCAGCTTGAAACTAACATGAGGCTTGCTTGCTTCAGTGATGGAGGATTCCAACGTTCCCCGCCTGCCTTGCCGGCCTCTGAGCCTGCAGTTTGAAACATTTTAACAAATATAGAAGCTAAAAAAACCCCCAGAAACCAGCTTTCAGTGAGCTGGGATCTCAGAGCTGGAGTCAGAGCTGGAGTTATACATTGTTTCGATTACCTACTTTCAGCAGCGGAGGCCTAAGAGCTGGAGCATCAGAGCTAAAGCTGGCCCAGAATTAAAAAAAAAAAGAAAAAAAGGAGCAGTTGGGAGCTTCCGTCACCCGCCAGCCTGAAAACAGCCCTCAGCCCCTCACCCAGACTGGCCAGGCACCCCAGTGGGGACCCCCACCCTGAAGGTTGTGTGACCAGCTGCAAACAGCCCTCAGCCCCTCACCCAGGCTGGCCAGGCACCCCAGTGGGGACCCCAACCCTGAAGGGTGTGTGGCCAGATGCAAACAGCCATCATCCCCTCACCCAGGCTGGCCAGGCACCCCAGTGGGGACCCCCACCCTGAATGGTGTGTGACCAGCTGCAAACAGCCATCATCCCCTAACCCAGGCTGGCCAGGCACCCCAGTGGGGACCCTCACCCTGATCCAGGACACCCTTCAGGGCAAACCAGCCAGCACCCACCCATGCACCAGGCCTCTATCCTATATAGTAAAAGGGTAATATACCTCCCAGCACCGGGATCAGCGGAGCCGCGAGGCCTCCCGGCACCAGGATCAGCGTGACAGGGGGCAGCGCCCAAACCCCCTGATAGCCCTGAGGCTCTGTGTGTGGCAGGGGGTGGGGCCACAACCTCCCTATCCGCCCTGCTCTGTTCATGACAGAGGAAGGCACCCCAACCTCCTGATCAGCCCTGCTCTGTGCCTGATATGGGGGAGCTCCCCAACCTCTGATCGCCCAGTGGCTCTGTGTGTGACAGTGTGCGGCGTGCCAACCCCCTGATCGGCCCTGCTCTGTGTGTGACAGGGTAGAGCCATAACCTCCCCATCGGCCCTGCCCTGAGTGTGAGAGTGGCGGCACCCCAGCCCCCTGATCGGCCCTGCTAGGCCCTGCTCTGTGGATGATAGAGGGCGGTGCCACAACCCCCACCCCTCCCACCGGCCCTGCTCTGTGTGTGATGGGGTAGAGCCATAACCTCCCCATCAGCCCTGCCCTGAGTGTGAGAGTGGTGGCATCCCAACCCCCTGATCGGCCCTGCTCTGTGTGTGACAGGGGGGAGCTCCTCAACCCCCTGATGGGCCCTGCTCTGTGTGTGACAGGGGGTAGCGCCGCAACCTCCCCATCAACCCTGCCTTGAGTGTGACAGGGGGCGGTGCCCCAACCCCCCAATCGTCCCTACCCTGAGCGTGACTGGGGGTTGCATCGCAACCTCCCAATCTGCCCTGCTCTGTGCAAGACGGGGCGGCATCCCAACTCCCCAATAGGCCCTGCTCTGAGCCCGACCAGGGGCTGCACCTAGGGATTGGGCCTGCCCTCTGCCACCCGGGAGCAGGCCTAAGCCAGCAGGTCGTTATCTCCCGAGGGGTCCCAGACTGCGAGAGGGCACAGGCCAGGCTGAGTGCCCAACCCTTCCCCCCGAGTGCACAAATTTTTGTGCACCGGGCCTCTAGTATAACAATAAACCTAAATAACCAACTGAAGACGAGCTGAGCACATGTCTTATAAACAAGGACATACAGAAGCAGCCATCTTAAAACTGGTAAGAAGGATGGAGAATTAAAAACGGTTGGCTCCACACCCATGTGTGGCTGTTGAGAATATGGAGGGTCATCAGTTATCTCAACTGTAAAGGTCCATGCTGACAAGGGAGGGGTCTCAACCCCATGCCAGGTTCCCCAGATCAGAGTATCAGAGCTGGGAAGAGGACCATATAACACCTGGCTTTGAAAATCAGTTGGATATGTCCACCAGGGAGAGACAAGAGTCTGCTAGAAACTCAGGTGTCCTCTTAAAGAACCAGTGCACAAAGTCACATTTGAAGCTACTCACCCTGGGCTCTGGCAGAGAAACAGTGGCTCAGAGTGGATAGGAGTCATGCAAAAAGAGTTTGGGTGTGTGACTTAGGGGGCAGGGTTAGAAAGACAGCCACCATTTTTCTGAGCTGAATATCTCTCCCACACCACACACCAACACTGCATTTCCTCAAACACTCTCCTTTATACAGTGTCAACCTTGTGATATCTACTGGGCCCACACTCCCACTCTCGAGGATGTCCAGGTAGACTCAGGGGTTTCAGAGATGCACAGAGAGAGACCAAGTTATGTGGCTCTAAGATGAGAGCCATTTTTTTTTTTTGCCCCATACAACCCGACTAATACCACCACTGTGCAAAGTCCTTCTTCCACATGGCCAAATCTTAATTTGGTTTACCCTGATAAACTCTACTGGTTTTACCTTGGTGTCTTCCTGCAACCCATCTCAGCAAAAAGTTTCATGGGACCCAGGAGGGTGGCAGCTGACTTTGGTGTACCCTGAGACTTTTCAGAGTGACTTCAGACCCAGCAGTGGCCCTGAATTTAAATCTGTATCAACCTGGAAAACATCACTCACCCCTACCAATTGACTCAATGAGAACCTATCTCACACAAATATCCTACTGGCAGAGGCTTTTTTAGTGACTGAGACTAACAGGTAGCTTGAAGGCACACGCAGATCTCAGGGTGCATTGGGCCTTTTGTTGACCTTCCACAGGCTTGGTAATGATGAAAACTAGTCTCAGTATGCGGCTTGGCCCCTCCGATGTACACCCAAGCCCAGCAGAGTAAGCCACCAACTATGTATCACTTTGTAAATTCTAACAGGTAGCCTAGGGTAAGTCACAAGCAGTGTTAGACATTGACCTGCACAGGAATCCCTACCAAGAGGCCACAGAACCAATATACCCTGTGAGAAGCTTCAGACAACATCAAAGAAGGAACCAATTATCTCCATAAGCAGCACACCTAAAATAAGATCTCAGTAGGCTCCAGACACTGTTGGGGCAAATTCCATTGTGTGTGTAGGCCAGCCCCAACACAACAGCTCAGACATTGTGGAACGAGTCAAGCTTTACAGTCAAATAACCTAAAGGTCAACAAGCCCATGAATGGCCCAACATTCATCAGGTGTCAATGATATCAGAAGGAGTCACATAATATACACAGGAGACATCCCTGGAGCACCTGGATTATGTGATCAGGTAATGAGCACTATGGAGCCCCATAAGACATCTACTCCATTAAGCCACTATACCAAGTCTAGGAAATATTACAGATCTACCTAATACACAGAAACAAACACAGAGAGGCAGCCAAAATGGGGAGACAAAGAAAGATGCCTCAAACGAAGGAACAGAAGAAATCCCAAGGGGGGGGGGGAGAACCTACATGAGTTGGATACAAGCAATTTATGAGATACAGAGTTCAAAACACTGGTTATAAGGATGCTTAAGGAACTTGGTAAGAACTTCAACAAAGAGATATGAAGATAAAGAACATAGATTTCCATAACAAAAACCAGTTAGAAATAAATAATACAATATTTGAAATTAAGTATACACTAAAAAAATAAAATATTGATGAAATTAGCCAGATTATCAAATAAGCAATTTGGAAGACAAAGTAGCAGAAAACTCCCAATTGGAGCAATAAAAGGAGACAAGAATTTTAAAAAATTAGGATAGTTTACAGGGCCTCTGGGACAACATCAACTGTAACAACATTCATATCATAGGGATACCAGTAAGTGAAGAGAGAGTGAGCAAGAGATTGATAACTTATTTAAAAAAAAATGAGAGAGGATAAATGGTGTTGGAAAAAATAAAAAAAGAATTCTATGCCTTAAAAACATAAATAAAAAATAAATAATGACTGAAAACTTCTCTAACCTGGTGAAGTAAAAAGACACAAAAGCTCTAGCCAGTTTTTCTCAGCGGTTAGGGCATCAGCCTATGGACTGAAGGTTTATGGGTTTGATTTTGATCAAGAGCACAAACCTTGGTTTCATGCTCGATCTCTGGCCCTGGTCGGAGCCAGTGTAGGAGGCAACCAATCAATGTATCACATCTGTGTTTCTTTCTCTCTGTCTCTCCCCTTGCCTTCCACTCTCTCTAAAAGTCAAAGGAAAAAATATCCTCAGTGAGGATTAACAATAACAACAAAAAGACACACAAGTCCAAGAAGCACTGAGAGTTCCAAGTGAGATGAACCAAAAAAGGTCCATACCAAGACACATAATTAAAATGACAAAGGATGAAAGCAAAGAAAGAATCTTAAAAGTAGCAACAAAAAGACAGTGAGTTACCTACAAGGGAGCTCCCATAACACTGTCAGCTGTTTTCTCAAAAGAAACATTTCAGGAAAGAAAGGATTAGCACAACATATTTAAAATGATGAAAATAAAAAACCTACAGCCAAGACTTTCTCCAGCGAGGCTAACATTTAAAATTAAAGGCAAAATAAAGAGCTTACCAAACAAGGGAAAGCTAAAGGAGTTAATCACAAACAAACCAGTATTACAAGAAATGTTAAAGGGCCTTCTTTACAAAGAAGATAGAAAAAATAAGAACATAGATACGTGCAATAAAACAGCAATAAATATGTACCTATCAATAAATGCTCCAATCAAAAGATATAGGGTAGCTGAATGGATAATATAAAAAACTGTTTAAAAAAGACCCACTTCAGATCAAAAGACACACACAAACTGAAAATAAGGATATGGAAAAAGATATTTCATGTAAATAATACAAAAAAATGGGGTAACAATACTTATATCAGAAAAAATAGACTTTATAATGCCGGCTATAATAAAAGAAGAAGGACGTTACATAATGTTAAAAGGAGCAGTCCAACAAGAGGATATAATCCCTGCAAACAATAATGCATCTAACATATGAACACCTAAATATATAAAGCAAATACTGATGAATATAAATGACAGTGACAATATACAGTCATAGTAGATTTTAACACCCCATTTACATTAGAAAATAGATCTTCCCAATAAAACAAGGGAAAACTGACCTTAAATAACATTATAGAACAGATAGATTTAATTGTTTTCAGAACATTTCACCATAAAGCAGTAGAATATACATTCTTTTCAAGTGCACATGAAACATTTTCAAAGACCACATGTTAGTACACAAAAAATTCTCAATAAATTTAAGAAGATTGAAATTATATCAAGCACCTTCTCTACCATCAATGGTATCAAATAAGAATGCATTTTCAAGAAAAAAAAAAAGCTTTTCAAAACGGCAGCCGAATAGGTCAACATGTCTTGTGCATTCTCACGGAGCAGATAGAAGGATCAACTAAATCGAATAAAATCTATTCAGAATTGGTGAATTAAACACAGCTAGTGTGACAATCTAAAGCCAGAAAGGACAGAGATCGCTTGGAGAATGGTAGAATTGGGGATCTGGGCTGGAGAGAGAGACATTCAACCACCTGGATGAGAGGGTCAGAAGGAACCTGTGCTGTACTAAGCATCCCTTGGGGACATGTGTAACACTCAACAGTGAAAGGGGATACACAGGGCTGCTGGCAGCCAGAGAATCTAGATCTAAATCAACAGATGTATGCCCTTGCCTCCTTTGTCAAATATTAATTGAGCATAATGGCTTGGGTTGATTTCTGGGTTTTCTGTTCTGTTTCATTGGTCTATGTGTCTGTTATTGTGCCAGTACCATGCAGTTTGGAGAACTGTGGCTTGGTAATATAGCTTAATATCTGGTATTGTGATCCCTCCAACTTTGTTCTTCTTTCTCAGGATTGCTGTGGCTATTCAGGGTCTTTTTAAAAAAATTCCAGATGAATTTTGGGGAGTTTTCTGTAGGTCTTTGAAATATGCCGTTACTGTTTTAATGGGGATTGCATTGAATTTACAGATTGCTTTGGGTAGTATGGACATTTTAATGATGTTGATTCTACCAATCCAAGAACATGGTATGTTCTTCCATTTGTTTATGTCTTCCTCTATCTATTTTTTCCATGTCTGGTAGTTTTCCAAGTGTAGGTCTTTTACCTCCTTAGTTAAGTTTATTCCTAGGTATCTTAATTCTTTGGTGCAATTGTAAATGGGGTTGTGTTTTAGTTTCTCTTTCTGTGAGTTCGTTATTGGTGTATAAAAAGGCCATAGATATATGGGTGTTAATTTTGTATCCTGCTACATTGCCGAATTCATTCATTACGTCTAGTAGTTTTTCAATGGAATTTTGGGGGTTTTCTATGTACAGTATCATGTCATCTGCAAATAAGGACAGTTTTACTTCTTCTTTTCCAATGTGGATTCCTTTTATTTCTTCTTTTTGTATGATTGCTATGGCTAACACTTCCAGTACTATATTGAACAGCAGTGGTGAAAGTGGGCATCCCTGTCTTGTTCCTGTTCTTAGGGGAAGTAGATTTAGTTTTTGCCTGTCGAGTATGATGTTGGCTGTAGGTTTGTCATATAAGACTTTTATTATGTTGAGTTCTGATCCCTCTAATCCCACTTTGCTGAGAGTTTTTATCAAGAAAAGATGTTGGATTTTGTCAAATGTTTTTTCTGCATTGATATGATTATGTGATTTTTGTATCTCAATTTGTTTATGTGGTGTATCACATTTATTGATTTGCAGGTAGTGCACCATCCTTTCATTCTGGAATAAATCCCACTTGGTCATGGTATATGATCTTCCTAATGTAATACTGAATTTGATTGGCTAGAATTTTTAAAATTTTTTATTGAGTAAGTTATTACATATGTGTCCTTATCACCACATTACCCCCATCGTCCCCACTCATGCCCTCACCTCACTATTGTCTGTGTCCATTGGTTAGGCTTATATGCTTGCATATTAGTCCTTTGGTTGATCTCTTTCCCTTACCCATATCCTCTCCTACCTTCCCTCTGAGGTTTGACAGTCTGATCAATGCTTCTATATCTCTGAATCTGGTTTTGTTCATCAGTTTATGTTGTTCATTATATTCCATAAATGAGTGAGATCATGTGGTATTTATCTTTCTCTGACTGGCTTATTTCACTTAGCATAATGCTTTCCAGTTCCATCCATGCTGTTGCAAATGGTAAGAATTCCTTATTTTTACCGCAGCATAGTATTCCATTGTGTAGATGTACCACAGTTTTCTAATCCACTCATCTACTGATGGGCACTTAGGCTGTTTCTAAATCTTAGCTATGGTTAATTGTGTTGCTATGAACATAGGGGTGCATATATCCTTTCTAATTCGTGTTTTCTAGTTTCTTGGGATATATTCCTAGAAGTAAGATCACTGGGTCAAATGGGAGTTCCATTTTTAGTTTTTTGAGGAAACTCCATACTGTTCTCCACAGTGGCTGCACCAGTCTGCATTCCCACCAGCAGTACACGAGGGTTCCTTTTCCTTCACATCCTCGCTAGCACTTGTCATTTGTTGATTTGATGATAGCTATTCAACAGGTGTGAGATAGTACCGCATTATTGTTTTGATTTGCATCTCTTGGATGATTAGTGACTTTGAGCATGTTTTCTTATGTCTCTTGGCTTTCTGAATGTCTTCTTTTGAAAGTGTCTATTTAGGTCCTTTGCCCATTTTTTGATTAGATTGCTGATGTTCCTTTTGTTAAGTTGTATGAGTTCCCTGTAAATGTTGGAGATTAAATCCTTATCTGAGATACCATTGGCCAATATGTTCTCCCATGCAGTGGGAAAATTGGACAGATATATGCAAGAAAATGAAACTAGACCACCAACTTACACCATACAGAAGAATAAACTCAAAATGAATAAAGGACTTAAATGTACGATGCGAAACTATAAAAATTCTAGAAGAATCCAAAGGCAACAAAATCTCAGACATATGCTGAAGCAATTTCTTCACTGACACAGCTCCTAGGGCACTTGAAACTAAAGAGAAAATGAACAAATGGGACTACATCAAAATAAAAAGCTTCTGCACAGCAAAAGAAACCATCAACAAAACAACAAGAAAGCCCACTCGTTGGGAAAACATATTTGCCAACGTCATATCTGATAAGGGCCTAATCTCCAAAATTTATAGGGAACTCATACAACTTAACAAAAAGAAGATAAACAATCCAATCAAAAAATGGTCAAAGGATCTAAATAGACACCTCTCAAAAGAGGACATTCAGAAAGCCAAGAGACATAAGAAATCATGCTCAAAGTCACTAATCATCCGAGAGATGCAAATCAAAACAAAAATGAGGTACCATCTCACACCTGTCAGACTGGCTATCATCAACAAATCAACAAACGACAAGTGCTGGAGAGGATGTGGAGAAAAAGGAACACTCGTGCACTGCTGGTGGGAATGCAGACTGGTGCAGCCACTATGGAAGACAGTATGGAGTTTCCTCAAAAACTAAAAATGGAACTCCCATTTGACCCTGTGATCCCACTTCTAGGAATATATCCCAAGAAACCAGAAACACCAATCAGAATGGATATGTGCACCCATATGTTCATAGCAGCACAATTCACCATAGCTAAGATCTGGAAACAGCCTAAGTGCCCATCAGTAGATGAATGGATTAGAAAACTGTGGTACATCTACACGATGGAATACTATGCTGCTGTAAAAAGGAAGGAACTCTTACCATTTGCAACGGCATGGATGGAACTGGAGAGAATTATGCTAAGTGAAATAAGCCAGTCAATGAAGGAAAAATACCACATGATCTCACTCATTCAGGGATAATAAAGACCATTATAAACTTATGAACAATAATAGATACAGAGGCAAAGCTGCCTCAAACTGCAGCAGGAAGGCCAGGGAGGGTTGGGGGGCAGGAGGGAGGGGGGTAATTGATCAACCGAAGGACTTGTATGCATGCATATAAGCATAACCAATGGACATAAGACACTGGGGGGTAGGGAGGCCAGGGGATTGTCAAGGGCTGGGGAAAAAAAGGACACATATGGCCGAAACCGGTTTGGCTCAGTGGATAGAGCGTCGGCCTGCGGACTGAGGGGTCCCAGGTTCGATTCGGGTCACGGGCATGTGCCTGGGTTGCGGGCATATCCCCAGTGGGAGATGTGCAGGAGGTAGCTGATCGATGTTTCTCTCTCATGGATGTTTCTAACTCTCTATCTCTCTCCCTTCATCTTTGTAAAAAATCAATAAAATATATTTTAAAAAAAAGAAAAGAAAAGAAAAAAAGGACACATATGTAATACCCTTTGTAATACTTTAAGCAATAATAAAAAAAAATTTCTCTTTCTGTAACTTCATTATCCTATCTAATAATTGACAAATATGATAATTGACCATACCTTTGTTATGCCTGCCATTGGCTAAGCAGCACGATATGCAAATTAACCACCAACAGAGATGGGTGTTGGATTTTGTCAAATGCGTTTTCTACATCAATGGATATGATTATATGGTTTTTATCTCTCAGTTTCTTTATGTGGTGTATCACATTTATTGCTTTGCAGATATTCTACCATCCTTGCATCCCTGGAACAAATCCCACTTGGTCATCTTGTATAATCTTTCTAATGTAATGCTGGATCTGGTTTGTTGGAGTTTTGTTAAGGATTTTGGCATCTATGTTCATGAGGGATATTGGCCTGTAATTCTCTTTCTTTGTATTGTCTTTATCTGATTTTTGGGATTAGGGCTGGATTTGTAGAAAGAGCTTGGAGGTGCTCCTTCCTCTTGAATTTTTTTGAAAAGTCTGAGGAAGATAGGTTGTATTTCTTCTCTGAATGTTTGATAAAACTCCCCTGTGAAGTCGTCTGGTCCAGGGCTTTTGTTTGTTGGAAGTTTTTTTTATTATTACTGCTTCAATTTTCTCCATAGTTATTGGCCTATTCAGATTTTTTGATTCTGCCTGGTTGATTTTTGGAAGGTCATATTTGTGTAGGAATATGTCCAGTTCTTCTAGGTTGTCCAGTTTGCTGAAGTACAGTTGCTCATCGTATTTTTAAATGATTCGTTGTATTTCTGTGGGGTCTGTTATTTTACCTCTTTCATTTCTGATTTTGTTTATTTGGGTCTTCTCTCTTTGCTTCTTGGTGAGCCTGGCTAGAGGTTCATCAATCTTGTTTATCCTTTCAAAGAACCAGCTCTTGGTTTCATTGATCTTTTGTATTGTTTTATTGGTCTCTATGTCATTTATTTTCACTCTGGTCTTTATTATTTTCTTCCTTCTGCTCACACTGAGCTTTTCTTGTTTCTCTCTTTCTAATTGTACAAGTTTAAGAGTTAGATGGTTTATTAGAAGTTTTTCTTTTTTTTTGAGGTAGGCTTGTAATGCTATGAACTTCCCACTCAGGATTGCTTTCACTGTGTCCCAAGGATTTTGGATTGTTGTGTTTTCATTGTTGTTTGTTTCCAGGATCTTTTTCATTTCTTCTTTGATCTCTTTGGTGACCCACTCATTGTTTAATGCTATGTTATTCAGCCTCCAAGAGTTTGAATTTTTGTGATTGTTTTTACTGTAGTTGATTTCTAATTTTATGTTATTGTGATCTGAGAAGATGCTTGATATGATTTCAGTCCTCTTGAATTTGGAGAGACTCTGGCTGTACCCCAATATGTGGTCTATCTTTGAAAATGTCCCATGCGCACTTGAGAAGAATGTATATTCTGTAGCTTCCGTTGGAATGTTCTTTTTTTTTTTTTTTTTTTTTTTTTTTTTTAACATAGGGGTGCATATTTCCTTTTGAAGTAGTGTTTTGGGTTTCTTTAAATATATTCCCAGAAGTGGAATTACTGGGTCTTAAGGCAATTTCATTTTTAATTTTTTCTTTTATTGCTTAAAGTATTACAAAGAGTATTACATATGTCTCCTTTTTTTTCTCCCTGCCCTTGACATTCCCCTGGCCTCCCCTACCCCCCAGTGTCTTATGTCCATTGGTTATGCTTATATGCATGCATACAAGTCCTTTGGTTGATCTCTTACCCACCCCCCTCCTGCCCTCCCACCCTCCCCGGCCTTCCTGCTGTAGTTTGACAGTCTGTTCGAGGCAGCTCTGCCTATGCATCTATTTTTGTTCATAAGTTTATAATGGTCTTTATAATCCAGAAATGAGTGAGATCATGTGGTATTTTTCCTTCATTGACTGGCTTATTTCACTTAGCATAATGCTCTCCAGTTCCATCCATGCTGTTGCAAATGGTAAGAGTTCCTTCTTTTTTACAGCAGCATAGTATTCCATCGTGTAGGTGTACCACAGTTTTCTAATCCATTCATCTACAGATGGGCACTGTTCTGCAGATGTTGATTAAGTCCATCTGATCTAGTGAGTCATTTAGGATTGATGTTTCTTTGCTATTTTTTTTCTAGTGGATTTACCCAGTGATGTTAATGTGGTATTAAAGTTTCCTACTGTGATTTTGTTGCTGTCAATCTCTCCCCTGATATCTTCCAGAAGTTTTTTTATGTATTTGGGTGCTCCTGCATTGGGTGCATAAATATTTACCAGAGTTATATTCTCCTGTTGTATCGGTCATTTTAGAATTATGATGTGATCTTTCTTGTCTCTTATTATGGTCTTCACTTTGAGGTTTATTTTGTCAGATATAAGTATTGTTACCCCGGCGTTTTTTTCTTTCATTTCCATTTGCCTGGTAGTTTTCCATCCCTAAACTTTCAGTCTGTGTGAGTTCCTTGTTCTGAGGTGGGTCTCCTGTATATATATATATATATATATATATATATATATATATATATACACATATATCTCCTATCTAATAAAAGAGAAATATGGTAATTAGCCTTCCCTCTGCTACCCTTCCCATTGGCTAATCAGGGTGATATGCAAATTAACTGCCAGCCAAGATGGTGGCCAGCTGCCAGGCAGCTTGAAGCAAACATGAGGCTTGCTTGCTTCAGTGACAGAGGACTCCAACGTTCCCCGCCTGCCGCAGCTGGCCTCTGAGCTTGCAGTTTGAAACATTGTTACAAATATAGAAGCTAAACAAAACCCCAGAAACCTGCTTTCAGCCTGCCGGGATCTCAGCGCTGGAGTTGAAACAGTGTTTCAATTATAGAACGCAAACAAACCAGATACCTGATTTCAGCAGCCGAGGCCTAAGAGCTAGAGCCAAGCCTCAGAGCTTAAGCTGGCCCAGAATAAAAAAGAAAAAAAGAAAAAAAGGAGCGGTTGGGAACTTCAGTCACTGCCAGCCAGAAAACAGCCCTCATCCCCTCACCCAGACTGGCCAGGCACCCCAGTGGGAATCTCCACCCTGAAAGGTGTGTGACCAGCTGCAAACAGCCATCATCCCCTCATCCAGGCTGGCTAGGCACCCCAGTGGGGAACCCCACCCTGATCAAGGACACCCTTCAGGGCAAACCAACCAGCCCCCACCAGTGCACCAGGCCTCTATCCTATATAGAAAAAGGGTAATATGCCTCCCAGCACTGGGATCAGCGGAGACACGAGGCCTCCCAGCAGCAGGATCAGCGTGACAGGGGGCAGCGCCCAAATCCCCTGATTGCCCTGTGGCTCTGTGTGTGACAGGGGATGGGGCCACAGCCTCCCTATCTGCCCTGCTCTGTTCGTGACAGAAGAAGGCCCCCCAACCCTCTGATCAGCCCTGCTCTGTGCCTGATAGGGGGTAGGTCCCCAACCACCTGATCGCCCTGCGACTCTGTGTGTGACAGGGTGCGGCGCCCCAACACCCTGATCAGCTCTGCTCAGTGGGTGATAGAGGGTGACGCCCCAACCGCCCCACATGGGCCCTGCTCTGTGTGTGATGGGGTAGAGCCATAGTCTCCCCATCGGCTCTGCCCTGAGTGTGACAGGGTGCAGAGCCCCAACCCCCTGATCTGCCCTGGTTTGTGTGTGACAGGGGGCGGTGCCCCAACTCCCCTATCGGCCCTACTCTGTGCATGACAGGGGGTGGCACCGCAACCTCCCCATTGACCCTGCCTTGAGTGTGACAGGGGGCGGTGCCCCAACCCCCCCAATCAGTGACTGAGGGTGGCATCACAACCTCCCAATCCGCCCTGCTCTGTGCATGACAGGGGGCGGTGCCCTAACTCCCCAATCAGCCCTGCTCTGAGCCCTACCAGGGGCTGCACCTAGTGATTGGGCCTGCCCTCTGCCACCAGGGAGCAGGCCTAAGCCAGCAGGTCATTATCACCTGAGGGTCCCAGACTGCGAGAGGGCACAGGCCGGGCTGAGGGACCCCCCCCTCCCCCCTGAGTGCACAAAATTTTGTGCATCGGGCCTCTAATATATATATATATATATATATATATATATATATATATATATATATATATATACTAATAAAAGAGAAACATGGTAATTGGCATACGACCGCTACCCTTTTCATTGGCTAATATGCAAATTAACTGTCAGCCAAGATGGCGGCCGGCAGCCAGGCAGCTTGAAACTAACATAAGGCTTGCTTGCCTCAGTGACGGAGGATCGTTGGGGGAAACCAACGTTCCCCGCCTGCGGCTGCAGGCCTCTGAGCGGGCAGTTTAAGAAACTCTGTAACAAATACCGCCAGACTTCAGCCAGCAGATTCGCAACATTGTAAGCAAAGGCCAGAAAACTACATTCAGGCGGAGGCCTAAGAGCTGGAGCTAAGCCTCAAGGTAAAGCTGGCCCAGAATAAAAAAAGAAAAAAGAAAAAAAGGAGCGGTTGGGAACTTCAGTCACCAGTCAGCCTGAAAACAGCCCTCAGCCCCTCACCCAGACTGGCCAGGCACCCCAGTGGGGACCCCCACCCTGAAGGGTGTGTGACCAGCTGCAAACAGCCATCATCCCCTCACCCAGGCTGGCCAGGCACCCCAGTGGGGACTCCCACCCTGATCCAGGACACCCTTCAGGGCAAACCAGCCGGCCCCACCCATGCACCAGGCCTCTACCCTATATAGTAAAAGGGTAATATGCCTCCAGGCACCGGGATCAGCGTGTCAGGGGGCAGTGCCCAAACCCCCTGATCGCCCTGCGGCTCTGTGTGTGACAGGGGGCAGGGCCCCAACCCTCTGAGCAGCCCTGCTCTGTGCCTGATAGGGGGGAGCTCCCCCCCCCACGGGCCCTGCTCTGTGTGTGACGGGGTAGAGCCATAACCTCCCCACCGGCCCTGCCCTGAGTGTGAGAGTGGCGACGCCCCAACCCCCTGATCGGCCCTGCTCTGTGGGTGATAGAGGGTGGTGCCCCAACCCCCGATGGGCCCTGCTCTGTGTGTGAAGGGGGCAGCGCCCCAACCCCCTGATTGGCCCTGCTCTGTGCGTGACAGGGGGTGGCGCCGCAACCTCCCCATCGACCCTGCCTTGAGTGTGACAGGGGACAATGCCCCAACCCCCCAGTTGGCCCTACCCTGAGCGTGACTGAGGGTGGCATCACAACCTCCCAATCTGCCCTGCTCTGTGCAAGACGGGGCGGCATCCCAACTCCCCAATAGGCCCTGCTCTGAGCCCGACCAGGGGCTGCACCTAGGGATTGGGCCTGCCCTCTGCCACCCGTGAGCAGGCCTAAGCCAGCAGGTCGTTATCTCCCGAGGGGTCCCAGACTGCGAGAGGGCACAGGCCGGGCTGAGGGACCCCCCTCTCCCCCAAGTGCACAAATTTTTGTGCACCGGGCCACTAGTATATATATATAATGTTTTCTTATCCATTCAATCACTGGATGTCTTTTGAATGGAGCATTTAACCCATTTATATTTAATGTTATTATTGATAGGTACTTGTTTGCAGCCATTTCTGTACTTTATTCCTCTGTTCCTTCCCCCCTTTCTCTCTCTCTCTCTTTCTTTCTTTCTTTTTTATTTATTTATTTTTTTTACAGAATTCCCTTTAGCATTTCTTGCATTGCTGGCTTGGTAGTGATAAACTCCCTTAGCATTTTTTTTTTTGTTGTGAAACTCCTGATTTCCCCTTCAATTTTGATTGATAGTCTTGTTGGGTACAGTATTCTTGGACTCAGTTCTTTGCTTTGTATAACTTTGTATACTTCTTTCCATTCCCTTTAGCTTGATGTGTTTCTGCTGAGTAATCGTTTAATAATCTGATGGGGGATCTTTTGTAGGTAACTCTCTATCTCTCCTTCAGCCTTTAAGATTCTCTCTTTGTCCTTAACATTTGCCATTGTAATTATGATGTGTCTTGGCTTGGGTCTTTTGGGATTTATCTTGCTTAGGACTCTGTCCTTGTGTAAGTTTTTTCTTCCCCATATCTGGGAAGTTTTCTGTCATTATTTCTTCAAATAGATTTTCTAATCCTTGATGCTCTTCTTGTCCTTCTTGCAGCCCTATTATAAGTATGTTACTTCATTTTGTGTTGTCCCAAAGCTCCCTTAGGCTCTCCTTCTTTTTAATTATTTTCTCCAGTTGCTATTCAGATTGGGTTTTTTCTCTATCTTATCTTCTAACTCACTTATTCGGTTTTCTGCTTTTTCTAGTCTACTGTTGTAACCTTCAATGGTGTTTTTGACTGTAGCTATATCATTTTTTATTTCTTCCTTATTTTTGCCTAGGTTGTTGATTTTCTCTTCCATCCGGTGTATGAACTGTACAAACATTACTCTGAATTCTTTTTCCATCATGTTGTATGTCTCAGTTTCACTTATTTCCTTTCTTGGTGATCCTCTTTTTCTTTCCTCTGGGAATTGTTTTGTCTCCCCATTCTGACTATCACCAGAAGGTTCAATCACTGAGTTTGGGGGCCTGGGCCATGTCCAGTGGGAGCTTTGCGTCACCTGAGTGTTACTGAAGAGCTTTGACACCAAGACGTGTGGCTGCCGTCAGTTGGTGGGAGTCACGCTCGCCCAGGATCAGAGTCACTGGCACTCAGTACAGCCTTGTGCATGCTCCTAGAGTCAGGAACCCCATCTGTGCCATGCTGATAAAGAGACTCCTCTGGCATATGCTGAAAATCAGAGACTCCTAGCATATGCCAGGTGTCAGAGTCCCCCTGTGCCTGTGCTGAGAATCGAGTATAGGAGTATCTATTGCTTGGTGCTGCCTTGCGCTGAGAATCAGGGTCCATGTGTGTGTGCATGCGCCAGGAGTAGGAGTCTCTGGCTCTTAGTATGCATGCACTGGGAATCAAGGATCTCAGGCGTGAGTGATGAGAAACAGAGTCAAGTCACTGGTGCTCAGTACTGCCTCTCATGCATAGAATCAGGGTCCCTGGTCTGTTTAGGGGACCGGGCTGCACAGCCGCCCTGTCAGCAAGAGGTCCACTCCTGCGCCCCAAAAACAGACTTCTCTGTGCACTTGCCCAGAATCAAAGTCAGGTGGCACTGCCGCCCTGTGTGGGCGTGAGGTCCAGTAGCAGGCACATGCCTCTGCAGGAAGCAGGCTCCCAGTGTTCACATGCCAGGCTCAAATTCAGGCAGCAGAGCTGGAGCCGCCCTGTGTGGACGTGGTGTCTGGTCTCTGCAGGAAACAGATTCCCGGTTTCAGCATTTCCAGGCGCAGATTCGGGCAGTGGAGCCAGAACCACCCTATGTGTGCATGGGGTCTGGTCTCTGCGGAAAGCAGGTTCCCAGTGTCCACACACCTAGGCTCAAATTCCAGCAGTGGAGCTGAAGCCACCCTGTGTGGGTGGGCCTGCTTGTGCTGGGCGGGACCAGTAATTCCTATGGCGCTGCAGCAAGCCTGTGGGGAGGGGGAGGGGCTCTGTGACTCACAGATATCTGCGGCCAGGATGTCTGGATTCTTGGTGTCTGTGGATCTGCAGCTGTGGTTGCAGGTCTTTGTCCCTCGTGGCTGTAGGGTCCCGGTTGCATCTGACACCAGATTGGGTGGTGGTGAGGCTAGTATCCTAGTCTCAGGCAGTTCTGTTTTTCAAGATGGTATGGTCTCTGTGCCCACGCTGGTTGCCCCCAGAGTGTCTGCGGTGGCAGTGGGGTTTTGCCATCTAAGACTGCCCATTTTTGCAGCCCCTTGGAAGACCTGCAGGATCTAACTGTCCCTAGCGCTCTCTCTCTCTCTCTCTCTCTCTCTCTCTCTCTCTCTCTCTCTCCACATGTCCACACACTCCTCTATCACTCCCTCACTCACTGACACACTCTCCCTCCCTACCTTCTTGTCGGTCACCACCTTTTCTAAAAAAAAACGATTGGGTTTCTTTTCTGCCCTATCTTCTAACTCACTAATTTGGCCCCCCACTTCTTCTAGGCTACTGTTGAAACCTTCTATCGTGTTTTTTTATTGTAGCTATATCATTCTTTTTTTTAAAAAATTAAATCTTTATTGTTCAGATTACTGCAGTTGTTCCTCTTTTCCCCCCCATAGCTCCCCTCCACCCAGTTCCCACCCCACCCTCTGCCCTTACCCCCCCACTGTCCTCATCCATAGGTGCACGATTTTTGTCCAGTCTCTTCACGCACCCCCCACATCCCTTTTCTCCCTCAAGAATAGTCAGTCCACTCCCTTTCTATGCCCCTGATTCTATTATATTCACCAGTTGATTCTGTTCATCAGATTTTTTATTCACTTGATTTTTAGATTCACTTTTTGATAGATGTGTATTTGTTGTTCATAATTTGTATCTTTACCTTTTTCTTCTTCTTCCTCTTCTTAAAGGATACCTTTCAGCATTTCATATAATACTGGTTTGGTGGTGATGAACTCCTTTAGCTTTTCCTTATCTGTGAAGCTTTTTATCTGACCTTCAATTCTGAATGATAACTTTGCTGGGTAAAGTAATCTTGGTTGTAGGTTCTTGGTATTCATCACTTTGAATATTTCTTGCCACTCCCTTCTGGCCTGCATAGTTTCTGTTGAGAAATCAGCTGACAGTCGTATGGGTATTCCCTTGTAGGTAACTGACTGTTTTTCTCTTGCTGCTTTTAAGATTCTCTCTTTGTCTTTTGTTCTTGGCATTTTAATGATGATGTGTCTTGGTGTGGTCCTCTTTGGATTCCTTTTGTTTGGGGTTCTCTGCACTTCCTGGACTTGTAAGTCTATTTCTTTCACCAGGTAGGGGAAGTTCTCTGTCATTATTTCTTCAAATAGGTTTTCAATATCTTGCTCTCTCTCATCTTCTGGCACCCCCATAATTTGGATTTTGGTGCACTTGAAGTTGTCCCAGAGGCTCCTTACACTATCTTCATATTTTTGGATTCTTTTTTCTTTTTGCTTTTCTAGTTGGGTGTTTTTTGCTTCCTCGTATTTCATATCTTTGGCTTGATTCTTGTGATCCTCTAGTCTGCTGTTGGATCTCTGTATAATATTCTTTATTTCAGTCAGTGTCTACTTAATTTCTAGTTGGTCCTTTTTCATATCCTCGAGGGTCTCACTAGATTTATGAAGGGTCTCACTAAATTTATCGGTGGTTTCTAGAAAATTCCTGAAAAACCATAAAACCATGGTTTTGAACTCTATAGCCAGTAGTTTGCTTTCCTCCATTTCTGTCATTTGTGACCTGTTTCTTTGTCTCCGCGTTTTGGCTGCTTCCCTGTGTTGATAGAGTGGCTTTCTGTGCTAGGTGTCCTATAGGGCCCAGTGGCTCAGCCCCCCCAATTACCTGAGGTGGACACTCTTGGTGTACCCCTTTGTAGGCTTTGTGCACAGTTTTGTTGTAGTTAAGCCTTGATTGTTGTAGGTATCACTGGGAGGAATTGACCTCCAGGCCAATTGGCTGTGAGAATCAGCTGTGTCTACAGTTGGAGAACTTCTGAGCTGGAGACACCCTCCTGAGGCAAGACTTGCTTCAGTGGGGTTTTGGTGCTCACTGAGTCTGCCCCCTGAGTGTGTCCCTTATGGATCTGAGGAGTTGTAATGTGGATGGTCCCACTCTAACCACTGGGTACACTGGCTCTTGGATCTCTAAGGAGGTGCTAATTTAGCCTCTGCCTGGGGCTACACAGCAGGAGATATGGAGAGATCTGCAGATTCCTCTTCTTTGTTTGGGGTTTGGAGGTGCCCAGATGAGGCCCAGCTGTGAAGCAATGCAAGCTGCTGTGGGGCCTTGGGCCTTCTTTTGGAAGTTCTGGGCCTCTCTGACCGAGCTGCAGTTTGTTAGGTAATTTTAGATTGCAAAGGGCCAGGCCATTCATATGCAAAAGCCTCTGCGCACAGCTTGGGTGGGGTAGGGTCTCAAGGAATCAACAGGGCAGAGCAAACAGCTATGGTTGATCTTCAGCCCTGCCCTAAGAGGCCCCGGGTCTCTGCAAGCACTTTGGAGAGAAAGCCGCCCTCAAGTTTCACCCGATGCCAGACAGTCCAGTTTCTCCCCGTATGAGTCTGGGTCCCCAAAGACTCGCCTGGAACTGGAATTCAGAACAGTCGGGAGCTTGAGACTCCCTCCCAATTGAAAAAGTCAACCGTGTCCTCAGTTGCCAGCCCTTTCCTTGTGTGCCTCTGTACCTCTGCACTTTACTTCCGCACCTCCTCTGAGTCTCAGTGTGCTTTTCTCTTTCTTTCTAGTTGTAGAATTTCCACTCAGTCAGCCTTCCTGTGGTTCTGGATGATGTCCGTTTTGTCTTTTAGTTGTATTTTTGAAGTGGTTGTGAGAGGCAGAAATTTCCAGTGTTTACCTATTGCCACCATCTTGGTTTCCTCGTAGCTATATCATTTTTGATTTCCTCCTCATTCTTACATAAGTTGTTTTTTTTCTCATCCATCTGGTTTATGAACGGTACGACCCTTACTCGGAATTCTTTTTCTGAAATATTGCATGCCTCTTTTTCATTTAGTTTCTTTTCTAGTGATTCCTCCTTTTCTTTCTTTGGGGGATTGCTTCTTTGTCTCCCCATTTTACTGTCTCTTTCTGTCCCTGGGTATTCTGCTTGGGGGTTGTGAGAATGAAGACCCTATCAGCACAATGATCAGGAAATTGTTTGCCCAGAAGCTGGGTCTGCCTTGAGTCTTATGCCTTAATTGTCTCTTCTATGAGATGTATCCCCTTTTCCCATGAATCTGGTCCCTCAGTTGTCTGCTTCAGATGTTCAGGTTGGTGGGAACATGTGCACAGTTGCTCTGGTATGAAGACTCAGAGCCTTCTGGCATGCAATTCACTTTGCAGCCCCAGCACCCATGGCAGGGTGGCACCCTACATTCATCTAGCAGCACACTTGCAGTGTGGTCCTTTGGCCCCTGGCTGGGCAGACTGGCTTTCTCCAGATTTCCCTAGAAGTGCTCTTCTGTGGCCCAGAGTGAGGTATGTGCTGTGTTGCTCTGGGTAGCCCTTGCATGACTGTCCCAGGGCCTGGGGAGAAGTGGGTGTGAGTTTATCTGTGTCACAGTATCAGAGCTCCCCTGTAGGCTGAGTGGGGCATGCACTGGGTTACTCCAGGTTACCCTGGCAGCAAGACCCTAGGTGCAGGTTTTTCTGGATTGCACAGTCCTGGCTTTCTTGTAGCCTGGAGTGAGACTTGTGCTGGGTTGCTCCAGTTCACCCCTCCTCAGTGTGGAGTGGGGATGTGTTGCCCTGGGTCACTCAGTCGGCACTCTTCTGTCTCTGAGAGTGAGGTGCATGCTGGGTTTCTCTGGATGGCTCTGGCAGAACTGTCCCAGGGGCCAGGGTCGAGTGGGCATGGGTTGCTCTGGGTCACACAGTCAGAGATCCCCTGTGCCCCTTAGTGAGGCATACACTGGATCTCTCTGGGTCGTTCCTCCTATGCCTGGGTGAAGTGGATGTGGGTTGCTCCAAGTCACCCCAGCAAGGCTGTCCAGGGGGCCGGGGTGGAGTGGGCGCCATTTGCTCTGGGTTGCACAGTCCATGCTCCTCTGTGTCCCAGAGTAGGGTGTTCTCTGGGCTGCTCTGGGTCACCCCGGCAGCAAGTCCCGCATGTCCCAGGCCTCAGGGTGGAGTGGGTGCTGGGTGGCTCTGGGTCAGGCTAGCAGCAGGGTTCTAGGGTCTGGGGCGAGGGTGGGGCACAAGGTTCCTCCTGGTTTGCACTCACTGTGGTGTCTTGGAGCTGGATCCTAGGATGCTGGGTCCCAGCAGGCTGGTGAGAATACCTGGTGTGGGAGCTCACTCTGGTGGGTGGTGAGTGCTCCCTGCAGATGTCTGGGACCCTGCCAGGAGGTATTGTGCCACTCACTGCCGGGGCAGGGTGGTGGTTCTATGTGGGTTATGGCTGCCAAGTGGCATTCTCTAGGTGTCCTCTGCCCTTCCTTATTGAAAATTGTCTCCTCAGCTGTGCCTAATTTGTTAATTCAAGGTGGATGTTCTCTGATTTAGTTGCTTTTCTGGCCTAGCCCTAGGAGGAGACAGTTCTTCTGCCTGATAATACCTGCTGCCTATTCAGGTGTCATTTTCTCCATCTACTCGTCAAAAAAATACATTTTTAAGACCAGGAAACCTTTAATATTTTAATCTTTGGTTGCAGGCTCCTCCCCAGACTGGGCCCTGGTCAGGGCTCATGCAGGAGGCAACCAATCAATGTGTTTCGCTCACATTGATGTTTCTCCCTGTCTTTCCCTCTCTCTTCCCCTTTCCCTTAGGGCCTCTCCATGGAACCCTTAGCAGTCACTTTGTTGACTGCTTGGCCAGAGCCCCTGCCTCAATTTGGAGGTCAACAGACCCAATAGCAGCTCCTTCCCTTTTCACATCTTTTAATTGGATTATTTGTGGGTTTTCTTTTTGGTGTTGAGTAGTCCAGTGGTCTTGTTTTAATGCCTCTTACAAGAGGCTTGCAGTGTTCTGCTACAGATAATTCTGTTTCTTCCCCTAATTGTTCCTTTTCCCCTAAGTTCTCCTGCTTTATCTTATTTTCTTTTCTCTATTTTTCTAATTTTTCCATGTGCTGCAATTTACTTTCATTTATTTGTTTTTCTTTTGCTGTTTTTTTATGCCTATTATTTACAGTGAGAAAACCTATTCATTATCCCTTGTTGTGAAGGTAAAAAATTGAATTTCTAGCAAAGCCATAATAAATAATTGCTGCAGGAAAGAAATTTACCACACTTAGCATTTTGTGATTCCATGGTAGTAGATCCTGCTTGATTAAAAAATATATATATTTAGTCTTTCTATTGCTAAAGCTGGGACCACTTGTTCCCACTTGCAGGCTTAGCCTGGAACTACTGACCTTAGAATGTAAGGCTATAACAATCTCTTTCCTAATGATATTACTCACCATCAAGTTACTCATGTAGCTTTTTTTGACCATGAAATTATAATCCTATGGATAAATGCTTGTAATGTTTGTTCCTGACATGCTGTCCCCATCTTGCTTTTTAATTCTGGTAATCATGTTTTCCACATTGTTTTATGAGCCTGAGTCTCTACCTTGACACTCTGCCTTCTACTCCAGGTCTGATAGAACTGGAGTTTGGTTTTGATTCTGTCCATTCCCCCTGCTTACCTGGAGTTCTCCTTCCTGAACCTGAGGACAGTAACTATGTCTGTGCTAACTTGCTGATGGTCAAGTTAGACTGAATATTAACCTCCTTGACCACTTTTATCTCTGCTCTGCTGGCCTATTTGGAGTTACCATTGTCTTGTAGCAGATACCCTCATGTCCACCATTCTCAAACTTCAGTGTGCATAGAAATAACTTATGGTATTTATGAAAATTACATATTACTAGATTCTATGGTCTCAGATTTTGTTTGGGGAAAACTCCTGGACTTTTAATGTTTAACAGTGAGTCTGATGCAAGCACTCAGCATATCAAACTTTGAGAAACATTGTAACTTACAATTATGGCTTGCCAAAAACCAGTTTGCTATGACATATTATTAGATATTGCTTCCAAATTGAACTTCACAGAGCTTAAAGGGCTGAATCTGTATTCTACTGCCTGTTATACTTGGGTTGCTTAACCTGAGTGGTATGCTGAGCCCTCCATAGCTGCTTTTTGCATGAGGGAGTAAACTAAAGATGACCAGGACCAGGCTCTTATTCTAATAGTAGGCCTTAAATATGTGTGGCTTAAATTTGAAAACACACTTTCTAAGTTGTACAGCAAATTAGCTTGATTTGAATATGATCTGATAGGTGGTAGTTAGTAGCAGTAGTTTTAAGACAGAGATAATGCCTTTGTTTGAGCATAAGACCTTTGGGTGTTTTGTCATCTGCGAAGGTTAGAGAAGATTTCCAGGCAGCAACTTGGGGTATAGAGAGTAAGGTCTAGCTTTTGAAAAGAAAATAAATTCAAGAACTAGGTGTTCAAGGTGTTCAAGGCCAAGGGCACTACTCAAATAACAATGGGGAAGCTGGAAAACATTCAGCATCATGGACATTTGTTGGGTTAGGCTTCCCAGTATTAATTTTCCTTTCCCAATTAGTACCTTACTTTCATCATGAGGAATTACCTCTTCTCCATTGCATAAAGTCTGGTGGGTCCATAATCATGCCTCACTTCTTCCCTAATCAGAGGATGAACAAGTGATGATAATAAGGCCAACAGAACACTAACTTCCTGGAATTTGAAAGTTGAAGGCAATCACACAAAAAAATTGAAACAAGTTTGAGTTTATTCTATTCTAATTGAGACCCCAGTACATACTTTTTTTGACAAGAGCATTCCTATTTCTATTGTTGCAAGTTCTTAGCCCTCCAAGAGCTTCCTGGATTCTTGCCAATTTCTAAATCCGATTTTCCAAGCTTCCAGTAACTTCTATAAACAATAATATATTTCTAATTAATTTCACTTTGTCCAAGTAGCCAGATATAGTTTGTGTTGCTTGTAACAAAAGAACTCCAATCAATATATCCAGGAAGATAAGGCAGAAGCTGAATTAGAAGGGATAGAAAATTATAATGCAGGTTTGGGAGAAAAATATCATTTTGGACAACTTTTGTGAACCCAGGATTTGGCCTAGGAGCACCAGTTGTAGAGCTGAGACTAACTGAACTAGGTCTACCTATTGTTGATAATAAGTTATTCATGTATCAGACAGAGTTGAGCCAGAAATTTGAAGTTATTTTGTTCCTATAGAGAGAAGGAACTAGAAAAAGCAGCAACTGACAGGGCCTTTTATTCTTCAGGCTTCTAGAGATTCATGATTCATTTGATAGCAACACCATTTGATTTTCTATTATCTATCTATCTATCTATCTATCTATCTATCTATCTATCTATCTGTCTATCTATCATCTATCATCTCTCTATCTATCATCTTTCTCTCTCTCCATCCCTCCTACCTTTTTTCCTTCCTAAAGGGAAAAATGATGACCTAAACTCCTTTGGAAATTTTTTTCTTGCTAGAAACCTTCAGCAGGTAGCTTTCTATGTTTAAAAAGAAAAATTTCTGGAGCCAAAAAGGGATAAAATATAATATAATTTATACACACTCTCACACAATTACATATCATAGGTATCTATAGAGAATTTTTGTTCCAAATGGGTGATGCAATGACTTTAGCAGCCTATGTATAATGAATAAAAATCTACACCTTAAAATCATCCATGCTTTGGTTGTAATGAATGAGATGTTGGGTTATAATTACAAAATTGAGCTGGATTTGAAGTTTTACAGTGCAAGGTATGACTTAAGAGGAGATTAACATACCTTAGTTGGAAATTGCTATGCCTTCAAATGTTTTTCTGTAAAGTCACTCAATAAAAATATAGATGCAATAATATGTAGTCCTCCAAATCTTACTTTGAATTTTCCTCTAAACTTCTGTTATTTTTATTTGGTTTGGTTTGGCAGAAAATATTTTCCAAAGATTTTGGTGGAAAGTGTGCAGTAGCATTAGCTTTGGAGTTGTCACACAAAGATATGGCAGGGTAGGTCAACGTACTATAATTATAGGACATTTTTACTTAGATGGTATAAATTAATTTCATCCAGAAGTTATGTTAGTGTTTAAGGAAATGCATTCAGCTTGATGGTGATTTGGAGGTGTGTATAGTAACTGTTACATATTTTATTTTGGAAGTTTGGCTGTTTAAAAAATACTGCCTATGTGCCATTATTGTTTGCTCATAAAATAAAGGTAATTTTCTTGTCTATATTTCCCCTGTACAAATATGCTATTGAGAGAAAGAAATCAGTTTTAAAAAATTTCAAGGTGTCCAAGGCCAAGGGCACTACTAAAGTAACAATGGGGGAGCAGGAAAAGAATCATGTTTTTATTGATTGAGAGAAAGAGGAGGGAGAGGGAGAAACATTGATGAGAGAAATATTAATTGGCTGCCTCATATACCTATATATTTGTTGTCTACAAGAGACCCACCTCAGAACAAAAGACTCACTGATAGTGAAGGATGGAAAAAAGAATTTCAGCCTATTGGAAATGAAAAAAAAGCTGGGGTAGCAATACTTATATCTGACAAATTAGACCTCAAAGTGAGGCCATAACAAGAGATAAGGAAGGCCACTTCATAGTACTAAAGGGATCGGTTTAACAAGAGGATATAACCCTGGTAAACATATATGCACCTAATACAGGAGCACCTAAATACATAAAAAAAAAACTTCTGGAAGATATCAAGGGAGAGATCGACAGCAATACAATCCTAGTAGGGGACCTTAATACCCCATTGACACCACTGGATAAATCTTCTAATCAAAAAACCAGCAAAGAAACAGCAATGCTAAATGACTTTCTAGATCAGATGGAATTAATTGACATCTTCAGAACATTTCATCCCAAAGCAACAGATTATACATTCTTCTCAAGTGCACATGGAACATTTTCAAAGATAGACTACATATTGTGACACAGGCAAAAGTCTCTTCAAATCCAAGAAGATAGAAATTATATAAGAATCTTCTTAGATCACAATGACATAAAATTAGAAATCAACTACAATAAAAACAATGAAAAAAATAAAGCACTTGCAAACTAAATAGCATGTTATTAAACAATGATTGGGTTACCAAAGAGATCAAAGAAGAAATAAAAAGCATCCTGGTAACAAATGACAATGAAAACATAGCAAACCAAAATCTATGGGACACAAGGAAAGCAGCCCTGAGAAGGAAGTTCAGACCTACCTCAAAAAACAAGAAAAAATGGAAATAAATTATCTAACCTTGCAACTTAAAGAATTAGAAAGCTATCAACAAGAAAAGCCCAGAGTAGGCAGAAGGAAGGAAATAATAAAGATCAGAGTGAAAATAAATGACATAGAGACCAAAACAAACAAACAAACAAACAAACAACAATATAAAAAAATCAATAAAACCAAGAGCTGTTCTTTGAAAGGGTAACTATGACTGATGAAACTCTAGCCAGGCTCACCAAGGAACAGAGAGAAGACCCAAATAAACAAAATCAGAAATGAAAGAGGTGAAGTAACAACTGAACCCACAGACATACAAAGGACTGTAAAAAAAAAAATACTATGAATAACTCTACTCCAACAAACTGGACAACCTAGAGAAAATGGACATATTCCTAGAAAAATACAAGCTTCCAAAACTCAATCAGGAAGAATCAAAAAACGTCAACAGGCTGATAACTACTGATAAAATTGAAGCAGTAATAATAATAATAAAAAACTTCCAGCAAACAAAAGCCCTGGTCTGGACGGTTTCACTGGGGAGTTTTATCAAACATTCAAAGAAGAACTGAAACCTATCCTTCTGAGATTTTTCAGAAAAGTTCAAGAGGAAGATCACTTCCAAGCTCTTTCTATGAAGTCAGCATAACCCTAATCCCAAAACCAGATAAAGACACTACAAAAAAAGAGAACTATAAGCCAATATCCCTGATGAACATAGATGCTAAAATCCTTAACAAAATTCTAGCAAGTCGGATCCAGCATTACATTAGAAAAATCATACGCCATGACCAAGTGGGATTTATTCTGGGGATGCAGGCTGATACAATATCCGCAAATCAATGAATGTGATACATCACATAAACAAATTGAGAGACAAAAATCACATAACCATAATGTTTATTTTTTATTCTTTGCTACATTCAAACTTTATTTCAAGTCACAGTCAGCATATATTTCAAAGTCATCATTTATTGTGTATGTGTAAGTTAACTTAGTTGTACACTCAAAGACTTCTGAAATCATATGTGAGGTGTGTTTATATCAAAAGGTTTTTCTCTTAAGAAAATCAGCTTGCTACTGATCAATTAAATAGCTGAAGCATCCATTCCAAGAGCCAAGCTACATTTCTGCACTAGCTCCTCCACCAAAGAGATCAAAGATCACTTTATGTGATTTTATTTTTAATTTTTATAATTAGGGAAAACATGTAATTTAACTTGGTATACTTAGTGTTACGTTACATGGTATTAAAATTTATGGTCCCAATTCATTGTGCAAACACAGAAAAAACCACATTCTTCATAAACTGAAACTTAAGCCAAATGCTCTATTAAATCTTTGTTTATTTGGCCCTTTTTCTATTGGACTGTGCTGATTCTTGGACTCAGACATGAGGACTGAAAGCCAAATAAGTAAACCATTTTTCTTGGAGGAAAATGGACCACTTGAACATCAGTGACAGAATTTTTTTTATGACCAGCAATTCATTCATAAGATCAGATTTCCCTTATTGACCTAGTTTCAATAATGAGTCTATTAAATTTATCACCAATTTGCAGCATACAGTATTGTTAAATATAGTTTTGAAGTAAATAAAATAACTGCATAATAATGACTTTCCTTTTAATTGATGCAATTATAAAAATTTCCCACTCTATACCCTCATCACTTTGGCTGGATTTCTATAATGCACTAAATTTAATGTAATCCTCCTGAGGTGTTCTATCATTCATTTTAAAATGAAACCCCTTACATCTCAAATGTCACATAAAAGATCAGAAATAAAACATTAAGAACCTGTATAATCTTTATAGATGAGATAATCTTGATAAAAGATGCAATATTGGTATATTCCACTCTCTTCACATACAGGTGTAACTATCTACACTAATAAAAGAGAAACATGCAAATTGGTGTCACTCCACTACCCTTCCCATTGGCTAATCAGGGTGATATGCAAATTAACTTCCAGCCAAGATGGCGGCCGGCAGCCAGGCAGATTGAAGTGAACATGAGGCTTGCTTGCTTCAGTGACAGAGGACTCCAATGTTCCCCGCCTGCCTTGCCGGCCTCTGAGCTTGCAGTTTGAAACATTGTTACAAATATAGAAGCTAAACAAAACCCCAGAAACCTGCTTTCAGTCAGCTGGGATCTCAGCGCTGGAGTTGAAACAGTGTTTCAATTATAGAACGCAAACAAACCAGATACCTGCTTTCAGCAGCGGAGCCCTAAGAGCTGGAGCCAAGCCTCAGAGCTAAAGCTGGCCCAGAATAAAAAGAAAAAAGAAAAAAGGGGATTCGGAAGATGGTGGCGATATAGGCAGACGCATCCTAGGTCGTGTCCCGGAGCAAATGGAGTGAGCAGCTGAAACTAATAACACCCACCCTGAATTGGCGAAATTGCTCAGCTGGTGAGACCGTTTGCAGCCGGGAAGGGCAGAACTCCCCTGGAAAGGTAAAAAAAAACAACAGGGATTTGGGCAGGAAAGTTTTCCAGACCTCTGAGCCCAGAGGGTTGGAGGGAGACCGCGTGGCAGACAGCCGCGTCCCTTGGGACAGGCACAGCCCCTGACTGGGGAAAGGAGATCCGCGGGAGTCCTGGCGCCGCCGGGGGATTTGAGAGCTGGGTTCTGTGATCACGGAGGACTGAGCCAAAAGGGGGCAGCCTGAAGAGCTGACCAGACCATGCAGTGCCAGTAAGAGAAGAGTTTACAGAAACCAAGCCTTCCCTGTTTCCGTGGCTGGCGTTTGTTTGTTTTCACTGAATCCTGTTCATAAGATATTTCAGATACAGACACTCACCTGTGCTGAAGAGAGGGAGAGGGTGTGGAGCAGTGGAATCTGGGGAGAGACTGAGGAGAGAAGGGGGGCCGGGAGAGGTGGCAGCGAATTGAGCACTGAGACACCCCTGAGCCCAGGACTGGGGCAGCCATTCTCTCCGGAGAGTGAGACTCCTCCCCCCAGCACCCAGGAAAGGAGCACAGCCACACACAGATTCCACCCTGAACCAGATCAAGGATTAAAATAATCTGATCAGTCCCTGGGAGTTAACAGGGTCTGGCCTATAGAGGGATTTTCAATCCCAGCAACAACACAGAGCGGGTAACTATTAGGGAACCAGCTCTGGATAGTTGACCTCTCCAAATCAGTTTTAAATGTGATAAGAAGCCGTATAGCCTCAGAGGCCAACCCCAGAACACTGCCACCCAGAGGCTGAGCCACAAACTGACTCTTTGCTAAACACAAAATAAGGCAGTCTGGGAAATAAATACGACCTGCTTTAAAATAAGGACTGTGGTTTACAACACAGAGGAACAGTGTATCGCAGGGAAACTCAACACTCTCCTGAATACCTGGCAGGACTAAAGGCGAGCCAGACTGAAGAATAGAAGAACCGAAGGACCTTCACTACTGCAAATTTTTTTTCTTTTTTTACCTTTTAACTAAGAAACCAATTTTTTTCTTTTTCTTTCTTTCTTCCTTTCTTTCTTTCTTTTTTTTCTTTCTTTTTTTTCTTTCTTTTTTTTCTTTTTTTTTCTTCTTTTTCTATCACCTGATTTTACCCTTTTAATTACTGCCTTCTTATTTTTAACCAGTATTATTACTGCTACCATTTTACCATTTTTTAAAGTGCCATTTTATTTTCTCTTTATTTTATTTTGGGATAAGTGTCCTCCATTCTATTTTCATCTTATATTATTAGTTGTTTCTAGTTTGCATCCATCTCCAGGGAGCTGTTGCTGGAATTTGTTGGGATTAGTGGCGGTTCTATAGGAGTATTCTCCGCATATAAAAAGTCTCTTCCCCTCTTCCACTTCATTCTCTCTTTTTGCTCTTATTTTTTTCTTTTCTCACTTTTATTTTCCCCCCTCCTTTTCCCCAATTTCATTTTTGCACTCCTTTTTTTGGTCCCTACTTTTCTTTTCTTTTTTCTATTTTATCTTTTTCTCTTCCTTCTTCCTTATCCCCTAATTCTCTTAATTCGGGTGGTCACCTTTATTTGGGGTTATTAATATCGTGAATATATTTGTGTTTAGTGCCTGGTACGTGGTGCCTTGTTGTGTTGTATTTTGTGCCTTTAAATCAACGCAGCAGATCCAAGCAACAGCAGCCTCCTGAGCACCACACCCTCTGCTGAGGAACAGCAGCTGTACGTGAAGCCTCCCCCCACAAGCCAGAAGAGCCACCACAGCTGTGAACAGGACCCACCAGAGGAGCTGCTGCCAACTGAGGAGCAGCTGCTACCACAACCGCCTGAAGAACAACCACAGACCAAGGAGTCACTGCCACCCAGGGAGCAGCCACTGAACGACTCAACGTCTAGATATGTCAGTGAGATCAAACATGGGTAGACAAAGAAACCCCCAAAGGAAAGAGAAGGAGGACTCTCCAGAAAAGCAGCTAAGTAATACAGAGGCATGCAACATGACAGAAAAAGAATTCAGAATAAGGGTCCTAGAGTGCATAAACCGGGTGGAGGAAAAAATCAACAACTTCTACAAGAAGCAAGAAGAAACAGATGAAAAAATCAATAACATATGGAAGAAACTAGAAGAAACAGATGAAAAAATCAACAACTTAAGTAAGACCCAAAAAGAAATGAAGAGTGATATAGCTGCAATAAAAAACACCATTGAAAGTATCAACAGTAGACTAGGAGAAGCGGAGGACCGAATTAGTGAATTAGAAGACAAGGAAGCAAAACACACCCAAAATGTACTGCAATTGGAGAAAAAAAATTAAAAGACAGGAGGAGAGCCTAAAGGAGCTTTGGGACAACATGAAACGAAACAACATATGAATAATAGGGGTACCAGAACAACAGAAGGATGAACAAGGATTAGAAAACCTATTAGAAGAAATAATATCAGAAAACTTCCCTGAGGTGGGGAAGAAAAAAGTCACACAAGCCCAGAGAGTCCCAAACAAGTTGAACCCAAAAAGACCCACACCAAGACACATCATAATTACCATGGCAAATGTTCAGGACAAAGAGAGAATCTTACAGGCTGCAAGAGAGAGACGGAAAGTTACATACAAGGGATCTCCCATTAGATTGTCAAATGATTTCTCAACAGAAACACATCAGGCCAGAAAAGAATGGACCGAAATTTACAAAGTGATGCAAAGCAAAGGACTAAATCCAAGAATACTCTATCCAGCAAGGCTATCATTCAAACTTGAAGGGGAAATAAGAAGCTTCACAGACAAAAATAGACCATATATTGGGTCACAAGCAAAGTATCCCCAAATTCAAGAAAATTGAAATCATAAAAAGCGTCTTCACAGACCACAATGGCATAATATTAGAAATAAACTACAATAAAAACAACCCAAAATACTCAAACACCTGGAAGCTGAATAGCATGCTATTAAATATTGATTGGGTTACCAATGAAATCAAAGAAGAAATTCGAAACATCCTGGAAACTAATGACAATGAAAACACAACAATCCAAAACCTATGGGACACAATGAAAGCAGTCCTGAGAGGGAAGTTTATAGCTCTACAGGCCTATCTCAAAAAACAAGAAAAAATGGTAGTAAATCATCTAACTCTACAACTCAAAGAATTAGAAAGAGAGCAACAAGAAAACCCCAGAGTGAGCAGAAGGAAGGAGATAATAAAGACTAGAGCAGAAATAAATGACATAGAGACCAAAAAAACAATACAGAAAATCAATGACACCAAGAGCTGGTTATTTGAAAGGATAAACAAGATTGACAAACCTCTAGCCAGACTCACCAAGAAGCAAAGAGAGAGGACCCAAATAAACAAAATCAGAAACGATAGAGGCGAAATAACAACAGACCCCACAGAAATACAAATGATTGTTAAAAAGTACTATGGACAGCTCTACTCCAACAAACTAGACAACTTGGAGGAAATGGACAAATTCCTAGAAAAATACAACATTCCAAAACTCAATCAGGAAGAATCTAAAAATCTCAACAGGCCAATAACTATGGAAGAAATTGAAGCAGTCATCAAAAAGCTTCCATCAAACAAAAGCCCAGGACCAGACGGCTTCACAGGGGAGGTTTACCAAACATTCAAGGAAGAACTAAAACCTATCCTCCTCTGACTACTACAAAAAATTCAAGAGGAAGGAACACTTCCAAGCTCATTCTATGAAGCCAGCATCACCCTCATACCATAACCAGGTAAAGACAACACAATGAAAGACAATTACAGGCCAATATCCCTCATGAACATAGATGCCGAAACCCTCAACAAAATCTTAGCAAATCGGATCCAGCAGTACATCAGAAAGATCATACACCATGACCAAGTAGGATTTATCCCAGGGATGCAAGGATGGTACAATATCCGCAAATCAATAAACGTGATACATCACATAAACAAATTGAAAGAAAAAAACAACATGGTCATATCAATTGATGCAGAAAAAGCATTTGACAAAATTCAACACCCATTTTTCATAAAAACTCTCAGTAAGGCGGGAGTAGAAGGATCATACCTCAGCATAATAAAAGCCATATATGACAAACCCACAGCCAACATCATACTCAATGGACAAAAACTAACACCATTTCCCCTAAGAACAGGAATAAGACAGGGATGCCCACTCTCACCACTCCTGTTCAACATAGTACTGGAAGTGTTAGCCATTGCAATTAGGCAAGAAGAAGAAATAAAAGGCATCCATATTGGAAAAGAGGAAGTAAAACTGTCCTTATTTGCAGACGACATGATATTATACATACAAAACCCTAGAGACTCCATCAAAAAGCTACTAGACTTACTACATGAATTTGGCAATGTAGCAGGATACAAAATTAACCCCAAGAAATATGAGGCATTTCTATACACCAATAGTGAACTTTCAGAAAGAGAGATTATAAAAACAATCCCATTTACCATCGCACCAAAAAAACTAAGCTACCTAGGAATAAACTTAACTAAAGAGGTAAAAGACCTCTACTCAGAAAACTACAGGACGATGAAAAAAGATATAGAGGAAGACATAAACAGATGGAAGAACATACTGTGTTCATGGATTGGTAGAATCAACATCATTAAAATGTCCATACTACCCTAAGCAATCTATACATTCAACGCACTTCCCATTAAAATACCAATGGCATACTTCATAGATCTAGAACGAACTCTCCAAAAATTCATCTGGAATAAAAAAAGACCCCGAATAGCTGCAGCAACCCTGAAAAAGAACAAAGTAGGTGGGATCTCAAAACCAGATATTAAGTTGTATTACAAAGCCACTGTTCTCAAAACTGCCTGGTACTGGCAGAGGAACAGGCATATAGATCAATGGAATAGAATAGAGAGCCCAGAAATCGGCCCGAACCAATATGCTCAATTAATATTTGACAAAGGAGGCAAGAACATACAATGGAGCCAAGATAGTCTCTTCAATAAATGGTGTTGGGAAAATTGGACAGATATATGCAAGAAAATGAAACTAGACCACCAACTTACACCATACACAAAAATAAACTCAAAATGGATAAAGGACTTAAATGTACGACAGGAAACCATAAAATTCTAGAAGAATCCAAAGGCAGCAAAATCTCAGACATATGCCAAAGCAATTTCTTCACTGACACAGCTCCTAGGGCACTTGAAACTAAAGAGAAAATGAACAAATGGGCCTACATCAAAATAAAAACTTCTGCACAGCAAAAGAAACCATCAACAAAACAACAAGAAAACCCACTGCGTGGGAAAACATATTTGCCAATGTCATATCTGATAAGGGCCTAATCTCCAAAATTTATAGAGAACTCATTCAACTTAACAAAAGGAAGATAAACAATCCAATCAAAAAATGGGCAAAGGACCTAAATGCCGGGGTCCAACCCCAGCAGGTCCAGGGGTCCCCAAAGGTGTGGACGGAGTCGGCGAGGAAGGAATGACACGGAGACAGCGTTCAGTTGATCAGCAGCCTAGCCAGGATCTCCAGCCAGGATCTCCAGCCGAGTTCTGCTTAGGATCTCCAGCCAGGTTCTGTGTCCATGTTCTCTTGCTAGGTTCCCCAGCCAGGTTCTGTCCAGGTTCTCCAGCCAGGTTCAGTCACCAGGTTCTAGTCAGGTTCTCTTGCCAATTTCTGTAGTCAGGTTCAGTCCAGGATCTTTTGCCATGTTCTCTCAATCTAAGTTCTGTGTTCTAAGTTCTGTGTCTTGCTGTCTTGTTACATCTACATTTATACCAGTTGATTCAATCCTATCAATCTCTATTACAAAGGTTAGGGTGTTTCTTATCTCCATTCCAGGGAGTAAAGATTAAGTAGCTTAAGCATGATTGTTCGTAGTTAAAGTGATTAATTACCCGCCTGGCACTTAGTTGAGGGGTTTTATTCCCTCCCTAACTTCAGGGGAAAATCCCTACCTGGGGAAACAACCTTTCTCAGAGACCTTGGTTAAAACACATAGTGCCAAGAAGGTGAGCAAACATATTAAGAACAGTATGCCATATATGCCAGGTCCCTTGAAACAGCAAGGATGGACCGGCTCCCGGCACCTAAATAGACACCTTTCAAAAGAGGACATTCAGAAAGCCAAGAGACATATGAAATCATGCTCAAAGTCACTAATCATCTGAGAGATGCAAATCAAAACAACAATGAGGTACCATCTCACACCTGTCAGACTGGCTATCATCAACAAATCAACAAACGACAGGTGCTGGAGACGATGTGGAGAAAAAGGAACACTTGTGCACTGCTGGTGGGAATGCAGACTGGTGCAGCCACTATGGAAGACAGTATGGAGTTTCCTCAAAAAACTACAAATGGAACTCCCATTTGACCCTGTTATCCCACTTCTAAGAATATATCCCAAGAAACCAGAAACACCAATCAGAAAGGATATATGCACCCCTATGTTCATAGCAGCACAATTCACCATAGCTAAGATCTGGAAACAGCCTAAGTGCCCATCAGTAGATGAATGGATTAGAAAACAGTGGTACGTCTACACAATGGAATACTATGCTGCTGTAAAAAGGAAGGAACTCTTACCATTTATAACGGCATGGATGGAACTGGAGAGCATTATGCTAAGTGAAATAAGCCAGTCAATGAAGGAAAATACCACATGATCTCACTCATTCATGGATAATAGAGACCATTATAAACTTTTGAACAATAATAGATACAGAGGCAGAGCTGCCTCAAACAGACTGTCAAACTACAGCAGGAAGGCCGGGGAGGGTGGGAGGGCAGGAGGGGGGTGGGTAAGAGATCAACCAAAGGACTTGTATGCATGCATATAAGCATAACCAATGGACATAAGACACTGGGGGATAGGGGAGGCTAGGGGAGTGCCTAGGGCGGAGGGGAAAAATGGGCACATATGTAATACCCTTTGTATTACTTTAAGCAATAAAAAAAAAAACAACAAAACAAAACAAAGAAAAAAAAGAGGTAAGTAGTAAAGAATCATTATTGGTAGGGAATATGTCAAGAGCAAATAAAAATAATGATTATCATTTATTGGAAAAAAAAAAGGAAAAAAAGAAAAAAAAGAAAAAAGGAGCAGTTGGGAGCTTCGGTCACCTGCCAGCCTGAAAACAGCCCTCAGCCCCTCACCCAGACTGGCCAGGCACCCCAGTGGGTACCCCCACCCTGAAGAGTGTGTGACCAGCTGCAAACAGCCATCATCCCCTCATCCAGGCTGGCCAGGCACACAAGCGGGACCCCCACCCGGATCCAGGACAGCCTTCAGGGCAAACCAGCCGTCACCCACCCGTGCACCAGGCCTCTATCCAATATAGTAGTAAAAGGGTAATATGCCTCCCAGCACCGGGATCACTGGAGCCGTGAGGCCTCCCGGCACCGGGATCAGCATGACAGGGGGCAGCGCCCAAAACCCCTGATCGCCCTGGGGCTCTGTGTGTAACAGGGGGCAGGGCCACAACCTGCCTATCCGCCCTGCTCTGTTCCTGTGACAGGGGAAGGCACCCCAACCCCCTGATCAGCCCTGCTCTGTGCCTGATAGGGGGGAGCTCCCCAACCACCTGATGGGCCCTGCTCTGTGCGTGACAGAGGGTGGCGCCGCAACCTCCCCATCGACCCTGCCTGGAGTGTGACGGGGCGGTGCCCCAACCCCCCAATCGGCCCTACCCTGAGTGTGACTGAGGGTGGCATTGCAACCTCCAGATCCGCCCTGCTCTGTGCATGACAGGGGGCGGTGCCCCAACTCCCCAATCAGTCCTGCTCTGAGCCCGACCAGGGGCTGCACCTAGGGATTGGGCCTGCCCTCTGCCACCCGGGAGCAGGCCTAAGCCAGCAGGTCGTTATCTCCTGAGGAGTCCCAGACTGCGAGAGGGCACAGGTCGGGCTGAGGGACCCCTCCCCCCCACCCCCCCGAGTGCACAAATTTTTGTGTACTGGGCCTCTAGTCCTATCTAATAAAAGCATAGTATGCAAATTGTCCCCTCAATCGGGAGTTTGTCTGGGAATTTGACCAGGGGGCGGGGCCAGCCAGGGGAAGGGAGGGAGGCTCCGGCTGGCAGCTGCGGCCACAGGCAGCCAGGGAAGGCCAGCTGCTGTTAGGGACCCTACAAATTTCATGCACTGGGCCGCTAGTTCACTTTAATTACATTGTATTTGACTTAACCTCATTGATAAGTTTTTCAATGATCTTTCCAAACTTATTTGCCATTAATCCCTTTCATGGGTACTTAATCACATCTCTAACATGTGTCAAACTTTCCCTAGTTTGGAATACTCTTTCTTTTACACTTAGATACTTGGATATTACTAATCCTTCAGAAGCCCACTTAAATATCTTTCTCTGATCCCTTTCATGCTCATCCAAATTAGAAATAAATCTCCTGCACTTTCTTTGTATTTATCTACATCATGACCTTATAGATATTTGCGTAAATGTCATTTATTTCTTATTAGATTATGATTATCTCAAGAAAGGGACAGCCTTCTTCATTTTTTTGTATCCCTTATTGGACTTAGCAGAGTGCCTAATACAAAATAGGAACTTAATGCTTGTTTGAAAAATTTTAAAAAATCATTCTCTCTACCTAAGTTATTATTTTTATGATGCCAGAAGCTAGAATGAAAAGCCCTTACTCTACCACTAGCAATATGATGAAATGGCAAAGAAATGCCAGTACAACTTGAAACCTATATCATCTTATTAACCAATGTGACCCTAATACACTTAATATAAAAAAGAAAAGATATAACACTAACCCCAAAACTAATCCTTATCTAAACCATAACCCTAACTTTATGTCCAATGTAAACATGTTAATCATAAATTTAATCCTGCCCTAGCCAGTTTGGCTCAGTGGATAGAATGTCAGCCTGTGGACTGATGGGTCCTGGTTCAATTCTAGTCAAGAGCATATATCTTGGTTGCAGGTTCAATCACAGGCCCCAGTCAGGGCACATGCAAGAGGCAACTAATCATATCTCTTTCATATTGATATTTCTCTCTGTTTCTCCCTCTCCCTTCCACTCACTCTAAAAATAATCAATGGAAAAATTTCCTCGGGTGAGAATCACCAAAAACAAACAAACATAAACTCAATTCTCACTCTATCCTGATTCTAAATGTAACTCTAAACCTAACCATAACTCTAACATTAAACATAACCCTAACCTTAGTCATTACACTAACTCTAATACTAAACTTATCTGTAATTTAACTTAAATCTTTTTTATTGTATCTTTATTGTTGAGAGTATTACAGATGCCTCCATTTATTCCCCCCATTACCCCCCTCCACCCATATCCCACCCGCCTTAGAGTTTCACCACCCTATTGTCTGTGTCCATAGGTAATACATATATGCATATAAGTTATTTGATTAATCTCTTTCCGTCCACCTCCCCACTTACCTCTGAGATTCATCAGTCTATTTATGTTTCCATGCCTCTGGTCCTATTTTATTCATCAATTTATTTTTTTCATTAGATTGCTTGTTTGTTTATTTTTAGATTCAATTATTGATACATATGTATTTATTGCCATTTTATTGTTCATATTTTTTATCTATTTTTTTCTTCTTCTTAAAGAAGACCCTTTAACATCTCTTGTAATACTGGCTTTGTGGTGATGAACACCTTAACTTTTTTTTCTGTGAAGATCTATATCTGACCTTCAATTCTAAATTATAGCTTTCCTGGGTAGAGTAATCTTGGTTGTATGTCCTTGTTTTTCATCACTTTGATATTTCTTGCCACTCTCTTGTGGCCTGTAAAGTTTCTGCTGGAAAATCAGCTGAAAGTCATATTGGTGTTCCTTGTAGGTAACTAATTGCTTTTCTCTTGCTGCTTCTCTGTCTTTAACCTTTGGCATTTTAATTATGATGTGTCTTGATGTGGGCCTCTTTGGGTTCATCTCGTTTGGGATTCTCTGAACTTCCTGGACTTTTATGTCTATTTCCTCTACCAAGTTAGGGAAGTGTTATGTCATTACTTTTTCAAATAGGTTTCAATTTCTTGCTCTCTCTCTTTTCCTTCTGGCACCCCCATGATGAGAATGTTGGTATGCTTGAAGTTGTCCCAGAGACTCCATACTTTATCATCCTTTTTTTAAAATTCTTTTTGCTCTTCCGATTGGATGTTTTTTGCTTCCTCATATTCCAAATCACTGATTTGATTCTTGGTGTCCTTTATTCTACTGTTACTTCCCTGCAAATTACTCTTCATTTCAGTTAGTGTATCCTTTATTTTTGATTGGTCTCTTTTCATGTCTTTGATATTCTTACTAATTTCCTTGAAATTCCCACTAAGTTCTTGACATTCTCACTAAAATCCTTGAAGCTCTCATTAAGTTCCTTGAGCATCCTTATAACCATTGTTTTGAACTCTGTATATAGTAGTTTTCTTGCTTCCATTTCATTTAGTTCTTTTTATAGATATTTTTTCTTTTTTTTCTTTTTTCTTAAAATATATTTTATTGATTTTTTACAGAGAGGAAGGGAGAGAGATAGAAAGTTAGAAACATCGATGAGAGAGAAATATTGATCAGCTGCCTCCTGCACATCCCCACTGGGGAAGTGCCCGCAACCCAGGTACATGCCCTTGACCGGAATCGAACCCGGGACCTTTCAGTCCGCAGGCCGACGCTCTATCCACTGAGCCAAACCGGTTTCGGCTATAGATATTTTTTCTGTTCTTTCATTTGTGACCTGTTTCTTTATCTCCGCATTTTGGCTGCTTCCCTGTGTTTGTTTCTATGTATTAGGTAGAGCTGCTATGAGTCCTGGAATTGGTAGAGTAGTCTTGTGTAGTAGGTGTCCTGTAGGGCCCAGTGGCTCAGCCTTACCAGTCACCTGAGCTTGGCACTCTAGGTACGTTCCTGTGTGGGTTGTGTGCACTGCCTTGTTGTAGTTGAGCCTTGATTGCTGTTGGTATCACTGAGGAATTTACCCCCAGGCCCATTGGCTGTGAAGACCAGCTAGCTACAACTACAGTGGAGGAGCTACTGTGCAGGAGACATCCGTATGGAGCAGGACTTGCTTCAGTGGGGCTTTTGTGCTCACCTAGTCCACCCCTTGAGTGTGTTGCTCATGGATGTGGTAGAGTTGTAATCTGGCATGGTCTGAATCTGTACACAGGTACACTGGTTCTAGGGCCTCCCAGGAGGTGCAAAGTCAGCCACTGCCTGTGCCTTTCTTGGCATGAGCTACAGAGCAATTTGCAGAAGGCTGCTACTTGTGTTGGGCCAGCCCCTTCTGTGCTTCTGCTTCTCCTACCAGTCTCAATGAGCTTTCTTTTTAATTATGTAGCTATAGGACTTTCATTCAGTCATATTTCAGGAAGTTCTGAATAATGGTTGTTCTGTATTTCAGTTGTAATTGTGATGTAGTTGTGGAAGGACTCGAGTACTGGTGTTTATCTATGCCATCATCTTGGTTCCTTGTAAACCCCAATCTTAAACATAAATATATCTCTAACCTTACTTTTAATCCTAAACCTCATTATAAACTCAACCCTAAAAGTAACACTAACTCTAAATCTAAACCTCACTCTAAACCTATCTTTAACCCAGTGGTTCTCAACCTTCTGGCCCTTTATTTATTTTTTTAAAAAAATATATTTTATTGATTTTTTACAGAGAGGAAGGGAGAGAGATAGAGAGTTAGAAACATCGATCAGCTGCCTCCTACACATCTCCTACTGGGGATGTGCCCACAACCAAGGTACACGCCCTTGACCGGAATCGAACCTGGGACCTTTCAGTCCGCAGGCCGACCCTCTATCCACTGAGCCAAACCGGTTTTAGCAACCTTCTGGCCCTTTAAATACAGTTTCTCATGTTGTGACCCAACCATAAAATTATTTTCGTTGCTACTTCATAACTGTAATGTTGCTACTGTTATGAATTGTAATGTAAATATCTGATATGCAGGTTGGTCTTAGGCAACCCCTGTCAAAGGGTCGTTCGACTGCCAAAGGGGTCGCGACCCACAGGTTGAGAACTGCTGCTTTAACCCTAAGCTTAATTATAATTCTGGCCATTGTATTAAATATAAACCTCTCTTAATACTAACACCCAAACACCAAGCTCCAAACTAACTCTAAATAAAACATTAATCCACATTCTACTCATAAACTCATCCCTACCCCTAACTCTAACCCTAATCCTAACTCTAACCCTGACACTAGCCCTAACTCAAAACCTAACCCTAACAAAAAATCTAACTTTAGCCCTAATTTTAAAATAAACCTTAACCTCATATTTAAGTCCAACCCTAACTACAACCCTGATTGTAAACACCACACTAAGGCAAACTCTAACTTAACACTAATTCTAAAACTAATATTGACCTAAACCTAAAGCCTAACTTTAACCCTAACTATCCCTGATCCTGAAACATTCTTAACCTTTGTCCTAAGGCTAACCGCAACACTAACTTAAATACAAACTCTGACTTCAAACCTGGCTTAACCCACACCCTAAACCAATCCCTAATCATAAACCAAAAAAAAAAAAAAAAAAAAAAAAAAAAAAAAAAAAAAAAAAGAAAAATGAAATGCCGGAGTGAAATAGGTGTGATTTAATTATTTCTTAAATATTCCAAAACACAAAATGCTCACAATTGAATAGAAATTCAAACTCACATTCCAAAGGTATACAGAAATTATTTTTGGATTATTTAAGCCACTCCTTTCCTCTGTTAGCATGAATAATCAAGAAATGGCCAAGAAAAATATAGCAACATCTTTAAATATAATCCAAAAAAGGCATTAATATTTACATCAAAACAAATCAAACCTGAACAAGTGTTTTAATAGCTCCAGAAGCAAATAACCTTTCAATATCCAAACTGAAACACAACCAAAAAGAATGGTTACCAGATAAAAGAAGGGTGAAGGGTAGTACAGGTAAAAGTGGTCAAATGTATGGTGATGGAGGGAAATATGACTTTGGGAGATAAACACACAATGCAATATACAGATCATGTATCATAGAAATGTACACTTGAAACCTATATAATTTTATTACCCAATGTCATCCCTATATTTTAATACAAAATCAACATAGAATGATTGGTAGCATAATTGTGGTTTTCATGCTGTTTATAGAAAATATCACCAATGAGTAAATTTATATTTGAAGCCAAGAAACTAAAAGATTACAGTAAATATCATACGAATTTTACTTTGAAACTTATTTTTTAACTTACAAAGGATTATTCATTATAAGGCAAGATAATTTAGCAAATAATGATGACACATTATATGTTAGAAACAACTAAAAAATTTAGATAAAATTATTACTTTTAAAAGTGTAATCATATCTTAAAACTGTTACCCACAGCCACTCTGACTAATTCAGCATGGGTTTTTGAGTAGGCATCATCAAAGTGAACATTTAACAGCTCAAGCAAGACTTTAAAGTTCATATCAGAAAACTTAGGATGACAGTGACAGAGAAATGTACATGCTGTGACTGAAAAGTAACATGAATGTTTTAAAATATCTATAGCACTTATATCTAAAAGAGTGATTTTCCTTCAAAATTGTTGCCTTCAAATGTGATATACTACTAAAATTATTTTTGACTGCTCAAAGCATTTCCAAAATCCTCTTTAAGAACTGCTTTCAGATTGAGTCATCTTTTTACAATTGAATGTGTGGGAATTTGGCTACTACTTGCTTATACTTTTAGCTGTTCCATTAACACTAGATTGCCCAAGGAAGTCATTTTGACTGCTTTTTAATTTCAATTAGAAAAACAATTATGTATATAAGGACACAATGTCTTAGAATTTTGTGACTTTTTGTACAACATATAAATGCGTTTATTAATAATTGTAGTTACCTCCCCCTCCTTCATTTCCAGTATATATATATGTGTTATACCTATATTGCCCAAAAGCAGTCATTTTGACTGCTTGGGGAAATTATGACTCTTATTATTGAATTGAGTAAATTTCTTATATGACCAGGTCGGCTCTGTATTGAAATAACAGTTTTCATTTTTTTTTGATTACCGTCACATAATAACATACAAGTACATGATAAATTGTCGATACTTGATAAGTTGCAGTTGCTCAATAAGCTAAACTAGTACTTGTTATTCGAATCTTTATGCAGTGATACGTGTTCTAATAAGTTGTTTATTTTATTTCTTTTGCGCCCTAAATTCATGAAAGAAATGTTGAATAGAAGTGAGATATTGGAAAAGCTAAGGAACATAAGTGAAGAGTGCTCCGATATTATTCTTTCATGATGCAGTCATTTTGACTGCTTTTGGGCAATATAGGGATATACTAAATTTCAGTCTTTCTAGTGTTAACAAAGTATAAGGCAGGTCTGATGAAAGAAGCAAAGAACTAGTAGACAACTAGATAAACACACATAACTTTCCAATAGGAAGGGTAGAGATAACTTCATATGTGCTAGAAGCTAATTTGCAAATTTGTTATTAATTAGTGTTCTTTGTACTTGACAGCCTAGTCAAACTACAGTCAGGTAGGCCCAATTCTTAGTATCACCGACTCTTTGCTAGGGATGTAGGGAAAATTTTCTCTTTTTACATGCTCAGTTAATTGGCTAGAATGGTAGCTGATCATTTATCACCTTTATTTTCCCATCTGTGACCCTCCAAAAAAAGAGCTTTTAGACTTTCTTAGAAATGGAAAAGGGGCCTCAATTAAGCATTAGACCTTAAGTGGTTTATACAAAGAACACTTCCACCTTACTAGAAGTGTTCAAGCAAGGATCAAACAATCATTTGACAAGGATGCTGTAAAGAACATTTCTGCCATGATAAAGAATTGTATCATGTGAACTTAAAGATCCCTCCCAATTCTGAGATTAAGGGATCTCCCATTTAATTTATTGTTTATTAATTTCTCTCTTTCTCTCCATACTCCCACTTTCTTCATATCCGGTTTTTCTTCAGTTTCCATTCTAATAGGCATGCTCTTTAAAACTCAAACACACAGCCTGTAGATCCAAGAGATATTTTGAAGAAACACCTCTGATATAGGCCCAATGACAAAACTATCTGTGTTCAACATAGAAGGACTACCTTGAAAAAGTGACCAAAGCATGATGATGCACAAACTGAATAGCTCCCTTAATCTCCCCAGTATCAAGTTTTATAATATTATTAAATTATTTTAGTTGAATCGTTAAGTACTAAACATATAAATTTAATTTTATATATTCAAATATAAATATAAAATTTCAAAACTAAATAAAAAGTACTGTTTTAAATAAGCTTTTTATTATCTACTAGTAGCCCGGTGCACGAAATTCGTGCACTGAGGTGGGGAGGGGAAGGGCCTCTCACTCTGGCCTTCACCCTCTCCAATCTGAGACCCCTCAGGGAATGTCCAACTACCTGTTTGTGCCCACACTTTTAACAGATAACAGCTCCATTGTTGTTTCTTTCTTATGCTTAAAACCATTGGAATTAGTAGGTATTCAAAGTGTGTATACATTCTGGGGGGACACCCTGTATATCTCTAGTCAGCGGTGAAAGAAACCAACAGCAGATTTGGAACCCCCAGACAGGGAACCTCACTCACTCCCCACATGTCTCCCCACTTCACTTTCCACCTTCGTGGGCAGCAGGAGAATCAACGTTTTCTCTCATTAATTTGGAAAAGCACGTCCTGTCACCTGCTGCCTGGCAGGAGTGCGCTAGGCTCCAAGCAAGTGAGGCTCAGTCAGGGCAGCCTTCGCTCATGGGTCCTGGCACCCAAAGTGCACATTCCTCCTCTAAAGTCGCCCCGACTATCCCACTGTTTCCCTGAGAGGACGGAATTCCTCTCCGCGTCCGGGTTCTTGATCTTGAATGCTGACTGAAGGCACCTCAGTGAGGGCCGCCCGCGCCCACCAGGTCTGTCTGTCTGCATCTGCTCCCACCTCAGCACCTGCATTAACCCCCCAGAGGTGATCTCGTAGCTGCACTGGCCTCCGTGGGAACAGGGCATCACCACTCCGCCCTCTCACTGTCATCTCGCAGGCGCCCACCCTCAGCACCCAGAAAACCCAGACACTCTCCAAAGGACGTGAGTGCATCAGAGGGGATGTGTGCACATCCTGTGGGGGTGTTAGGCATGCCGGGTTGATGGAAGTGCGGTGGTGAGGCGGGGGGAACTTGTGCAGGCCTTGGTTTGCAACTGTTGCAGGCGAGGGAGGGTGACAGTGTGCTGGGGGATGTTCGCACACCAGGGGGGGATGTGCACACCGGAGGCCTCTGGCTTTGCAGATCCGCAAACTCCCGTGGTGCGGCCAGGAGGACATCAGTCTGGCCCGCCACGGTGGCTGTCCCTGCGATCCTGCACCTTCTGGGCCAGGAGGTGGATCTTGTGCAGCCACTCCTGGGCGCTGATGGCCTGCGGGCACTACTTCAGCTCAGCCTGCAGGCTCCGCTTGGCACGCTCACAGCTGTCACCACCGCCATGTGGGGAGTACAGGCCACCCTCTGCCGGCATGCCTCCCCTGTCCAGAGGCTCTCTGTGCTGCTCACCTGCCCAGAGTGACTGGGGCTGGGTGGAAGCCAAGCGTCCTGCCCTGCCCAACCCCGGCTGATCCACCCCTGTGCGAGCTGCCGCCCCGCCGGGAAGGGTCACGGATCTGGGTCCCGGGACCGCCGACAGCCTCAAGCACTGCCCCCCACCCGGCAGGGTCATGGATCCAGGTCCTGGGACAGCGGACAGCCTCAAGCGCTGTCCCCGCCCACCAGGTTATGGATCCGGGTCCCAGACTGTGGACAGCCTCAAGCGCTGCCCCCAGCCTGGCAGGGTCACAGATCCGGGTCCCAGACCGCGGACAGCCTCAAGAGCTGCCCCCCGCCCGGCAGGGTCACAGATCTGGTCCCGGACCACAGACAGCCTTGCCTGCTGCTGCCCCACCTTCAGTATGCAAATTAGCCACCATCTTGTTGCTTCAGGGTGGGGGTCCCCACTGGGGTGCCTGGCCAGCCTGGATGAGCGGATGATGGCTGTTTGCAGCTGGTCACACCCTCTTCAGGGTGGGGGTCCCCACTGGGGTGCCTGGCCAGTCTGGGTGAGGGGCTGAGGGCCGTTTTCAGGCTGGCGGGCGACTGAAGCTCCCAACTTTTCCTTTTTCTCTTTTTTTGTTTTTTATTCTGGGATTTGTTTACCTTCTATGGCTGTCACTGGAGCTGAGAGCCGCCTTTAGCTCTGAGGCCCGGCTGCAGCTCTGAGACCTCGGCTGCTAAAAGCAGGGATCTGGGTTTGTTTGGATTCTATAATTGAAACACTGTTGCGATCCTGCTGGCTGAAGCCCAGCTGCCCGAAAGCAGGTTTCTGGGTTTTGTTTAACTTCTATAATTGCAACATTGTTTCTTAGAGTGCAAGCTCAGAGGCTGGCAGTGGCAGGTGGGGAATGTTGGCTTCCTCCATCATTGGAGCAAGCAAGCCTTCTGTTTCGCTTCAGCTGCCTGGCTGCCGGCCGCCAGCTTGGTTGGCAGTTAATTTGCATATCGCCCTGATTAGCCAATGGGAAGCATGTCGGAGCTATGGTTAATTACCATGTTTGTCTATTATTAGATAGGATTCCAAATGGGGCATAAATAATCCCCCAAAGCGATCAGTTAAAAATGATTTGTACTTGGTATCAGAAAGTATGCTATTCTTTTTTATTATTATTATTGCTTAAAGTATTACAAAGAGTATTACATATGTCTCCTTTTTTTCCCTCGCCCTTGACAATCCCCTGGCCTCCCCTACCCCCCAGTGTCTTATGTCCATTGGTTATGCTTATATGCATGCATACAAGTCTTTTGGTTGATCTCTTACCCGCCCCCCTCCTGCCCTCCCACCCTCTCCGCCCTTCCTGCTGTAGTTTGACAGTCTGTTTGAGGCAGCTCTGCCTCTGTATCTATTTTTGTTCATAAGTTTATAATGGTCTTTATTATCCAGAAATGAGTGAGATCATGTGGTATTTTTCCTTCATTGACTGGCTTATTTCACTTAGCATAATGCTCTCCAGTTCCATCCATGCTGTTGCAAATGGTAAGAGTTCCTTCTTTTTTACAGCAGCATAGTATTCCATCGTGTAGATGTACCACTGTTTTCTAATCCATTCATCTACAGATGGGCACTTAGGCTGTTTCCAGATCTTAGCTATGGTGAATTGTGCTGCTATGAACATAGGGGTGCATATATCCTTTCTGATTGGTGTTCCTGGTTTCTTGGGATATATTCCTAGAAGTGGGATCACAGGGTCAAATGGGAGTTCCATTTGTAGTTTTTTGAGGAAACTCCATACTGTCTTCCATAGTGGCTGCACCAGTCTGCATTCCCACCAGCAGTGCACAAGTGTTCCTTTTTCTCCACATCCTCTACAGCACCTGTCGTTTGTTGATTTGTTGATGATAGCCAGTCTGACAGGTGTGAGATGGTACCTCATTGTTATTTTGATTTGCATCTCTCAGATGATTAGTGACTTTGAGCATGTTTTCATATGTCTCTTGGCTTTCAATGTCCTCTTTTGAAAGGTGTCTATTTAGGTCCTTTGCCCATTTTTTGATTGGATTGTTTATCTTCTTTTTGTTAAGTTGTATGAGTTCCCTATAAATTTTGGAGATTAGGCCCTTATCAGATATGACATTGGCAAATATGTTTTCCCACGCAGTGGGTTTTCTTGTTGTTTTGTTGATGGTTTCTTTTGCTGTGCAGAAGCTTTTTATTTTGATGTAGTTCCATTTGTTTATTTCCTCTTTAGTTTCCAATGCCCTAGGAGCTGTATCGGTGAAGAAATTGCTTTGGCATATGTCTGAGATTTTGTTGCCTTTGGATTCTTCTAGTATTTGTATGGTTTCCCGTCTTATATTTAAGTCCTTTATCCATTTTGAGTTTATTTTTGTGTATGGTATAAGTTGGTGGTCTAGTTTCATTTTCTTGCATGTATCTGTCCAATTTTCCCAACACCATTTATTGAAGAGACTATCTTGACTCCACTGTATGTTCTTGCCTCCTTTGTCAAATATTAATTGAGCGTATTGGTTGGGGCTGATTTCTGGGCTCTCTATTCTATTCCATTGATCTATATGTCTGTTCTTGTGCCAGTACCAGGCAGTTTTGAGAACAGTGGCTTTGTAATACAGCTTGATGTCTGGTATTGAGATCCCACCTACTTTGTTCTTTCTCAGGATCACTGCAGCTATTCGGGGTCGTTTTTTATTCCAGATGAATTTTTGGAGAGTACGTTCTAGGTCTGTGAAATATGGCATTGGTATTTTAATGGGAAGTGCGTTGAATTTATAGATTGATTTGGGCAGTATGGACATTTTAATGATGTTGATTCTACCAATCCAAGAACATGGTATGTTCTTCCATCTGTTTCTGTCTTCCTCTATCTCTTTTTTCAACGTCCTGTAGTTTTCTGAGAAGAGGTCTTTTACCTCTTTAGTTAAGTTTATTCCTAGGTAGCTTAATTTTTTTGGTGCGATGGTAAATGGGATTGCTTTTTTAGACTCTCTTTCTGCACATTCACTATTGGTGTATAGAAATGCCATAGATTTCTTGGCGTTAGTTTTGTATCCTGCTACATTGCCGAATTCTTTTATTAAGTCTAATAGTTTATTGATGGCGTCTTTAGGGGTTTTTAAGTATAATATCATGTCATCTGCACATAAGGACAGTTTTACTTCCTCTTTTCCAATTTAGATGCCTTTTATTTCTTCTTCTTGTCTAATTTCAATGGCTAATACTTCCAGTACTATGTTGAACAGGAGTGGTGAGAGTGGGCATCCCTGTCTTGTTCCTGTTCTTAGGGGAAATGGTGTTAGTTTTTGTCCATTGAGTATGATGTTGGCTGTGGGTTTGTCATATATGGCTTTTATTATGTTGAGGTATGATCCTTCAATTCCCACCTTGCTTAGAGTTTTTACCAAAAATGGGTGTTGAATTTTGTCAAACGCTTTTTCTGCATCAATTGATATGACTATGTGGTTTTTTTCTTTCAATTTGTTTATGTGATGTATCACGTTTATTGATTTACGGATATTGTACCATCCTTGCATCCCTGGGATAAATCCTACTTGGTCGTGGTGTATGATCTTTCTGATGTACTGCTGGATCCAATTTGCTAAGATTTTGTTGAGGATTTTGGCATCTATGTTCATGAGGGATATTGGCCTGTAATTCTCTTTCATTGTGTTGTCTTCACCTGGTTATGGTATGAGGGTGATGCTGGCTTCATAGAATGAGCTTGGAAGTGTTCCTTCCTCTTGAATTTTTTGGAATAGCCTGAGGAGGATATGTTTTAGTTCTTCCTTGGATGTTTGGTAAAACTCCCCTGTGAATCTGTCTGGTCCTGGGCTTTTGTTTGCTGGAAGCTTTTTGATGACTGCTTCAATTTCTTCCATAGTTATTGGTCTGTTGAGGTTTTTAGATTCCTCCTGATTAAGTTTTGGAATGTTGTATTTTTCTAGGAATATGTCCATTTCCTCCAGATTGTCTAGTTTGTTGGAGTAGAGTTGTCCATAGTATTTTTTAACCATCATTTGTGTTTCTGTGGAATCTGTTGTTATTTCGCCTCTATCATTTCTGATTTTGTTGATTTGGGTCCTTTCTCTTTGCTTCTTGGTGAGCCTGGCTAGAGGTTTGTCAATCTTGTTTATCCTTTCAAAGTACCAGCTCTTGGTTTCATTGATTTTCTGTATTGTTTTTTTTGGTCTCTATGTCATTTATTTCTGCTCTAATCTTTATTATCTCCTTTCTTCTGCTCACTCTGGGGTTTTCTTGTTGCTCTCTTTCTAATTCTTTGAGCTGTAGATTTAGATGATTTACTACCATTTTTTCTTGTTTGTTGAGATAGGCCTGTAGAGCTATAAACTTCCCTCTCAGGACTGCTTTCATTGCGTCCCAAAGGTTTTGGATTGTTGTGTTTTCATTGTCATTAGTTTCCAGGATGTTTTTAATTCCTTCTTTGATCTCATTGGTAACCCAGTCAATATTTAATAACGTGCTATTCAGCTTCCATGTGTTTGAGTATTTTGAGTTGTTTTTATTGTAGTTTATTTCTAATATTATGGCCTTGTGGTCTGAGAAGATGCTTCTCATGATTTCAAACTTCTTGAATTTGGGGAGACTTTGTTTGTGACCCAATATGTGGTCTATTTTTAAAGATATCCCATGAGCACCTGAGAAGAACGTATATTTTGTGGCTTTGGGGTGAAGTGTTCTGAAGATGTCAATTAAGTCCATCTGATCTAGTGAGTCATTTAGGATTGCTGTTTCTTTGCTGAGTTTTTGTCTAGTGGATTTATCCAGTGATGTCAGTGGTGTATTAAAGTCCCCTACTATGATTGTATTGTTGTCGATCTCTCCCCTGATATCTTCCAGGAGTTTTCTTATGTATGTTGGTGCTGCTGCATTGGGTGCATATATGTTTATCCTCTTGTTGTACTGATCCCTTTAGTATTATGAAGTGGCCTTTCTTATCTCTTGTTATGGCCTTCACTTTGAGGTCTACTTCGTCCGATATAAGTATTGCTACCCCAGCTTTTTTTTCATTTCCATTTGCCTGAAAGATATTTTTCCAGCCCTTCACTTTCAGTCTGTGTGAGTCCCTTCTAATGAGGTGGGTCTCTTGTAGACAACAAATATAGGGGTCATGTTTTTTTATCCATTCAGCCACTTGATGTCTTTTGATTGGACCATTTAGTCCATTTACGTTTAAAGTTATTATTGAAAGGTACTTGTTTGTAGCCATTTCTATTTTTTTTTTGTTGCTGCTTTCTTTCTGGGCTTTTTATTTCTTCTTTTTACACCAGTCCCTTTAGCATTTCTTGCATTGCTGGCTTGGTGGTGATAAACTCCTTTAGCCTTTTTTTTTTTCTGTGAAGCTTCTTATTTCCCCTTCAATTTTGAATGATAGCCTTGCTGGATAGAGTATTCTTGGATTCAGCCCTTTGCTTTGCATCACTTTGTAAATTTCTGTCCAATTTTTTCTGGCCTGATGTGTTTCTGTTGATAAATCATTTGATAATCTGATGGGGGATCCTTTGTAGGTAACTCTCTGTTTCTCTCTTGTAGCCTTTAAGATTCTGTCTTTGTCTTGTACATTTGCCATTGTTATTATGACGTGTCTTGGTGTGGGTCTTTTGGGGTTTATCTTTCCTGGGACTCTCTATACTTGTGTAACTTTATTCTTCCCCATATCTGGGAAGTTTTCTGACAGTATTTCTTCAAATAGATTTTCTAATCCTTGCTGCTCTTCTTGTCCTTCTTGCAGCCCTATTCTGTGTATGTTACTTCATTTCATGTTGTCCCGAAGCTCCCTTAGGCTCTCCTCCTGCTTTTTAATTGTTTTCTCCAGTTGCTGTTCAGATTGGGCTTGTTTCTCTGCCTTATCTTCTAATTCACTAATTTGGTCCTCTGCTTCTTCTAGTCTGCTGTTGAAACTTTCCATGGTGTTTTTGATTGTAGCTATATCACTTTTCATTTCTTCCTGATTCTTGCATAGGTTGTTGATTTTCTCATCCATCCAGTGAATGAATTGTACAACCATTATTCTGAATTCTTTTTCTGTCATGTTGCATGCTTCAACTTCATTAATGTCCTTTCTTGGTGACTCCTCATTGTCTTTCCTCTGGGTGTTGTTTCGTCTCTTCATTCTCATTATCTCCCAATGGTTCAAACGCCAAGTTGTGTGGGCCTGGGCCGTGTGCAGTGGGAGCCTCCCACCATCCAAGTGTCACTGAAGAGCTCTGACACTAAGATGTGTGGTTGTTGTGGGTTGTTGGGAACCAGGCTCGCTCAGAGTCAGTGTTGTCAGCGCTCAATGTGGCCTCGTTCGCGCCCTTAGAATCAGTGGCGCTGCCTGCACCATGCTGAAACAGAGACCCCCCTGAAGCGTGTTGAAAACCAGAGCCCCCTAGCGTGCACCAGGAGTCAGAGTTCCCCAGAATTCAGTATTAGAGTCTCTGTTGCTTCGCGAGACCTTGCCTTGAGAATCAGGGTCCCTGTGTGCCCTTGCACCAGGAATTGGAGTCACTGGCTCTTAGTCTGAATGCACAGGAAATCAGGATCTCAGACGCAGGTGAAAAGGAACACAGTCAAGTCACTGGTGCTTGGTGCAGCCTCCTGCCCAGAGAATCGGGGTCCCTGGGCCTGTGATATGCGGGACAAATTCCCGGTGTTTGCGTGATTGCTCCCAGCCCAGGGCTCAGATGCTGGCAGTGCGAGTAGGTACAGTTCCAAGGTGTTCGCACACTTCCAGGCTAAAGTTCCTGGAGCGCCGAGGCCCGGCAAGGCGTGGGTCTATCAGTTAGTTACTCTGTCGCTGCCTGTAAGCCTGCGGGAAGGGGGGATGGGCTCTGTTACTCACGGATCTGCCATGGGGATTTCTGAACTTTTGGTGTCCGCAGGTCTGTAGCTGTGGTCACAGGTCTCTGTCCCCAGTGGCTGCAGGGTCCTGGTATGCGTCTGAGATCAGACTGGGTGGTGCTGAGGCCAGGATCCTAGTCTCAAGCAGCTCTGTTTCTCAAGATGGTGTGGTCGCGGTGCCTGTGCTGGCCGCCCAGGAGTGTCCGCGCAGGGAGCGGGACTCCGCCGCCTAAGACTGCCTGGTTTAGCAGCCCCTTAGAAGACCTGCAGAATCTAACTGTCCCTAGCTCACACACACACACCACACGTGTCCACACACTCCTCTATCACTTCCTTGCGCTCTCACACTCTCTCCCTCTCTACCTTCCTGCTGGTCGCCATTTTTCTGATTCCCAACAACCGTATGGGTATGCTATTCTTATATTTAAATACTAGCGGCCAGATCCACAAAGTTCATGCAAGGGGCTCGGCCTTTGCAGCCCTGGCTTCATCCAGAACAACGTCTGTAAGGTCATTCGACTGTCTGATCTAATTAGCATATTGAGTTTTTATTATTATTGATGTATGCCCAACATCCTGGGAATTTACTTTTAATTAAAATATAAAGTAAAACTACAAATGTTTGTCACTTGAACTTCTGCATCCTGACCTTTGGCTCAACTCTTTACAGCTGCTCTTTTCCACACTGCCAGTGAATTGCCCCACCTTTCAAACTGATGGAAAGCAATAGTAAAAAGCAGAGCTGTCCTCACTCCCTAAACATTATGGTTAACATATCCCTTTGCAGGTTCGTACTCTATAGCAAGGAGTTAATAAAACTTCAATGGCTTTTTCTTCTGTCCCCAATGAGCTATGTTAATTCAAGACCATATTTTTGTAAACTCAATATTTAAGCAGAGAGAACCAAGATGGCGGCATAGGTTAACGCCGGAGTTTGCTGCTTTGAACAACTACTTCAAAAGTGAAACTAAAAGACGGAAGGGACATCACCCAGAACCACAGGAACGCTGGCTGAGTGGAAGTCCTACAACTAGGAGGAAAGAGAAATGCATACGGACACTCAGAGGAGGCGCAGTGCTGAAGTCAAATTCTGAGGTGCGGAGTGCGCTGAGCGGGCTGGCGGCGGAGGGCGCGGTTGGCGTTTTCAATCGGGAGGGAGTCACAGACTCTGAGCTCCAGATACAGGCGAGCCTTTAGTGACCCAGACTCAAACGGGAGAAGCGGGACTGTCTGGCTTCGGTCAGAGCGAGTGCAGCTTTCTCTCCGAGCTTTGCAGCGGGTGCTGGGACTCAGAGAGGCAGAGCCCCTGGGGACAGGACTGAGAGCCGCCATAACTGCTCTCTCCGGCCCACCCTGTTGATCCTGTGCGACCCGCCCTGCCCAAGCCCTGCACAGAGGCATTTGCCAGATAGCCTCAGGCAAAGGCTAGATTAGCACCTCCCTAGAGGACAGAAGTTCTCTCACTGCTGACACAGCTGATTCTCATAGCCACCTGGCCTGGAGGTCAAACCCTCCCTGGTATTAGCTACAACAATCAAGGTTTAACTATAAGACTGCGCACAAAGACCACTAGGGGGTGCACCAAGGAAGCATAACAAAATGCGGAGACAAAGAAACAGGACAAAATTGTCAATGGAAGATATAGAGTTCAGAACCACACTTTTAAGGTCTCTCAAGAACTGTTTAGAAGCCGCCGATAAACTTAATGAGATCTACAAGAAAACTAACGAGACCCTCGATGTTATATTGGGGAACCAACTAGAAATTAAGCATACACGGACTGAAATAACGAATATTATACAGACTCCCAACAGCAGACCAGAGGAGCACAAGAATCAAGTCAATGATTTGAAATGCGAGGAAGCAAAAAACACCCAACCGGAAAAGCAAAATGAAAAAAGAATCCAAAAATGCAAGGATAGTGTAAGGAGCCTCTGGGACAGCTTCAAGCGTACCAACATCAGAATTATAGGGGTGCCAGAAGATGAGAGAGAGCAAGATATTGAAAACCTATTTGAAGAAATAATGACAGAAAACTTCCCCCACCTGGTGAAAGAAATGGACTTACAGGTCCAAGAAGCGGGGAGAACCCCAAACAAAAGGAATCCAAAGAGGACCACACCAAGACACATCATAATTAAAATGCCAAGAGCAAAAGATAAAGAGAGAATCTTAAAAACAGCAAGAGAAAGAAACTCAGTTACCTACAAGGGAATACCCATATGACTGTCAGCTGATTTCTCAACAGAAACTTTGCAGGCCAGAAGGGAGTGGCAAGAAATATTCAAAGTGATGAATACCAAGAACCTACAACCAAGATTACTTTATCCAGCAAAGCTATCATTCAGAATTGAAGGTCAGATAAAGAGCTTCACAGATAAGGAAAAGCTAAAGGAGTTCATCACCACCAAACCAGGATTATATGAAATGCTGAAAGGTATCCTTTAAGAAGAGGAAGAAGAAGAAAAAGGTAAAGATACAAATTATGAAAAACAAACATGCATCTATCAACAAGTGAATCTAAGAATCAAGTGAATAAATAATCTGATGAACAGAATGAACTGTTGATTATAATAGAATCAGGGACATAGAAAGGGAATGGACTGACTATTCTTGGGGGGCAAAGGGGTGTGGGAGATGCGGGAAGAGACTGGACAAAAATCGTGCACCTATGGATGAGGACAGTGGGTGGGGAGTGAGGGCGGAGGGTGGGGCGGGAACTGGGAGGAGGGGAGTTATGGGGGGGAAAAAGAGGAACAAATGTAATAATCTGAACAATAAAGATTTAATTAAAATATAAATAAAATAAAATAGATAAAAAAATAAAATAAAATAAAATAAAATGTAAGGGCAAAAAAAATATTTAAGCAAAGTAGGTAATAATGTTAATAAAAATTTAAGTTCAGTATTGTCCATGAATGATTTAAATATACATATGTTTAATTATCTTTAATGCAGTAGCTAAGACTAGTTAGGGGCCATTATGTTTTGCTAAATGAGGCAGCTGGACTAATCAAAGGTTCTCAACTCAGGTTTCACTTGAGAATTACCTTGGCAGCTTTTCAAATATATATTCAGGGACACCCCTCCAGTTTCAGATTTTATTGGTTTATAATGGGCATAAACATCATTTTTAAAATGTGCCCTAGGTGATTAAAATGTGCAGTCATATATCTATGGGCAATGATCTGTGAAGAGATACCTTCATGCTCTAGATTTATGTGACTAAGTTCCTTACTACTATAACTGATTATTCACTATAGAAATACTAACTTTAAAGCAATTTGACTGAGTAATTCCATTTAATTAACCAAATGGAACTTACTGTAAAACCAAAAGGAAGTTTTTTTATACATAATTTATCCAGATTGCTTTATCACTCTTCCCACTTTCCTTTAATAATATTGACATTTCTTATTTGTGTGATAATAACAAAAATTACTATATTCTAAGTACAAGGGAATGGACACAGGATTTTAAAATAACAGGTGTGGGTTAGATTCCTGGCTCTGCCATCTCCGGGCTTTTTAATCTTGGGCCTGTCATTTAAGCCCAATACACTTCAGTTATATTATCTGTAACATGGGGTGTAGTCATATTTATTTTATTGGGCTATGGGGATTGTATGAGATTAGTGCAGTTAGAGAGAGACAAAAACTACTGTCTCAGATACTAACTAGATGCTCCATCAGGGGCTCCCAGGACACTGCCCAGCTTGGTTAGGTCACCGGAGACTTTATTGTTGTTGGCAGTTGTTACTTTGGTGCAACCAGTCTCCTTAAAAACTGACCCAAATTAAACTAAAAGTAAATTGATATTTAAGCACAATTTTTTTTTCCATTTACATTAAGAATCATCTTTCACCAAAATGAGCTATCATGCTGCCAATAAGCATAGTCTTTCACTTCACTAATAAAACTATTGATAGTACTAATATATTTACTGCTTACTAAGTTCCAGGCATGATGCTAGATCCTTTATGATAACTACTTAATTTATTATACACAACACTATGAGGTATTTTTATGAATATTTTAAAAACTAAGATAAAAACCTAGCTGGTGTGGCTCAGTTGGTTGGAGCATCATCCCATATACTGAAAGATCATGGGTTCAATTCTCAATCAGGGCACATACCCAGGTTGGGGTTTGATCCCGGTCCAAGCGCATGTGGGAGGCAATGATTGATGTTTCACTCTCACATCAATGTCTCTCTCTCCCTCTCCCTCTCCCTCTCCCTCTCCCTCTCCCTCTCCCTCTCCCTCTCCCTCTCCCTCTCCCTCTCCCTCTCCCTCTCCCTCTCCCTCTCCCTCTCCCTCTCCTTTCCTCTTTCTCTAAAATAAATATAAAAGCATGTCCTCGGTGAGGAATAAAACAAACAAAACAAAAAACAATAAGAAAACACACTTGAGTCCAGAGGGTTTAAATAGGTTTTCCAAGGATACACAGGTGGTAAATAATAAAATTGATATTCAAATCTTGGTATTTTTTACTCCAAATGTCATGCCTTTAACTATTACTTTCCAGAAGTTTCCTGGCAAACCCAGTATCAGGGTAAGGAGAGGGAGTGGAGTTGGATGATTTGAGTGACTAAGCCAGTGATGGTAAACCTATGACACGCGTGTCAGAGGTGACATGCGAACTCATTTTTTTGGTTGATTTTTCTTTGTTAAATGGCATTTAAATATATAAAATAAATATCAAAAATATGTCTTTGTTTTACTATGGTTGCAAATATCAAAAAATTTCTATATGTGACACGGCACCAGAGTTAAGTTAAAATGCTGACACGCCGAGCTCAAAAGGTTCGCCATCACTGGACTAAGCCATATTAAGCTGAAACTACATCAGTCCCCTTGACTGGACTTAAGTGTTCCTAAGCTTACTCAGCCGTTTATTTACCAACTACCTCTTACAGTGTTTGTTAATTCTACATTACATTTTTGTTTAGTTTGGGGAAGGCCTTATTTCCAAGTTTTAAGTTGTCTATAAAAGTGCTTTAAAAACTACAATGTACCTACACTACAGAACACATAGTGTACTACTCTGAACAGTGTAATGTGGAAGAGGTAAAAAGATTTAAACTATTTACCAAGATTATTGATTCCTTATTATCACCTTAAAGCCAGGAGCAAAAGTTTATGCCTAGAGTACATTTTGGAAGACTATACTTAAACTTTTTCTTTTGCCCGTCCTCTCTTGAAATGTTAGCTTTCAAAAAACATTTTCTGCTAAGAAACTTAATGCTGGCAATGATTGTGACTCCATGACAAATGCTCTGTAGAAATTCAGGATTTTAACATACTAAGGATGTTCCAGAATTAAGAAGAGTTATAGTACAATGGTAAGTAAATAAGAAGCAAAATAACTCAGGATCAGAACATTTTTAAATCAGCTATTAATTAGACGATTATCACCCAGTCAGATAGTTCTCTTTGTGTGTGTCTTTGCACACAGATATAACTCATATACCATATAATTCACCCACTTGGAGTGTATTCAATGGTTTTTAGCACATTCAGAGTTCTGCAACTATAACCTCAATCAATTTTAGAATATTTGCATCACTTGAAAAAGGAAATTAGTACCCATTAGCAGTCACCTCTTGCTTACCTCTAAATTGCTCCCCTCAGCTCTAGGCAACCACTAATTTGTTTTCTGTCTTTATAGATTTGCCTATTCTGGACATTTCATATAAATAACACGTAAAATACGTAGTCTTTTGTGACTGGGTCAATTCACTTAGCATAATGTTTTCCAGGTTCTCATGTTGCAGCAAGAATCATTCATTTATTTATTTTTTAAAAATATCTATATTTTATTGATTTCAGAGAGGAAGGAAGAGGAAATAAAGATAGAAACATCAATGATGAGAGAGAATCATTGATTGGATGCCTTTTGCACACCCACCACTGGGAATTGAGCCCACAACCCACGCATGTGCCCTTGACCGGAATCGAACCATGATCTCCTGGTTCATAGGTGGAAGTTCAACCACTGAGCCATGCTGGCTGGGCAGTAATTAATTCCTTTTTATGGTCAAATTTTATTCCATTGTATGGACATATCAATTTTTGTTTATCCATTCATCAGTTAATGGACGTTTGTGTGTGCTTTTCATGTTTGGCTATTATAAATAATACTGCTATGAACATTCATGAACAAGTTTTTTTACAGACATATGTTTTATTTTTCTTAGGTATATATACTTAAGAGTGGGATTGCTGGGTCATATGGTAATTCTACATTTAATATTCTGAGCAACTGAAAAAACTGTTTTCCACAATAGCTATACCATTTTATATTCTAACCACAACGTATGAGGACTTCAATTTCTTCACAGCCATGTCAACACTTGTTTTTCTCTGTTCTTGTTTTTGTTTATTTTAATTATTTTTAATTGATCTTTATTGTTGAAAGTATTACAGATGTCCCATTTTTGCCCATTGACCCCCCTCCTCCCCTATCCCATCTCCTCCTCAGGCCTTCACCCCACTATTTTAATTATTATAGCCATGCTAGTGATTGTGCAATGGTATCTTGCTGTGGTTTAATTTTCATTTTCATAATGACTAATGATGTTGAGAATTTTTCCATTTGGTCATTGGCCATTTGTATATTTTCTTTGGAAAAATGTCTATTCAATGTCTTTGCCCATTTATTAACCATGATTACATTTTATTCTATGTCATTACAGTTCTTGCTACATCAGTACTATTTTTCTTGTGTATCTTTTCTAAAATTAATTTTCCAATTATAGTTGACATACAGCACTATATTAGTTCCAGGTGTACAACATAGTGATTAGAAATTTAAATACCTTATAGAGTGAACACCCTGTCAGAACCCATTCGACCCCATACATATTAATTAAAATATAATTGACTATATTTACTATGCGTAAATTTACATTACTGTTATCATTTTCATAATGGGTAATTTGTACTTCTTAATCACATTCACCTTTTTCAAACATTCACCAAAATGCCTCCCATCTGGTGAACATCAATTGTTCTCTGTATCTATGAGTTTGTTTCTGTTTTAATTGTTTATTTCATTTTTTAGATTCCACATATAAGTGAAATCTCTGTCCAAATTAGCATAATACCTTCTAGGTCCATGCATGTTGTCGTAAATGGCAAGATTTCATTTTTTATGGATGATTAATATCCCATAGTATATATTTATCACATCATCTTTATCCATTCATCAATAGATGGACACCTGATATGCTTCCACATCTTGTCCATTCTAAATAATGCTGCAATAAACATAGGGGTGCATATATCTTTTCAAATTAGTGTTTTGTATTTCTTCAGATAAATACCCAGAAGTGGAATTGGTGGGTCAAATTGTAGTTCTATTTTTACTTTTTGAAGAATCTCTATACTGTTTTCAATAGTAGCTGCACCTATTTAAAATCCTACCAACAGTGCACAAGGGTTCTCCTTTCTCCACTTCTCACCAACATTTGTTTGTTGATTTATTGATGATAGGTTTTCAGACAGGTGTGAGGTGATAACTTATTGTGGTTTACACTTTTATTTTCCTGATGATTAGTGAATGTGGAGCATCTTTTCATATATCTCTTGGCCAACTGTGTGTCCTCTTTGGAGAAATTTTTATTCAGGTCTTTTGCCTATTTTTTTAACCAGATTGGTTTTTATTTTTTGGTGTTAAGTTGTATGAGTTTCTTATATATTTTGGATATTAATTACTCAGTAGATGTATCTTCTCCCATTTAGTAGGTTGTCTTTTCATTTTGTGGACGTTTTCCTCCACTGTACAAAAGCTTTTTAGTTTAAGGCAGTCCCATTTGTTTATCTTTTCATGTGTTTCATTTGTCTGAGGAGACATATCAAAAAAATATTGCTAAGATAAATGTCAAAGAGATTACTGCCTATTTCTTCTTTTAAGAATTTTATGGTTTTAGGTCTTATATTTTAGTCTTTAATCCATTTTGTATGTGGTGTATGAACATAGGCTACTTTTATTTTTTTCCCTTTTGTCAATTTTCCAACCACCATTTATTGAAGAGAATGTCTTTACCTCATTGTATATTCTTGCCTTGTTTGTCATAGATGAATTGACCATAAAAATGTGGATATATTTATGAGATCTTTATTTTGTTCTGTTGATCTATGTGTCTATTTTTATGCCAGTACCATGCTATTTTGACCTTTGTAACCCTGTAGTATTTTTTTGTTTGTTTGTTTTGTTTTTTAGAGAGGGGAAGGGAGGGAGAAACATATGTGAGAGAGATACATCAATCAGTTGTCTCCCATACTCACTCCAACTGGGGATAGAACCTGCAACCTTTTGGTGTACAGGACAATACTCCAACCAACTGTGCCACACCAGCCAGGGACCCCTGTAGTATAATTTAATGTCAGGTAATGTAATAACTCCAACTTTGTTCTTCTTTCTCAAGATTATTTTTGCTATTTAAGGTCTTGTGTGGTTCCATATAAATTTTATGATTATGAAAAATGCCACTGGTATTTTGATAGGGATTGCATTGAATCTGTAGATTGCTTTGGGAAGTATGGACATTTTAATGATGTTAAGTCTTCCTATGCATGAGCATGATATATGCTTCCACTTATTTGTGCTTCTTCAATTTATTCTCCAATGTCTTATTTACAGTTGTCTGAAGACAGGTCTTTTACCTCTTTGGTTAAATTTATTTCTAGACTTCCTACTTTTTATGGCTGAGTAGTATTCCATTGTGTAAGTGAACACACAATATAATATACAGATGATGTATCATAGAATTTTATGCAACCTATATATATTTATTAACCAATGCGACCCCAATAAATTTAATGAAAAAATTTAAAAAATATTCCTAGGAATTTTAATATTTTTGATGCAATTGTAAATGAGACTTTTTCAATTTCAATTTCAGATTATTTGTTATTGGTGTATAGAAAAGCAACCAATTTCTGAGTATTTTTTATCCTGCTACTTTACTGAATGTACTTATTATCTTTAGGGCTCTCTATGTATAGTCTAATGTCAGCTATAAATAATGATGTTTTTATTTCTGTTTCCAATTTGGATGCCTATTTTTTTGTCTTGTCTGATTGCTGTGTCTAGAACTTCCATACATGTTGAAGGGAGGCATATAAATTTGCTCTAATACCTAGACACGAATACAAAGGGATAGCAAAAATGAGGAGACAAAGCGACAACCCCCAAATGAAAGAAAAGGAGGAAACTCCAGAAAGGGAGGTAAATGAAATGGAGGCAAGCAATTTATCAGATATAGACTTCAAAGTAATGGTTATAAGGATGCTCAAAGAACTCAGTGAGAATGTCAAGAAACTGAGTGGGAACTATAACAGCATGAAACAAGAAATAGAAGGCATAAATAAGAATCAGTTGGAAATGAAGAATAACATATCTGACATCAAGAATACACTGGAAGGAATCACAGTAGATTAAATGAGGCAGAATATTGAATCAGTGTCTTAGAAGAAAAGACAGAAAAAAACACCCAATTAGAACAGCAAAAAGAAAAAAAGAATTAAAAAACAGGAGGGTAGTTTAAGGGAACTTTGAAACAACATGAAAAAAACATTCATATCATAGGTGTACGAGAATGAGAAGAAGGTGAGCAAGGAATAGAGAACCTGTTTAAAGAAATAATGACAAAAAATTTCCCTAACCTGCTGAAGCAAAAAGTCACACAAGTTCAGGAAGCACAGAGAATTCCAATCAAGATTAAACCAAGGAGACCCACTCCAAGATATATAATCATCAAAAAATCAAACACTAAAGACAACGAATCTTAAAGGCATCAAGAGAGAGGCAGAAAGTTAACTACAAGACAGTACCCATTAGAATATCAATTGATGTTTCAAAAGAAACACTCCAGGCCCAAAGGGATTGTCATGAAGTATTCAAAGTAATAAAAAACAAAAACCTGAACCCAAGACTACTCTATCCAATAGGTTATCATTTAAAATTAAAGGAGAAATAAAAATTACCCCAGTCAAAAAATGGCTAAAGTCATATATTACCACTAAAGAAGCATTGCAGAAAATGTTCAAGGGAGTGCTGTAAGAAAAATAAGAAAGAGATAGATAGATAGATAGATAGATAGATAGATAGATGATAGATAGATAGAGAACATAGGTATAAAGAAAAAATTGCAGAAAAAAAACTACCTATCAATAATGACCTTAAATGTAAATGGATTAAGTTCTCCAATCAAAATACATAGAGTAGTTGAAATAATAAGAAAATATGACCCATAAAGCCTGGCCAGCATGGCTCAGTAGTTGAGCATCAACATATTCACCAGGAGGTCATGGTTCAATTCCCAGTCAGGGCATATTGCCCGGGTTGCAAGATCAATACCCAGTGTGGAGTGTCCAGGAGGCAGCCTATCAATGTATCTCTCTCATCATTGATGATTCTATTTATCCCTCCCTCTCCCTTCCTCTCTGAAATCAATAAAAATAAAATAGGAAAAAGAAATCATGACCTATATATATGCTTTCTACAAGAAACCCACCTCAGTACAAAATATTCACACAGACTAAAAGTGAGGGGATGAGAAAAAATTCCATGCAAATGGAAACAACAACAAAAAAGCAGAGGTAGCAATAGTTATATATGACAAAATAGACTTCAAAGTAGAGGCCATAAGAAGAGACAAAGATGGCCACTACATAATACTAAAGGGATCGCTATAACAAGAGGATATTATCCTGGTAAACATATATGTACCCAATATAGGAACACTCAAATATATAACAAAGCTTTTGGAGAACATTAAGGGAGAGATCAGCAGCAATACAGTCATAGTAGGGAACTTTAACACTGCACTGACATCACTGGATAGATCTTCAAGACAAGAAAACCACAGGGAAACAGAGACCTTAAACAACACACTGGAACAGATGGATTTAACTGATATTTTACAGAACATCCCACCACAAAGCTGAAGTATACATATTCTTCTAAAGTGGAGATGCAAAATTCTCAAAGATAGACCACATGTTAGGACAAAAAAAGGCTATACAAGTTCAAGAAGATTGAAATCATATCAAACATCATCTCAGATCACAATGGCATGAAATCAGAAATCAATTACAATAAAAAATTTAAAAAAAATTCAAACACATGATGGCAAAGTAGCATGTTATTAAATAACTAGAGGCCTGGTACACAAAATTCATGCAGGGGGTGGGGATCCCTCAGCCCAACCTTCACCCTCTCCAATCCAGGAGCAGTCAGGGGTAGTCCTACTGACACCTTAGGCCCACTCCCTGTGGTTTTTTGCTCTCTGTGGGGCCTGGCTGCTTCACCCCGCTGTCCTCTGTCTGCAGGGCTTGGGGGCTTTGCCAACACCGCCATGCAAATGGAGCCACCATACCCTGCTGTCCACTCTCTCTCTCTCTGCTAGGCCTGGGGGCTTTGCCACCACTGCCGCATAAATGAAGCCACGCCCTTCTGCCCACTCTCTATCTCTGTCTGCTGGGCCTGGGGGATTTGCTGCTGCCTTGGCAATGACGCTCCATTGCCCTGCTGTCCGCTCTCTGTCTGCCAGACATGGAGGCTTCATTGCCACCACTGCACAAAGGAAGCCACCATGCCCTGCTATTCGCTCTCTGTCAGCCCAGCCTGGGGCTTCACTGCTGTCATGGCAATGAAGCCCCCATGCCCTGCTGTCTGCTCTCTGTCTGCCAAGCATGGGGGCTTTGTTGCCACCACTGCGCAAAGGAAGCCACCACAGTGGCACGCCCCCAGCTGAGCAGCCCTGCATTGTGTCCTCTGGGCTGGGGGCATGCCCTGAGCCTCAGGAAGGCCTCTGGGAGCACGCCCCCAGCCCAGCAGCCCTGTGTTGTGTCCGCAGCCCTCCCTTCCCCCACAGCCTGGGTGTGGGACGCTGTCGTCGCCCTGGTGCCAGCATCCCACCCCTGGCCACTTGGCACCTGCATATGGTGGGTTAATTTGCATACTAACTCCTGATTGGCTGGTGGGCATCATGAAGGTATGGTCAGTTTGCATCTTTCTCTTTTATTAGTGTGGATGAATGGGATACCAATTAATTCAAGGGGGAAATAAAAACTTCCTGGAAACAAATTAACATGAACACTAAACAACCAAAATCCATGGGACACAGCAATGGTACTGAGAAAGAAGTTCATTGCATTACAGGCCTACCTCAAGAAACAAGAAAAAGTTCTAATAAACTACTTAATACAACTAAAAGATTTAGAAAGAGAAAAACAAGAAAAGCCCAGAGTATATAGAAAAAAAGAAATAATAAAGTTCAAAGCAGAAATAAATGACATGGAGACTCAAAAGACAACACAAAAGTTCAATGAATCCAAGAACTGGTTTTTTGAAAAGATAAAACGATAATCAACTTTGATGAACCTTTAGCCATACTCATCAAGAAACAAAGACACAGGACCCAAATAAATAGAATCAGAAACAAAAGAGGTGAAGTAACAACCGACACCACAGAAATACACAGGATTGTAAGAAAATAGTATGAACAACTATATGCTAACAAGCTGGATAATATAAATGAAATGGACATATTCCTAGAAAAATACAACCTCCTAAAACGGAATCATCAAGAATCACAAAATCGCTGAAACCGGTTTGGCTCAGTGGATAGAGCATCGGCTTGCGGACTGAAAGGTCCCAGGTTCGATTCCGGTCTAGGGCATGTACCTGGGTTGCGGGCACATCCCCAGTAGGAGATGTGCAGGAGGCAGCTGATCGATGTTTCTCTCTCATCGATGTTTCTAACTCTCTATCTCTCTCCCTTCCTCTCTGTAAAAAATCAATAAAATATATTTAAAAAAAAAAAGAATCACAAAACCTGAGTAGGCCAATAGCAAGTGATGAAATTGAAGCACTAATCAATAAACTTCAAGCAAGCAAAAGCCCTGGTATGCAGGGCATCAAACAGGAATTTTATCAAACATTCAAAGAAGAACTAATGCCTATCCTCCTTTTCATGAGACCAGCATTATCCTAATACCAATACCAGATAAAGACAGTAAAAGGAAAAAGAATTACAGGCCAATATCCCTGATGAACATGCATGCTAAAATCCTCACAAAATATTAGCAAATTGGATCCAGAAATATATAAAAAAGACCTTACACCATGAACAAGTGGGATTTATTCCAGGGATGCAAGGCTGGTACAACATTTGCAAATCAATAAATGTGATACAACACATAAAGGAATTGAAAAAAAAATGATCATATCAATAGACCTAGAAAAAACATTCGACAGAATCCAAAACATTTTAAATTTTTTTTTTTATTGTTTAAAGTATTACATTTGTCTCCTTCTTCCCCTATTGATCCCACCAACACTCCATCTGCCCAGGACAAGCCCCCACAACCCCAGTGTCTCTGTCCATTGGTTATGCTAATATGCATACATACAAATCCTTTGGTTGATCTCTTACCCAGGCCCCCTTTCCCTCGCCTTCTCTCTAAGGTTGGACTGTCTGTTCGGTGTTTCTTAGTCTCTGGATCTATTTTTGTGCATTAGTTTGTGTTGCTCATTATATCCCACATATGACTGAGATCATGTGATATTTATCTTTCTCCAACTGGCCTGTTTTGAATAGCATAATGCTTTCCAGGTCCAACCATGCTATTACAAATGGTAAAAAGTCATTCTTTTTTATAACTGCATAGTACTCCATTGTGTAGATGTACCACAGTTTTCTAATCCACTCATCTGCTGATGGGCACTTAGGCTATTTACAAATCTTAGATATTGTAAATTGTGCTGTTATGAACATAGGGGTGCATATATCCTTTCAGACTGGTGTTTCTATTTTCTTAGAATATATTCCCAGAAGTGGCATTACTGGGTCGAATGGGCGTTCCACTTTTAACTTTTTGAGGAATTTCCATTCTGTTTTCCACAGTGGCTGCACCAGTCTGCATTCCCACCAGCAGTGCACGAGGGTTCCTTTTCTCCACATCCTTGCCAGCACTTGTTGTTAGTTGATTTGTTGATGATAGCAATTCTGACAGGTGTGAGATGATACCTCATTGTTATTTTGATTTGCATCTCTCAGATGATTAATGACTTTGAGCATGTTTTCATATGTCTATCAGCCTTCTGTATGTCCTCTTTCCAAAAGTATCTATTAAGGTCCTTTGCCCATTTTTTGATTGGATTGTTTATCTTCCTTTTGTTAAGTTATATGAGTTCACTGTGAATTTTAGAGATTAAATCCTTATCTGAGATACCATTGGCCAATATGTTCTCCCATGCAGTGGGCTTTCTTGTTTTGTTGGATTCTTTTGGTGCACAGAGCATTTTATTTTAATATAGTCCCATTTGTTTATTTTACCCTTAGTTTCCATTGCCCTAGGAGCTGTATCGTTAAAGATATTGCTTCAACATATGTCTGCTATTTTGCTGCCTATAGAGTCTTCTAAGATTTTTACGGGTTCCCATCTTACATTTAAGTCTTTTATTCATTTTGAGTTTATTTTTGTGTATGGTGTAAGTTGGTAATCTAGTTTAATTTTTTTTGTATGTATCTGACCAATTTTACCAGCACCATTTATTGAAGAGACTGTCTTGACTCCATTGTATGCTCTTGCCTCCTTTGTCAAATATTAATTGAGCATAATGGCTTGAGTTGATTTCTGGGCTCTCTATTCTGTTCCATTGGTCTATATGTCTGTTCTTGTGCCACTACCAGGCAATTTTGAGAACAGTGGCTTTGTAATATAGCTTGATATCTGGTATTGTGGTCCCTCCAAATTTGTTCTACTTTCTCAGGATTCCTGAAGCTATTTGGGGTCTTTTTTCTATTCCAAATGAATTTTTGGAGAGTTAGTTCTATGTCTGAGAAATATGCTGTTGGCATTTTAACAGGGATTTCATTGAATCTATAAATTGCTTTGGGAGGTATGAACATTTTAATGATGTTGATTCTACCAATACATGAACATGGTATGTTATTTCATTTGTTTATGTCTTCCTCTATCTCTTTTTTTAATGTCCTGTAGTTTTCTGAATACAGGTCTTTTACCTCCTTAGTCAAGTTTATTCCTAGGTATCTTAATCTTTTTGGTGCAATGGTAAATAAGATTGTTTTTTCTTTTTAGTTTCTTTTTTTGTGACTTCATTGTTATGTATAAAAAAGCCATAGATTTCTGGGCATTAATTTTGTATTCTGCTGCATTGCTGAATTTATTTAGTAAGTCTAGCAGTTTTTGTATTGAATCATTAGGGTTTTCTGGGTACAATATCATGTCATCTGCGAATAATGACAGTTTTACTTCTTTTCAAATTTGGATACCTTTTATTTCTTTTTCTTGTCTGATCAGTATGGCTAGCAATTCCAGTACTATGTTGAACAGGAGTGGTGAGAGGGGGCATCCCTGTCTTTTTCCCATTCTTAGGGTAAATGGTTTTAGTTTTTGCCCATTGAGTATGATGTTTGCTGTACGTTTGTCATATGAGGCTTTTATTACATTGAGGTTGATCCCTCTATTCCAACTTGGTGGAGAGTTTTTTTCAAGAAAGGGTGTTGGATTTTGTCAAATACTTATTCTGCATCAATTGATATGATTATGTGATTCCTGTCTCGTAATATGTTTATGTGATGTATCACATTTATTGATTTGCAGATATTGTACCAGACTTGCATCCCTGGTATAGATCCCACTTGGTCATGGTTTATGATCTTTGTAATGTAATGCTGTATCTGATTTGCTAGAATTTTGTTGAGGATTTTAGCATCTGTGTTCCTCAGGGATATTGGCTTATAGATCTCTTTGGTGTCTTTATCTGGTTTTGGAAGTAGGGTAAGGCTGGTTTCACAGAAAGAGCTTGGAAGTGTGCCTTCCTCTTGAATTTTTTGGAATAGTCTGAAAAGGATTGGCTTTAGTTCTGCTTTGAATGTTCGGTAATACTCCCTTGTGAAGCCATCTGGTCCAGGGCTTTAGTTTGCTGGAAGATTTTTGTTGACTGCTTTATTTATCAGTAGTTATCAGCCTATTCAGGATTTGTGATTCTTCCTGACTGAGTTTGGAAGCTTGTATTTTTCTAGAAATATGTCCATTTTGTCTAGGTTGTCCATTTTGTTGGAGTAGAGTTTTTCCTAGTATTTTTTTTTCAATTCTTTGTATATCAGTGGGGTCAGTTGTTACTTCACCTCTTTCATTTCTGATTTTGTTGATTTGGGTCCTCTCTCTTTGTTTCTTGGTGAGCCTGTTGAGAGGTTCCTCAATCTTGTTTATACTTGCAAAGAACCAACTCTTGGTTTCATTGATCATTTGTATTGTTTTTTGTTTGTTTGTTTTTTTTTGTTTTTTGGTCATGTCATTTATTTCGGCTCTGATCATTATTATTTCCTCCCTTCTGAATACTGTGGGCTTTTCTTGTTGTTCTCTTTCTAATTCTGTAAATTGTAGGGTTATGCCGGGAGCCGGTCCATGCTTGCTGTTTCAAGGGACCTGGCATATATAGCATACTGTTCTTAATATGTTTGCTCACCTTCTTGGCACTATGTGTTTTAACCAAGGTCTCTGAGAAAGGTTGTTTCCCCAGGTAGGGATTTTCCCCTGAAGTTAGGGAGGGAATAAAGCCTCTTAACTAAGTGCCAGGAGGGTAATTAATCACTTTAACTATGAACAATCATGCTTAAGCTACATAATCTTTACTCCCTGGAATGGAGATAAGAAACGCCCTAACCTTTGGAATAGAGATTGATAGGATTGGAATCAACTGGTATAAATACAGATGTAACAAGACAGAACTTAGAAGACAGAACCAAGAAGACAGAACCTACACAGAACCTAGAGACAGAAGAACTTCGCTGGAGAGAACATGGCAAAAGATCCTGGACTGAACCTGACTACAGAAATTGGCAAGAGAACCTGACTAGAACCTGGACAGAACCTGGCTGGAGAACCTAGCGAGGGAACATGGCTACAGAACCTGGCTGGAGAACCTGGAGAACCTAGCAAGAGAACATGGACACAGAACCTGGCTGGAGATCCTAACCAGAACCTGGCTGGAGATCCTAAGCAGAACTCGGCTGGAGATCCTGGCTGGAGATCCTGGCTAGGCTGCTGATCAACTGAACGCTGTCTCCGTGTCATTCCTTCTTCGCCGACTCTGTCCACACCTTTGGGGACCCCTGGACCTGCTGGGGTTGGACCCCAGCAGGGTTAGATCATTTACTGCCAGTTTTTCTTGTTTTTTTTTGTTTTGTTTTGTTTTGTTTTTTTTTTGTTTAGGTAGGCCTGTAGAGCTATGAACTTCTCTTTCAGGACTGCTTTCATTGTGTCCCATAGATTTTGGATTGTTGTGTTTTCATTGTCATTTGTCTCCAGGATGCTTTTTATTTTTTCTTTGACCCCTTCGGTAACCCAGTCATTGCTTAATAGCATGCTATTTAGCCTACAAGTGTTTGATATTTTTTCATTGTTTTTTATTGTAGTTGATTTCCAGTTTTATGCCATTATGATTTGAGAAGATGCTTGTTATGATTTCTATCCTCTTGAATTTGAAGAGACTTTGCCTGTGTCCCTATATGTGTCCATCTTTGAAAATTTCCCATGTGCACTGGAGAAGAATATATATTCTGTAACTTTGGGTAAAATATTCTGCAGATGTCAATTAAGTCCATCTGATCTAGTGAGTCATTTAGGATTGTTATATCTATGCTGATTTTTTGTTTAGAGGATTTATCCAGTGGTGTCAGTGGGGTATTAAAGTCCCCTATTATGACTTTATTGCTATCGATCTTTCCCTTTGTATCTTCCAGAAATTGTTTTATGTATTTGGGTGCTCCTGTATTGGGTGCATATATGTTTACCAGAGTTATATCCTCTTGTTGAATAGTCCCCTTTAGTATTATGTAGAGGCCTTCCTTATCTCTTGTTATGGCCTTTAATTTAAGGTCAATTTTGTCAGATATAAGTATTGCAATCCAAGCTTTTTTTCTCATTTCCATCTGCCTGAGAAAATTTTTTTTCCATCCCTCACTATCAGTCTGTATGAATCCTTTGTCCTGAGGTGGGTCTCTTGCAGACAGAAAATATATTACTTTGCCATTTGTTGATTTGTTGATGATAGCCATTCTGTCAGGTGTGAGAGGGTATCAGAGATATGTTATAGCAATATTTTTATTGATACAGCTCCTATGACAATGGAAATTAAAGAGAAAATAAACAAATGGGACTACATCAAAATAAAAAGCTTCTGCACAGCAAAAGAAACCATCAACAAAACAACAGAGCCTACTGCATGGGAGAACATATTTGCCAGTCATATCTGATAAGGGTTTAATCTCCAAAATTTATAGGGAACTCATACATCTTGAAAAAAGACAGATAAACAATCCAATAAAAAAAAAAGGGCAAGGACCTAAATAGACACTTTTCAAAAGTGGTCATAGAAAAATAGGCCAAGAAACTTATGAAAACATGCTCAAAGTCACTACTCATCTGAAAGATGTAAATCAAAATGACAATGAATTACCATCTCACACCTGTCAGAATGGCTGTCATCAACAAATCAACCAAGGACAAGTGCTGGTGTGAATGTGGAGAAAAAAGAACACTCTAGCACTGCTGGAGGGAATGCAGACTGGTGCAGCCTCTGTGGAAAACAGTATGGAGTTTCCTCTAAACATTGAAAATGGAACTCCCATTTGACCCAATCATTCCACTTCTAGGACTATATCCCAAGAAATCAGAAACACTAATCAGAAAGGATAGATGCACCCCTATGTTCATAGCAGCATAATTTCTAATAGCTAAGATTTGGAAACAGCCTAAGTGCCCATCAGCAGACGAGTGATTAGAAAACTGTGGTACATCTACACAGTGGAATACTGTGCTGCTGTTAAAAAGAAGGAACTCTTACCATTCGCAACAGCATGGGTGGACATGGAGAGCATTGTGCTAAGCAAAATAAGCCAGTCAAAGAAAGATACATATCACATGATCTCACTCATTTGTGGAATATAAACAACAACATAAAGTGATGAACAAAGTAGATCCAGAGAAAGAGATGCATTGAACAGACTGTCAAACCTTAGAGCAGCGGTTCTCAACCTGTGGGTCGCAGCCTCTTTGGCAGTCGAACGACCCTTTTACAGCGGTCGCTTAAGACCATCTTGCATATCAGATATTTATATTATGATTCATAACAGTAGCAACATTACAGTTATGAAGTAGCAAAGAAAATAATTTTATGGTTGGGTCACAACATGAGGAACTGTATTTAAAGGGCCAGAAGGTTGAGAACCACTGCCTTCGAGGAAAGGCAGGGGTCAGGGAGGTAAGAGATCAACCAAAGAACTTGTATAACCAATGCCCACAGACACTGGGGTTGGGGGTAAGGACATGTACTGGGTTGGGAGTGGCCAGAGAGTGGTCAATGGGGAAAAAAGGAGACATATGTAATACTTTAAACAATAAAGTTTTTTTTTTTTTAAAAAAAATCTAATCTTCCATTTTTTATAAAAAAGAATAGAAAAGGAATTGTAAAGCAGAGAAGACTGGCATTTAGCCAGGAGAGTTGTTATCAGCCTTTCAGCCCAGGAAGTACAGACTCTATTTTTATTATATGTTAATAACACAGAATTTTACGTCATTATAGAAATTCTTTTTTAAAAAGTAATGGCTCAAACAACATTTTAAAAAATTTGATTGTGCGCTGGCCAGTGTAGCTTAGTTGGTTGAGTGTTGTTCCATGCACCATGAGGTTTCCAGTTCAATACCCTGTCAGGGCACATGCCACGGTTGTGGGCTTGATCCCCAATAGGGGGGTGAGGGCATGTGCTGGTGGGGTGGGAACAACCAGGGAGAGGTCAATGGGGGAAAAAAAGAGACATATGTAATACTTTAAACAATAAAGAATTTAAAAATAAACATTATGTGTTCTGTTTTTTTTTATTGAGTTAAACAAGGGTTCTATTTTAATTTATCAAGGTTCTTTTATTTTTTATTAACTCAGGCATAAGTGAGGAATTTGATTAAATGTTTCTTGGTGTCTACTCAACTAAAATGTTTGCTTTTAAATATATTAACATGGTGATTATTTTTTATAGGCTCTGTTCTTGGGATGAACACTATTAGGTTGTGGTGTGTTATTTTTTTTAATATCTATTTTTTATTATTGATAGTATTATAGATGTCTCCCACTTTCTTGAATTACTCACCTCTCCAGTCAAGTGGCACAATTTCTTCTATACTGTATACTTATAAAACAAAAGCTTTGTGAAAAAAATGCATATTTCACATTTGGAGTAGAAATATCAAGAGACATCCAATTTTCAGACTTCAGTTATTCCTATAAATAAAGTAATCATCAGTACATCAAAAGTACATTTGTACAAAACTTAACAGTTCCCAGTGCTTTCACATTAATTTTATTCTAAAATGTTAATTGCTATTAACAACTCTATTAAATAGGTCTGACAGATAGAAGTTTTACATTTTACTATTGAGTAACATAGAGTTCAGAGAGTTTAATTTACTTAGAGAGCTCAAACTAGAAGTTGCATCATCTTACTCTCAGACCAGAAATATTTTTTATTTTAATTTTGAAATAATTTTATATTCACATAGAAATTGCAAAAATAGTATTGATAACTCCTACATACCCTTCACTCAGCTTCCTCCAAAATATATTATACTATATTATAAAAGGCTAATATGCAAATTGACCAAAAGGCAAAATGACTGGTTGCTACGACGTGCACTGACCACCAGGGGGAAGACACTCAATGCAAAAGCTGCCCCCTGGTGGTCAGTGAAACCAGGCTCATGGCTGGCGAGTGTAGTGGCAGTGGCAGGAGCCTCTCCCGCCTCCATGGCAGCGCTAAGGATGTCCAACTGCTGTCAGTCAGACACCCCAGGGTTCCCGGACTGCAAGAGGGCACAGGCCAGGCTGAGGGACCCCTGAGTGCACGAACTTTGTGCACTGGGCCTCTAGTGTAACTATAATAAAATTTCAAACCTATGATATTGTATTCTTCCTTTCCTTTATTTATTTTTGAGGTAAAGTTCTATAAAATTTTGTCACATGTAAAATTATGTAATCACCATTACAATCACGATACAGATCTCTTCTATTTTCCCAAAGAATCCCTTTTATAGTTACAATATCTTCCAAAATATAACCCTTAGCAATCACCAGTTTGTCTTTATGTTCTGTTCTCTCGTCTATATATGTATACCTGTGCCAATACCACAGTATCTTATTAATGAACTTGATAATAAGTCCCCATATCTTTTTTTTTAATATATTTTATTGATTTTTTACAGAGAGGAAGGGAGAGAGATAGAGTTAAAAACATCAGTGAGAGAGAAACATCGATCAGCTGCCTCCTGCACATCTCCCACTGGGGATGTGCCCGCAACCCAGGTATATGCCCTTGACCGGAATCGAACCTGGGACCTTTCAGTCCACAGGCCGACGCTCTATCCACCGAGCCAAACCAGTTTCAGCAAGTCCCCATATCTTTTGCTCAAAGTCTTCTTCTTATTCTCTAAGAGTGTTTTGGTTTTTTATTATTATTAAACTAGAGGCTTGGTGTACAAAATTCATGCATGGGTAGAGTCTCTAGGCCTGGCCAGCAATCAGGGCCAATTGGGGCCTTCTGGCTGCTGGCCGGGGCTTTCCTTCTGGCTGCTGGCCGGGGCTTTCCTTCTGGCTGCCAGCCAGGGCCTCCCTTCCCCAGCTGCTGGACAGGGCCTTACTTCCCTGGCTTCCGGCTGGCAGCCAGGGAAGCCTTCCTTCATTCCGCGTCACCCCATCATGGTCAGCACACTTCACAGTGAGCGTTTGAACTCCTTGTCTCCTGGTTGAACTCCCAAGGGGTCATTTTACATATTAGCCATATATATATATTGATTGGGGTGAAAATTGAATAGGTTTCAAGTGTACAATTCTAACATACATCATCTGTATATTGTATTATATGTTTACCGCCCAAAGTCAAATCATCTTCTGTCACTATATATTTAACCACCTTTACCATTTACTAAGCCCACTATTACCTTTTCTCTGGTAACCACCATACCGTTGTCTGTGTCTATGAGTTTTTTTGTTTGTCTGATTGTTTTTATTCATTTGATGCTTTCAGTTTTATAGTGCACTTATGGATGAAATATGGCTCTTGATTTTTTCTGTCTGACTTATTTTGCTTAGCATGATATTCTCAAGGTCCATCAGTGTTGTTGAAAATGGCAATATTTCATCTTTTCTTATCACTAATACTAGAGGCCTGATGCACAAAATTTGTGCACGGGAGGAGGGGGTCCCTCAGCCTACCCGGCCTGCACCCTCTTGCAATCCTGGACCACTGGCTCCTAACCTGCCTGCCTGATCATTCCTAACCACTTGCATGCCTGCTTCATCGCCCCTAATCACTCACCTGCCTGCCTGATAGCCCCTAACTGCTTGCCTGCCTGCCCGATCACCCCTAACCACTCTGCATGCCTGCCTTATCTCCCCTAACTGCTCTCCTGTCTGCCTGATCACCCTTAACTGCCTTGCCTCAGGCCCCGCCACCGCGGCTTCGCTGGGAAGATCATCCAGCAGGACATCCAGAATGATGTCCGAAAGGTAGTTCAGCTGTCTGGTCTAATTAGCATATTACACTTTTATTATTATAGACTCCATAATATATACTTATGTTCCAAATCTTTTTATCCAATCATCTATTGAGGGACACTTCAATTGATTCCATGTCTTGGACCATGAATAATGCTGCTATGAACATAGGGGTGCATATATCTTTGCAAATACATGTTTTCAATTTGGGGGGAGTATATATCCAGAAGAGGGGCATATAGTAATTCTACTCAATATGTTGATGTCCTCTGCCCATTTTTAAATTGGATTGTTTGTTTTTTTGTGTGTGTTTTTTTTTTTTTGTATTGAGCTGTATGAGTTCTTTATATATTTTAGCTCTTAACCCCTTATTGGAAATGTTGTTTGCAAATATATGACATGCACTGACCACCAGGGGGCAGACGCTCCGACAGATAGGTTAGCTTGCTGCTGCGGTCCAGCCGATCTGGACTGAGCGAGATGGTCTGGACATGCCCTGGAGCCCTCCCATGGTCCCTCCCCGGCTGGCCAACCTCCAAAGTCCCTCACCTGCTAGCCGGCCCCAATCAGCCCCAACTGGGACTGTGCAAGATGGGGACAGACATGCCCTGGAGCCCTCCTTTAGTCCCTCCCCAGCCCCAATCATGCACCGGTGGGGTCCCTCGGCCTGGCCTGTGCCCTCTTGCAATTCAGGACCCCTCAGGGAATGTTGGAGAGCTGGATTTGGCCCAATCCCACAGGCCACTCCCTCAGGAGGGTGCCAGACACAGGGCTCACAGCTGGCAAGCACTGCTGCAGTGGTGTGAGCCTCTCCCAATAAAGACTGATTGGGCGTGAGCCTGCTGCAGGTGTAGTGGGGCTGTGATGAGTGGGAGCAGCAGGTAGGAGCTGCAGGCGGCATTGGACTATGGGTTTCAGCCCGATCCTTGCAGGCCACCCAGAGGACCCCATCCATGCACGAATTCATGCACCGGACCTCTAGTGTGTGTGTGTGTGTGTGTGTGTGTGTATTAGTGACCCGGTGCATGAAATTTGTGCATGGGGGGTGTCCCTCAGCCCGGCCTGTACCCTTTCCAATCTGGGACCCCTCAGGGGATGTCCAACTGCCAGACATCCCTCTCACAATCCAAGACTGCTGGCTCCTAACCGCTCACCTGCCTGCCTGCCTGCCTGATTGCCTCTAACACTCTGCCTGCCGGCCTGCTCGCCCCCAACTGCCCCCCCACCAGCCTGCTCACCCCCAACTGCCCCCCCCCCCCGCCAGCCTGATCTTCCCCAACTGCCCCCACAATGCTGGCCAGCTCTCCTTCAACTTCCCCCCCTGCCAGCCTGCTCACCCCCAACTGCCCTCCTCTCCTGGCCTGATTTCCCCTAACAACCTCTGCCTCGGCCCTGCCACCATGGCTTTGTCCGGAAGGATGTCCAGAAGGTCTCCTGGTCTAATTAGCATATTACTCTTTTATTAGTATATATATAAAGAATTGTCAAGGAGATACCAGCCTAGGACATAACTACTCACCATGACTTACTTTTAGTTATAAAGTTTTAATTTCAGACCATCCTATGTGGTTACAGTAGGTCAATAAGTTTGTAAGGCCTGCCATACTGGCTTCTCCTGAGTTTGTCAGGTTTAGTATGTGTTCCCTTTTTTGTCCACAAAAGGAAAAAAAATTCTAAAGGTAGGTGGAGATAAAGTAAGGTAGGGATGAGGAGGGGAAGTAGAGATGATTTTTGCTCAGTTTAACAGTGATTCAACTTTGGATGTTTGAAATGGGAATTGCTAGAGGAAAAGATAAGGAGGAATATTGTTCGTTTTCTGCTGCTAATGGTGATAAGTTTGAAAAAAGTTTCTAAACTTCCAGTAACATAATTATTATTTCAAAAGTATGATAATTAAGATTTACAACAAAAACTTTCCTGAGAATTTGTTGAATTCTAGGTGCTTTACTAAAAGTGAAGGTCTGGGAGGGGTGGGTATGGGATAAAGGGGATCACTGGTATTAAAAGCAAAGGGGACAACTGTAATACTTTCAAAAATAAATATTTTTTTTTAAAAAGAAAGTGAATATTAGTGATTAAAGCAGTTCTTCCAGTGTATTATCGTAGAAGTAAGTTATATAATTTAGGAGCAAGCAGGAGGATTGGTTGCCCTGGCGATGGAGGAAGCCAAACTTCCCACCTGCCCTGGCAGGCTGCCGCCTCCACTCAAGGCAACAAAGATTCAATTATAGAAGATAAATAAATCCCAGATACCTACTTCTAGCCAGCCTCTACTGGGAGCTTGGGCGGCTGGGGCTGTGGCCAGCCTGAAAACAGCCATCAGCCTCTCACCCAGGATGGCCACACCCTCATGGAGTGAGGGTCCCCTCTGGGGGGCTTGGCCAGCCTGCAAACAGCCATCAGCCCCTCACCCAGACTGGCCAGGCACCCCAGCGGGACACCCACTCTGAAGGGGCTGTGGCCAGCCTGCAAACAGCCATCAGCCCCTCACCCAGACTGGCCAGGCACCCCAGTGGAGACCTCCACACTGAAGGAGCTGTGGCCAGCCTGCAAACAGCCATCAGCCCCTCACCCAGGCTGGCCACACCCTCATGGGGTGAGGGTCCCCGCTGGGGGGCTTGACCAGCCTGCAAAAAGCCATCAGCCCCTCACCCAGGCTGGCCAGGCACTCCAGCAGGACCCCCCTCCCTGAAGGGGGTGTGGCCAACCTGAAAATGGCCCTCAACCCCTCACCCAGGCTGGCCAGGCACTCTAGCGGGGACCCCCACCCTGAAAGGGGTGTGGCCAGTCTGAAAACAACCCTCAGCCCCTCACCAAGGCTGGCCAGGTACCCCAGAAGGACCCCCACCCTGATCAGGGACACCCTTCAGGGCAAACCAGCTGCCAACCACCCATGCACCAGGCTTCTATCTTATATAATAAAAGGGTAATATGCAAATTGACCCTAACAGCAGAGTAACTGGGAATCACTGGTCACTGTGACACACACTGACCACCAGGGGGCAGACGCTTAATGCAGGCGCTGTCAGTGCGCTCCTACAGGGGGAGCTCTGCTCAGCCACAAGCCAGGCTGACGGCTGCCAGTAAAGTGGTGATGGTGGGAGCCTCTCCCACCTCCTCAGCAGTGCTAAGGATGTCCGACTGCAGCTTGGACCTGTTCCCCGCTGGCAAGTGGACATCCCCCGAGGGCTCCCAAGCTGCCAGAGGGATGTCTGACTGCCAGCTTAGGCCCAATCCCCCAGATAGCGGGCCTAAGCCAGCAGGTGGTCATCCCTTGAGGGGTCCCAGACTGCGAGAGGGCAGAGGCCGGGCTGAGAGACCCCCCGAGTGCACTGGGCCTCTAGTAGAGGGAATAAATGAGGAACAGATTTAAATATATCTTTATTGATTTCAGAAAGGAAAGGAGAGGGAGTGAGAGATAGAAACATCAATGATGAGAGATAATCATTGACTGGATGCTTCCTACATGGCCCCCACCAGAGACCAAGCCACAATCTGGGCATGTGCCCTGACTGGGAATCGACCTGTGACCTCCTGATTCATAGGTCCATACTCAACCACTGTGCCATACTAGCTAAGCAAACTTAGGTATACTTTTGATTTAAAAACTAAATTGTTTTAAAATACACTTATTTAGTTCTGCTAAAGATAAAACATTATACTTCTACTGTAAGTTACTAAAAAATCAAATTAATGATGGAAATCACCAATGAGCAAGCAAAGCCATTCCAATCATCAATGTGACTAGAAAAGAAAAAAAAAGAAAAACAACCTTTTTCTAGATTTCCATTTGCTTCTTTCAACAAGTTTTCAAATTAAATGTTGAAGTATTAGTCCTCACCTGGATGTAAACTAAACTTCAGGATGTTGCAAAAAGCAATATAATTTCAATAAAATTCATAGGTTTTTATATTTTTTCTTGATTTTTTTTATCTATCTGTCTAATTCCATGAATGTCTAAAATACAATTAAGAGCTAATGCTATTTCTGTAGTTTCATTTTCATATCTGGAAATAATTAAACAGGAACAACAAATTACAGAGATTTATTAATTTTGCCTGTCTTTCAATAAACATTTAACCAACTGTGTGTCTGTATTAAATTGCGTGCATGTATTCTAGTAGTATGGTTACAAGAAAGCCAAGAAAAGTTATATTAGTGCTATAAGAAAGGTATAAAGAGCCACGGACTACAAAAGAAAGAATAGTTCTTTCCTTCCAGAATTAGTAAGGATTATTAGAGAAAATTAATTTGGAGCTAATGAGTGGGGCAACTAGGATCAGTAGGGCATTTTCAATAGAGGAAACAACATAATAAAAGAATGTAAGTACAAAGGAGAAAAAAGATGGCAGCTGATAGGATGGAGGTGAGGAAGAAGTGAGTGAGTGAGGGGATGAAAGGAGAGTGTGTGGATGTGTGTGGTGTGTGTGTGAGTGAGTGAGGGACAGTTAAATCTGGCAGGAGTAGCAGGAGCTGACAGACCAGGCTCTCTTGGACAGGAAGAGACTACCATCGCTGCGGGCACTCCCCCGACTGCGGAACTCAGGCACGGAGCCCATACCATCTAGAAGGGGAGAGTGGCCACTTCTAGGAACTCATCAGCACCACCACCCACACAGGCCTTGGACACCGCCTGCGACCCAGCAGCCACTCCAGCCAAAATCCTGCTGTCCCACCCTCAGACCCATGGACCATGGGACCTCCACCTCCAAAGGTGCACCGCTCCTGCATCAGTAAGTGCAACTTCCCCCCTCCCCAGCTGCAGACCTCCAGACTCCACAGATGCGCGTTTCCATTGTGCAGGCCTCCTGGGCACACCACTCCATAGGCAGCTCTTGGGAGCCACTGTGAGCCCCCGCTGGGTGCAATCTTGGACAAACAGGGATGTACTCCCCCGGCTGTAGAAATTCTGAATTCACTCATCCTGGATACCTGCCCACAGACACCTTGATTGCATGGCTTCAGTGCCAGGGCCTTTCAGAGTGCTTCAGCACACCACACTGGAAAACACACGACAGGTGCCCCTGTGAGCCGCCACCACAGGTGCAGCAGCAAAAACTTCAGTTTTCCTACCCCACAGCTGCAGAACTCTGGACATTACAGTCACACGCTTTTCCAGCACGCAGGTCTCCCAAGCCCACTACTCCAAAGGCAGCCCTTGGGCACTGCTGTGAGCCCCCACTGGGCGTGCACTTATACAAACAAGGATGCACTGCTGGGCTGTAGAAACTCTGAATTCCCTCTTCTGGAATACCTGCTCAGAGACACCACAATCCTGTGGCTTCAGTGCCAGACCTCTTCAGAGTGCGTCAGTACACCCTGATGGAAAATGCACTGTGGGTGCCCCTGTGAGCTGCAACTGGGGACACATGTATCCAACCATGGAGGCAGCAGCAAAAGCTGAATTTGCCCTCCCCACAACTACAGAACTCTGGACACCACAGTTCTACAGAACACAGGCCTCCTGAGCCCCACCACCCCAACAGACAACTCCTGGGTGCCACTGTGAGTCCCCACTGGGGATGCGTGATTTCAACAAAGGGCACAAAACAGCAAAAATTGGGACACCCCCCTCCATGGCTGCGGACTTCTAGACACCGCAGTTGTGCCTTTCCAGCTCACAGGCCTACATCAAAAGAACCCAAATACCTCAAGTAGGGACTTATGCTAGATGACCAAGCACAGGAGACCTGAGAGATCACACCAGTAACACCACCCCCAAAAGAACCTGGGTAGCAAAGCAATTGGATCTACAATTAAAACATCACAGCAAAACATGAGAAGACAAAAATTCAGTCCCCAAAGGAAAGCAAAAAAAGGATCACCAAAAAGGCAGTTAAATGAAATTGAGGCTAGTAACATGTCAGAGAAAGAATTCAGAGTAATGGTTATAAGGATGCTCAAACATCTGGATAACAAATAGACACAACTCAACGAGAATTATAAGGTGCTGAATGAGAATGTCACCAACATGAAAAGGAACCAAGAGGAAATGAATAACAACATAGCTGCAATAAAGACCACAATGAAAGGCTTAAACAGTAGACTAGAAGAGGCTGAGGAGCACATCAGCAAATTAGAAGACAAGGTAGGAAAAAACACACAAACACAGCAGCAACTGGAAAGAAAATTTAAAAAGCAAGAGGAGAGCCTAAGGGAGCTTTGGAACACAAAACAAAGCAACATTCTCATAGTAGGGGTACCAGAAGGAGACAAAGAGAAGCAAGGAATAGAAAACCTGTTTGAAGAAACAATGACAGTAAACTTCCCTGATATTGGCAAGAACAAAACTATGCAAGTCCAAGAAACACATAGAGTCCCAAACAAGATGAACCCCAAAACACCAACACCAAGACACATCATAATTAAATTGGCAAATACCAAAAACAAAGTAAGAATATTAAAGGCTGCCAGAGAGAGACAGAAGGTTACCTACAAGGAATCTCCTATTAGAATATCAACTGATTTCTCAACAGAAACACACCATGCCAGAAGAGAATGGAATGAAATATACAAAGTGATGCAAAGCAAGGGACTGAATCCAAGAAAACTATACCCAATAAGGCTATCATTCAAAATTGAAGGTGGAATTAGGAGCTTCACAGACAAAAAAAAAAAAAAAGGCTAACAGAGTTTATTATCACAAAGCCAGCAATGGAAGAAATGCTAAAGGGACTGTTGTAGAAAGAAGAAACAGAAAAGCAAGAAGGAACACAAACATTAAGAATAAAAATGACGCTGGAGAAATCAAGATGGCGGCATAGGTAAACACTGGAAATTGCTGCCTCACACAACCACTTCAAAAATACAACTAAAAGACAAAACGGACATCATCCAGAACCACAGAAAGGCTGGCTGAGTGGAAATTCTACAACTAGAAGGAAAGAGAAAAGCACACTGAGACTCAGAGGAGATGTGGAAGTAAAGTGCAGAGGTATGGAGGCGCAAATGGAAAGGGCTGGCAACGGAGGACACAGTTGTCTTTTTCAATTGGGAGGGAGTCTCAAGCTCCTGACTGCTCTGAACTCCAGTTCCAGGAGAGTTTCTGGGGACCCAGACTCATACAGGGAGAAACTGGACTGTCTGGCTTCGGGTGGAACGTGAGGGTGGCTTTCCCTCAGAGGTGCTTGCAGTGATTACCAGGACACTGAGACCCTGGGGCCTCTTAGGGTAAGACTGAGGATAAGCCATAGCTGTTTTTTTGGACCTGTTGATTCCCTGAGACCCTGCCCCACCCAAGCTGTGTACAGAGGCTTTTGCATATGAAAGGCCTGGCCCTTTGCAATCTAAAATTACCTAACAAACTGCAGCTGGGTCAGAGAGGCCCAGAACTTCCAAGAGAAGGTCCAAGGCCCCACAGCAGCTTGCATTGCTTCACAGCTGGGCCTCATCTGGGCACCTCCAAACCCCAAACAAAGAAGAGGAATCTGCAGATTTCTCCATAGCTCCTGCTGGGTAGCTTCAGGCAGAGGCTAAATTAGCACCTCCTTAGAGATCCAAGAGCCAGTGTACCCAGTGGTTAGAGTGGGACCATCCACATTACAACTCCTCAGATCCATAAGGGACACACTCAGGGGGCAGACTCAGTGAGCACCAAAACCCCACTGAAGCAAGTCTTGCCTCAGGAGGGTGTCTCCAGCTCAGAAGTTCTCCAACTGTAGACACAGCTGATTCTCACAGCCAATTGGCCTGGAGGTGAATTCCTCCCAGTGATACCTACAACAATCAAGGCTTAACTACAACAAGACTGTGCACAAAGCCCACAAAGGGGTGCACCAAGAGTGTCCACCTCAGGTAATTGGGGGGGCTGAGCCACTGGGCCCTATAGGACACCTAGCACAGAAAGCCACTCTATCAACACAGGGAAGCAGCCAAAATGCGGAGACAAAGAAACAGGTCACAAATGACAGAAATGGAGGAAAGCAAACTACTGGCTATAGAGTTCAAAACCATGGTTTTATGGTTTTTCAGGAATTTTCTAGAAACCACCGATAAATTTAGTGAGACCCTTCATAAATCTAGTGAGACCCTCGAGGATATGAAAAAGGATCAACTAGAAATTAAGTAGACACTGACTGAAATAAAGAATATTATACAGAGACCCAACAGCAGACTAGAGGATCGCAAGAATCAAGTCAAAGATTTGAAACACGAAGAAGCAAAAAACACCCAACCGGAAAAACAAAGACAAAAAAGAATCCAAAAATATGAAGATAGTGTAAGGAGCCTCTGGGACAACTTCAAGCGTATCAACATCCGAATTATGAGGGTGCCAGAAGAAGAGAGAGAGCAAGATATTGAAAACCTATTTGAAGAAATAATGACAGAAAATTTCCCTACCTGGTGAAAGAAATAGACTTACAAGTCCAGGAAGCACAGAGAACCCCAAACAAAAGGAATTCAAAGAGGACCACACGAAGACACATCATAATTAAAATACCAAGAGCAAAAGACAAAGAGAGAATCTTAAAAGCAGCAAGAGAAAAACAGTCAATTACCTATAAGTGAGTACCCATACAACTGTCAGCTGATTTCTCAACAGAAACTATGCAGGCCAGGAGGGAGTGGCAAGAAATATTCAAAATGATGAATAGCAAGAACCTCCAACCAAGATTACTTTACCTAACAAAGCTATCATTCAGAATTGAAGGTCAGATAAAAAGCTTCACAGATAAGAAAAAGCTAAAGGAGTTCATCGCCACCAAACCAGTATTATATGAAATGCTGAAAGGTATCCTTTAAGAAGAGGAAGAAGAAGAAGAAAAAGTAAAGATACAAATTATGAACAACAAATACACATCTATCAACAAGTGAATCTAAAAATCAAGTGAATAAAAAATCTGATGAACAGAATCAACTGGTGAATATAATAGAATCAGGGGCATAGAAAGGGAGTGGACTGACTATTCTCGAGGGGGAAATGGGTGAGGGGGGTCCGGGAAGAGACTGGACAAAAATAGTATACCTATGGATGAGGACCGTTGGGGGGAGTAAGGGCAGAGGGTGGCCTGCGAACCCTGTGGAGGGGAGCTATGGGGGCGGGGGAGAGAGGAACAACTGTAATAATCAGAACAATAAAGATTTAACTTTTTAAAAAAAGTATTGGGCCTGGCTCACAAAAAAAGAAAAGAATAAAAATGAGGACAAACAAGTACTTATCAATAATAACATTAAACATAAATGGATTTAATGCTCCAAACAAAAGACATAGGATAGCTGAATGGATAAGAAAACATGACCCATATATTTGCTGTCTTCAAGAGACTCACCTCAGAACTAAGGATTCACACAGACTGAGAGTGAAGGGATGGAAAAAAAATTTTCAGGCAAATGGTAATGAGAAAAAAGCTGGGGATGCGACGCTTATATCTGACAAAATATACCTCAAAGTAAAGGCCATAAGAAGAGATAAGGAAGGCCACTACATAATACTAAAGGGAGCAATTCAACAAGAAGATATAACTCTGGTATGTATATGGACCCAATACAGGAGCACCCAAATGCATAAAAAAACTTCTGGAAGATATCAAAGGAGAGATAGCTAGAAATACAGTCATAATAGGGGGCTTTAATATCCCACTGACACCACTGGATAAATCATCTAAACAAAAAATCAGCAAAGAAATAGCAATCCTAAATGACTTACTAGATCAGATGGACTTAATTGACGTCTTCAGAATATTTTACCCCAGAGTTTTGGAATATAGTCTTTTCCAGTGCACACGGGACATTTTCAAAGGTAGACAACATATTAAGACACAGGCAAAGTCTCTTCAATTTCAAGAGGATAGAAATGATAACAAGCACCTTCCAGATCATAATGGCATAAAACTAGAAATCAACTACAATAAAAACAATGAAAAAATATCAAACACTTGTAGGCTAAATAGCATGCTATTAAACAACGATTGGGTTACCAAAGGGATCAAAGAAAAAATAAAAAGCATCCTGGAGACAAATGACAATGAAAACACAACAATTGAAAATCTATGGGACTCAATGAAAGCAGTCCTGAGAGGGAAGTTTATAGCTCTATAGGCCTACCTCAAAAAACAAGAAAAACTGGTATTAAATTATGAAACCTTGCGTCTTAAAGAATTAGAAAGAGAGCAACAAGAAAAGCCCACAGTATCCAGGAGGAAGGAAATAATAAAGACCAGAGCAGAAATAAATGACATAGAGGCCAAAAAAAACAGTACAAAAGATCAATAAAACCAAGAGCTGGTTCTCTGAATGGATAAACAAGATTGATGAACCTTGATCGATGATGACTCCCTCAAAAAAAAATCAGCCAAAAAAAAATAAATAAATAAAAGCTTGATGAACCTCTAGCCAGGCTCACCAAGAAACAAAGAAAGAGGACCCAAATACACAAAGTCAGAAATGAAAGAGGTGAAGTAACAACTGACCCCACTGATAAAAAAAGAATTGTAAAAAAATACTATGAACAACCTACTCCAACAAATGGACAACCTTGATGAAATGGACACATTCCTAGAAAAATACAAGCTTCCAAAACTCAATCACGAAGAATCACAAAACCTGAATAGGCTGATAACTACTGATGAAATTGAAACAGTAATCAAAAAGCTTCCAGAAAACAAAAGCCCTGGACCAGATGACTTCATAGGGGAGTTTTACTGAACATTCAAAGAAGAACTAAAACCAGTCCTTCTCAGAATATTCCAAAAAAAAATCAAGAGGTAGGCACACTTCCAATCTTTTTCTATGAAGCCAGCATTACCCTAATCTCAAAACCAGATAAAGACACCACAAAGAAAGAGAATTACAGGCCAACATCCCTGAGGATCATAGATGCTAAAATCCTCAACAAAATTCTAGCAAACTGGGTCTAGCATTACATTAGAAAGATCATACACCATGACTAAGTGGGATTTATTCCAGGGATGAAAGCCTGGTACAATATCTGCAGACTAATAAACGTGATACATCACATAAACTAATTGAGAGACAAAAATCACATAAGCATATCAATTGATGCAGAAAAGGCATTTGACAAAATCCAACACCCTTTTCTAATAAAAATGCTCAGCAAAGTGGGAATAGAAGCATCATACCTCAACATAATATAAGCCTTATATGACAAATCTACAGCCAACATCATATTCAATGGGCAAAAACCAAAATCATTTCCCTTAAGAGCAGGAACAAGACAGGGATGCCTGCTTTCACCACTCCTGTTCAACATAGTACTGGAAGTGCTAGCCAAAACAATCAGACAAGAAGAAGAAATAAAAGGCATCCAAATGGGAAAATAAGTAAAATTGTCATTGTTTGCAGATGACATGATACTGTACATAGAAAACACTAAAGACTCCATAAAAAATTATTAGACTTAATAAAAGAATTTGGCAATGTAGCAGGATACAAAATTAATGCCAAGAAATCTATAGCAGTTTTATACACCAATAGTGAACTTACAGAAAGAGAGACTTTTTAAAAATCCCATTTACCATTGCACACAAAAAAATTAAGATACCTAGGAATAAACTTAACTAAGGAGGTAAAAGACCTCTACTAAGAAAACTACAGGATGTTGAAAAAAGAGATAGAAGAAGACATAAACAGATGGAGGAGCATATTGTGTTCATGGATTGGTAGAATCAACATCATTAAAATGCCCATACTATCCAATGCAATCTATAGATTCAACGAATTCCTCATTAAAATACCAATAGCATATTTCACAGATCTAGAAATAACTCTCCAAAAATTCATCTGGAATAAAAAACAAACAGCAACAACAACAACAAAAACAAACAACAACTCTGAATAGCTGCAGTGATACTGAGGGGAAAACAAAAACAACAACAACAACAACAAAAAAAAAAAACACAAAAAAAAGTAGGAGGGATCTCAATACCAGATATCAAGATATATTACAAAGCCACTGTTCTCAAAACTGCTTGGTAGTGGCACAAGAAGAGACATATAGACCAATGGAATAGAATAGATAACCCAGAAATTGACCCAAACCACTATGCTCAATTAATATTTGACAAAGGAGGCAAGAACATACAATGGAGTAAAGACAGTCTCTTCAATAAATGGTGCTGGGAAATTTGGTCAGACACATGCAAAAAATGAAACTAGACAACCAACTTACACCCTACACAAAAATAAACTCAAAATGAATAAAGGACTTAAATGTAAGATGGGAAACCATAAAAATATTAGAGAAATCCACAGGCAGCAAAATCTCAGACATATGCCGAAGCAAAATCTTCACTGACACAGCTCCTAGGGCAATGGAAACTAAAGAAAACATAAACAAATGGGACATCAAAATTAAAAGTTTCTGTACAGCAACAGAACCATCAACAAAACAAGAAAACCCACTGCATGGGAGAATGTATTTGCCAATGACATCTCTGATAAGGGCTTAATCTCCAACATTTACAGGGACCTCATACAACTTAAGAAAAGGTAGATAAACAACCCGATCAAAAAATGTGCAATGGACCTAAATACTTTTTGAAAGAAGACATAACGAAGGCCAAGAGACATATGAAAACATGCTCAAAGCCACTAATTGTCCGAGAGGTGCAAATCAAAACGACAATGAGGTACCATCTCACACCTGTCAGAATGGCTATCATCAACAAATCAACAAAGGACAAGTGCTGGCGAGGATGTGGAGAAAAAGGAACCCTCATGCATTGCTGGTGGGAATGCAGGCTGGTGCAGCCACTGTGGAGAACAGTATGGAATTTCCTCAACAAACTAAAAATAGACCTTCCATTTGACCCAGTAATCCCACTTCTAGGAATATATCCCAAGAAATCAGGAACACTAATCAGAAAGGATATATGCATCCCTATGTTCATAGCAGCACAATTCACCATAGCTAAGATTTGGAAACAGCCAAAGTGCCCCTCAGCAGATGAGTGGATTAGAAAACTGCGGTACATCTACACAATAAAATACTATGCTGCTATAAAAAGAAAGGAACGCCTACCATTTGCAACAGCATGGATGGAGCTGGAGAGCATTATGGTAAGTGAAAGAAGTCAGTCAGAGAAAGATAAATATCACATGATCTCACTCATTTGTGGATTATAATGAACAACATAAACTGATGAACAAAAACAGATCTAGAGACAGAGAAGCATCGATCAGATGCTCAAACCTCAGAGGGAAGGTAGGGGAGGGTGGGGTAAGGGGGAGAGATCAACCAAAGGACTTGTATGCATGCATATAAGCATAAGCGATGGACACAGACCACAGGGGCTGAGGGTGAGGGTAGGATGGGGAGGATGGGGGGACAATGGTGGAATAAGGACACATTTGTAATACTTAATCAATAAAGAAAAAAGAATATAAGTACAAAAGCATGAATCATGGAAATAAGAAAAGTTTGAATTACACCAGTTTAGCTAGAGCCCATGAGGCAGATGAAAGGAATATTGTGGGAAAAGTCTGGAGTGGTAACTTGGGGGAAGATCCTAAAATATATTGATTTCCAGTTTAAGAGGACAAAGAAGATGAAAAAGGCAAATATGACTCTGAGGATTTTCATTATAGGTTGCCAGAAAGAAGATACTTTTACTAATAGATATTATAAGTAAACATTTGGTGATTTTTTATTTTTATTTTTTGCTGATCATATACTAATGTTTCAACAGAATGTTTTACAAATCCCTGACTTAACATCTGGATTAAAAAGTATCATGGTGAAGCTTCTATTTCTGCCCTAGATGGAGTAACAGCAACTGTATATAACCTCCCACCTGAAACAGCTAAAACCAGACAATGATATAAAATCTTGTATATAAGAAGAGATCTTAAAAACAGAAACAAACAATAAAAACCCTACAGTAAATGAATGAGTACTCACAAAAGGGTGGACTGAAACACTAGCCTTTGAATTTTATTTCACACTAACCCAGCACAGCAAATGGGTTCTGAGTGGCATAAAGACCAAATAGCAGAGACAGAGGATTCCCTATGTTAATAAAATGGTGAAGTGCAAACTAAGTCCCCAAAAGATAAGAAAGTAAGTAAAAAACATTAATCAGTAACCAAGTTACATTACATACAGACAAGAACTTTCACTAGCTAAGAATTTCTAGTGGATGATGCTTTGAGAGGGAGAGCAGGAAGGGCCCCAAGATTAAGAGTTCTTGGCAGCTGCTGGGAAGTTCCTGCAATCCCTGCCATGTGTTCAGCCTGCCACAAGTAGCTGGGTCCTCTAGCAAAGTGAAATATGCCCCATCTTCAAACAAATTAAACTAAACAATAAAGATACAAAACAACAATTAACAGAGACACTACGTACAATATTTATAGGCGTGCACAACTTACAGACAATACTTATAAACCAGAGTCCTTTTCATGGATCTTTCAGAAGCTCACTTATAGTGCCCAGGACTTACAGCCAGAATGCAGCCCAGAGGGCTTCCAGGTGGGGTGGCCAGTGAACACCCACAAACAGCCTGTTGTTCACAGATTTCATCATATTCTGCCCTCCATAATAAATATTAACTGGCATCTAGAGTCGTTTTGGCTAAAATCTGCCAGTCCCAAGGAGTCATGTAATTATTTTCAGACAAAGTATTAAGGTATCCTTTTGTAAATGGACTGTTAGCCCCATTTTCTCAAATACTTTTCTTTATTTCTTTTGTTTTTGTCTTTTTTTTCTGCCTTATTTCTTTAAAGGTATTAAAGGAGAGAGGCTCATGAATTATATTACCTTGTTGATCTTGCATAAGTGGGCAAGCCAAAAGCTCTCCTGACTTGGCTTGTCTGACACAGGATCACATAATCAAGGATCTAATTGGTGGACTCTCCCACACTGGAGGTGGAGGATCGGGAAGTATTTCCTCCAGTGGCAGGGCTTTAGGTATTACAGGCTCTACACTGCAGGCTCTGCTTCAGGAGGAGGGAGCGGTAGTAAATCCTCCTGTTGCTCTGTAGGCTTTTGATCCTCAAAGGAAGTGGGCATGGTGCAGCTCGAACAAGAGCCCACATAGTTAATGATGATAAGGACACTCGCTTTCCCTGGGCCTGATTTCTCTTTAAATTCCTGCCCACTTGTTCCCAGAGATTAAGTCTAGCATTCCAGCATTAGGGAACCAAGGATTATAAATTATAACAGTTTATAATAAGCTTTTTATTTGTTCTTCTGCAACAGAGTCACCACCTGCTTTTACTAACTGTTTTAGCACTGTGGTATACTGCTGCTGTTCTGTGGACAACTGTTGTCCCATTATGAAACCTTAGCTGAGAAAGAATCTCCTCAAACTTGGAAATCCCAAGCAGGCTCCAATGACTTACTGTACAGTTACTTTCATTTTCTTCCTCTTCATTTTCGAGGATTCCACCGCGTTTCACTGCATTCCTTGGTCCTTACAGGGGGTACCACTTGCCAGGGCTGACCAGCAGACCCCAATTGATGGATGAATGATTCCTCTGACGCATGTTTCTGTGAAAGAGAGGGCTAAGGGACTGCCTAACTAAAGGAACCAGACAACCCTGATCACCTATCTCCTTGGGCTTTTATTGTAGCAACAGCTTGAACTAAAATTAACCTCTAGATACTATCAGCAGGGTAAGTATCCTTGAGAAAGCACATGCTTCTACAAGGTTTTGTCTAAAGACTAAATATAGAGATTCCAGTAAAACACCTGGGGGCTCAGACTTATTTGGAAAAGTCAAGGCAGGGGCTGCTGCCCCTAGAGGCCCCCGACCTTTCAGAGAATCCTCCTTACAGACTTTCCAATCAAGTCCCATGCTTCCCCACACTTGCATTATATTTTTTTCATGTATGGTGATATTATAATTAGTGATCAATTATTAAAGATGTCAAAATTCTTATTAGTGTGAAATAGGAAAACAATTTAACTTAGAACTAATCTTATACAAAGTCATTTCATTAAAGAATATTTTGTGTTATTATGACCTTAGGTTCCCTATGCATTCTTTCTTTAATTGAATATATTGGAGTAACATTGATTAATGAAATTATCTACATTTCAAGTAACCTCAGGTGTTTAGAAAATAAATATTTGAATAACAAGACTCTCCTGTCTCATTGTTTGATATTTCTTTGACTGCTTATAGCTTAATTTCTTATAATATTTATTGGTAATTAACTTCTCTTGTGAAATTTTTATTCATTTCCATTGTCCATTTTATTGGGTTATTCCTATTTTACTTAATAATTTTTGAGAGTTAATTATACATTAAAAATAATCCTTTGACTTTCAGCTACATGACACTATATTTCTGGTTGTCATTTGTCTTTTTTTCCCTTTTTTATTGAATTAATTGAGGTGACACGGATTAGCAAAATTATATAGGTTTCTGGTGCACAATTCTGCAAAACATCATCTGTACACTGTGTTGTGTGTTTACCACCCCACATCAAGTCTTCTTCCATAGCAATTTATCCCCCATATAACCTCCACCATCTTCCCCCGGCAATCACCATACTGTTGTCCAGTTGTATTTTTAAATGTTTTCATTGTTTTTGCACAGATTTTTTTCAAATTCATGTAGATATATTGGTCTCTTTTTATGTTTATTTTATTTATTTTATAGTTAATTTTTGTATGTAAAAATTTACTCATAATTTTATCTTAGTTTTCTATGTTTGTATTTAACTAATTCATCTAGTTTGGTTTTAATTTTTTTTTAAAATATATTTTATTGATTTTTTACAGAGAGGAAGGGAGAGAGATAGAGAGTTAGAAACATCTATGAGAGAGAAACATCGATCAGCTGCCTCCTGCACATCTCCTACTGGGGATATGCCTGCAACCCAGGTACATGCCCTTGACTGGAATCGAACCTGGGACCTTTCAGTCCGCAGGCCAACGCTCTATCCACTGAGCCAAACCGGTTTCGGCTGGTTTTATTTTTTGAGAATGGCATGAGGTAAAGATCTGTTTCCCCTCATCCTATCCTATATAATTAATAAATGATTTCAGTGCCATTTATTAAACAATTATTCTTTCCTCCACTGATTTAAAAGGTAACATTTACCTCGAACAGACTGTCAAACTACAGCGGGAAAGCCGGGGAGGGTTGAGGGGCGGGAGGGGTGGGGGTAAGAGATCAACCGAAGGACTTGTATGCATGCGTATAAGCATAACCAATGGACATAAGACACTGGGGGGTAGGGGAGGCGGGGGGATTGTTAAGGGTGGGAAAAAAAGGAGACATAGGTAATACTCTTTGTAATACTTTAAGTAATAAAACAATTAAAAAAATAAAACGTAACATTTATTATTTATTATATTCTTATATACTTGGATAAGTTTGGGAGTTCTTTATTCTCTTCTACTTATTTCTCAATTTGTGCATCAATTCTACATTATTAATTATTGTGGCCTTGTAATAAGTTTTAATATCTGATAAGAAGTTTCCCCTCATACTTTTTTTAATTGCACTGTTCTTTCCTATTTATTATGTTTTTAAATTTTTAATTATTTGGTGATATTGGTTAATAAAATTATATATGTTTCAGGTGTACAATTCTACAACACATCATCTATATATTGTATTGTGTGTTCACCACCCAGTCAAATCTCCTTCCATCTCCATTTATCCCCCGCCCCTTTAGCCTCTTCTGCCTCCCACCACCTCTTTCCTGATTTTTTTTCTTTGCTTAATTCCTTTAAATACACTTTAGAATCACTTTGCTATTTCTAAGCAAATTCTATTGGAAATGTTTTTGAAATTGCATTAAATCTAGAGGATAATTTGGGAAGAATTTAGAAATAAATTTATAAAAATTTGCTTTTTTTAACTTTTCAGTGAAGTTTTATTCTTTTAGGTTCTGCATATTTATATTTCTTCTTGTCTTTTATATTCTTTATTGCTATGGAGGATGCCATATTTTCCTATTGTATTTTAAAGATGATTATTTATAATATGTAGAAAAGCTATCGAAAATTGCATATTTATTATATAATTAATCTTTGTATGGAATTTTTTCATTAGTTATAGGAATTTTTCATTAATCTTCTTGGATTTTCTAGGTATACAACCATAACATCAACAAATGGCAATTATCTTTCCCGCTCTTAAATACTGTGATTTCTTTTCCTCTTTATAGTTTATTTTATGTTATGTAGAACATGTAGGGCAATGTTAGATAACATTATCAATATCAAGTATCTTGTATTTTTTAGATTATAATGTAATATCAATATTAGATGATTTTTATCATCTTAAATATGTACCCAGTTAGCCCTGTCTGTTGTGGTTCAATTGGTTGGAGAGTCATCCCATACATCAAAAAGTGGCAGGTTTGATTCCCTGTCAGGTCCCATACCCAGGTTGTGGCTTCAACCCCTGGTTGGGGCACATGCGGGAGGCAAACGATCAATGTTTCTCACATCGGTGTTTCTCTCTCTCTCATTCTCCCTTCTTCTCTCTAAAAATCAATAAAAATATGTTCCCAATTAAAAACTGTTACACAAATAACACATAAATATATTTTAATATATAAAAAGTTAAATAATACTAAAACCTCCTGAATAAAAAGTGAAATTTCTACTTTATAAAGCCCATTTCCACTTCCAATTTTTATTCCTTTCCCCAGAGAAAATTATTATTAATAGTACTATACTTTCTTTCACTTTCTATGTGTATATTTTTTTAAAACATAGCTTAGATTATACTAAGAATATAGTCTTCCATTTTGAGTGTAATAAGACTTTTAAAAAATCTGCAATGAGTTTTCAGTTTTCAAATGGCTATTTGGACTCTTGATATTCAGTCTGCACAATAAGCAGTCATTAAGTGTAAATTATTTTTATTATTATTATTTGTATTGATATGATAATATGTTTTTTGCTGTAAACTATTAATATATTCTAGTAATAAATCCCATAATATTACATTATCCTAGTAATTTTTAGTTTTTAATTTAATTTAATTTTATTTTATTTTATTTATCACCATTTATCCCTTTATGCTCTCTTCCACTTCCACACACACCCCCACCATCACTACACTGTTATTCATGTCTATGAGTTCTCTCCTTTTTTTTCTTTTTTTTTTTTGCTTAATCCTTCCACCCCTTCTCCCAACAACCCCCCCCCCCCAGAGCTGTCTGCCTTCTCTCTATCTATAAGTCTGTGTCTATTTTGCTTAGTAGTTCAGTTTATTCATTAAATTCCAAATATATCCTCATTATTTAATAAATCCTGATTTTTCAATATGTATTATTTTAATGTACTCTTAATTTAAAATTTTTAACAGTTTATTTGGACTTTTGGAGCATAGTTTATTAAAACTAAGCTATTAATTTTCTTTAGTGGGTTACCTTTCTTAAGTTTGGCTTTGAATTTAGTTTTACAAAATGAATTGTACAACTTCTCTTTCTTTTACTGCTCTAGTTTATATTAATAGACATATTATCTTTTGTCTTGAAATTTTGAAAGAACTCACTGGGAAAATTTATTGCCTCTAGAGCGTTTGTTCATGGTAGTTCTTCAATAACTATTTTCAATTTATTCCATGGTTATTGATCTATTCAATAGAGTTACAAAATAAACGATTGCATAGAACATACTTATATTAAACAATTATTTGATGTTTACCTGAAATATAAATGTAACTGTTTATTATATTTTATTTAAAGATGATTTTTAGAATAGTTTTAAATTTACACTAAAACTGGTAGTAATGTAAAGAGATTTAATATATATCTCTTACTTCCACACATGCATAGTTTCCCCCAATGTCAACATTGCTCACCAGAATGGTACAGTTTTTACCAAGAAAGAATCTATATTAACACGCTATAATCACCCAAAGATCATAGTTTATCTAAGGGTTTTCTTTTGGTGTACAAACAATATGTTTAGACACATACATAGTGATATACACTGAGCGGCCAGATTATTATGACCACCTGACGTTTGTAGACAAATTAGCTATAATTTCGCACTTAAGTTGCTAGAGGGCCAGACCATTATAAATAGGGAAGCAGGTTGTTTACCACGACAGTAGAAGTGACTTTTTTCTGAAGATATGGGTAAACAACGCGATTTAACAGCCTTTGAACGTGGGATATATTTGAACGTGAGTGGCCAGATTATTATGACCACCCCATCAGTACTTTGTTGGACCACCTTTTGCCTTCAGTACTGCGGCGATTCTTCTTGGCATTTACTCCACGAGATGTTGAAAGGTGATGCGAGGAATCTGACACCATGCCTGATGAATAGCACTGTCCATCTCTGTGAGATTTGATGATTGTGGAACCAGCTGCCTGATGGCTCTTTTAACTTTGTCCCACAAATGCTCAATTGGATTGAAATCTGGTGATTGTGGGGGCCACCTAAGCAAGGTAAAGTCTCTCTCATGTTCTTGAAACCACTCCTGCACAATATGAGCACCGTGGCATGGGGCACTGTCTTATGGAAAGAAGCCATCTCCATTGGGATACGCCATCAACATGATAGGATGAACTTGATCAGCAATGATACTTAGGTATATTGTGCTATTCAGACATTGTTCCACACGAATTAAAGGGCCCAAATCATGCCAGGAAAGCATGCCCTAAACCATAACACTGCCCCCACCAGCTTGAAGGGTTGTACTCATGCATGTGGGGTGCATGCTTTCATGCTGTTTCCGCCAAATTCTCACTCTGCCATCTGCATGATGCAACTGGAAACGTGATTCATCGGACCACATGAATTTTTTTCCAGTACTCGACTGTCCAATCCTTGTGTTCCTGTGTGAATTGGAGACGTTTTATCTTGATAACTGCAGGTAGCATAGGTGTTCGAACAGGCCTTCGGCTTCCATATCCCATACGATGCAGTGTACTGCTAATTTGCCTACAAACGTCAGGTGGTCATAATAATCCGGCCACTCACATTCAAATATATCCCACATTCAAGGTCTGTTAAATTGCGTTGTTTACCCGTATCTTCAGAAAAAAATCACTTCTACTGTCATGGTAAACAACCTGCTTCTTTATTTATAATGGTCTGGCCCTCTAGCAACTTCAGCTCGAAATTATAGCTGATTTGCCTAGAAACGTCAGGTGGTCATAATAATCTGGCCACTCCACTCAGTGTGTATCCATTATTATATTATCAGGCAGAATATTTTCTAAAATATTTTTGTCTATACATCCCTCCCCTCCCCAACTTATGGACACCACTAATCTTTTCATTGTTTCAACAGTTTTGCCTTTTTCAGAATGTGACATAGTTGTAATCATACAGTATGTAGCCTTCTCAGATTGGCTTCTTTCACTTAGTAATATGCATGTAAGTTTCCTTCATGTGTTTTCATTGTTCCATACCTTATTTCTTTTTAGTGCTGAATAATATTACATTGTCTTTCGATGTACCATAATTTATTAATTAAATCACTTACTCAAGGGGACCATAATTGCTTCCAAATTTAGACAATTATGAATAAAGCTTCTATAAACAACTATGTGCATAGTTTTGTGTGTTGACATATATTTTCAACTTTGATAAAGTAAATACCAAGGAGAAAAATTGCTGGATTTTGTGGTAATAGCATGTTTAGTTTTTTAAAACTTTATTTTTATTGTTGGCACTATTACAGATATCCCCATTCCCCCCCACTTTGCCCACCTCTACCCAGCCCCCTCCCCCCTTCCCTCTGGCCATCACCACACTGTTGTCTGTGTCTATGGGTTATACATATATGTTCACCTTCTTTCTTCCAGTTCCCCACCACCTTCCCTTCTGACAGCTGTCAGTCTATTCCATGTATCCATACCTGTTTCCATTTTGTTCATCAGTTTGTTTTGTTCATTAGATTCCATATATGGGTGATATCATATGGTATTTGTCTTTCTCTGGCTTATTTCAGCATGCTTAGTTTTTAAGAAACTTCCAAAATGTCTTCCAAAATGGCTGTACAATTTTGTATTCCCACCAATTGTGAATGAGAGTTCCTGTTGCTCCATGTCCTTGTCAGTATTTAAGGATGCCAAGTTCCAGAGATCGGCCATTCTATTAGGTGTGTTATGCTATCTTATTTTTTTTTTTTACCTGTTGACATATGATGTGGAGCCTCTTTTCATATGCTTATTTGTAATCTGCATATTTTCTTTTGTGAGGTGTCTGTTAATCCTTGGTCCATTTTTTAGTTTTTGTTTGTTTGTTTAATTTATTGTAGATATTTAAAAATTCTTTGAATATCTTGGATAACAGTCCTTTATCATATTTATCATTTGCAAATATTTTCTCCGAGTCTGTGGTTTGTCTTCTAATTCTCTTGACAGTGTTTTGCACAGAAATTTTAAATTTTAATGAATTCTAGCTTAACAATTATTTATTTCATGGGAAATGTTTTTAGTATTGTTTCTGAAAAGGCATCACCATCCCCAAGGTCACCTATGTTTTCTCCTATATTATCTTCTAAGAATTTTATAATTTTGCATTTTACATTTAGGACTATTATCCATTTTTAATTCATTTTTATGAAGGGTATAGGTTCTCTGTGTAGATTCCTTTTCTTTTTTTTCTTATGGATGGTCAGTTATTCTAACACCATTTGTTGAAAAGACTAGTTTTGCTCTATTGTATTGCCTTTGCTCCTTTGTCAAATATCAGTTGCCTATATGTATCTAGATATATTCTGGAACTTTCTATTCTGTCCCACTGATCTATTTGTCTCTTCTTGAAACTGTAGATTTGTAGTAAGTCTTAAAGTTTGGTAGCATCAGACCTCCAACTTTGTTCTCTTTCAATATGGTATTGGCTATTATAGGTCTTTGCCATATCATATAAGCCTTATAATCAGTTTGTCAATATCCATGGAGCTAATTTCTGGGATTTTGATTAGGATTGTATTGATTCCATAGATCAAGTTGGGAAGAACTGACATCTTGATAATATTTAGCCTTCCTATTCATGAACATTAAATATCTCTCCATTTATTTTGTTATTTGATTTCATTCATCAGAGTTTTGCATTTTTTCTTAAATAGGTCTTGTATATATTTTTATTTGATTTATACATAAATATTTCATTTGGAAGGTTTTAACATAAATGGCATTGGCTTTTAAATTTCAAATTTCACTTGTTGGTAAATTTCCTATATTTGTATCTGCTAAAACTGCCAAACTTACTATTTAGATTCTCTTTTTCTTAATGAATTTCAGTATTTATCACTTAAAATTTGTTCAACTATTCATAACAAAAAAACACAACTGATAATGACTTCAAGAAATAAGCATTTATTTTTCTCTTATAATAAAAAAATTCAAAGTAGACAGATGCTGGTATTGGATTAATAGCTCAAAAATATCTTGGGTAGTGTATCTGACACTCTTTTTGAGATAACCATATGATTTTCATAGTATCAGGCATCATATCCACCTTCAAGACAGAAAATGGTGGGGGAAGAAATGGTACTTTCTATGCATGTCTCTATTATCAGGAAAATAAAAGTTGATCCAGCAACCATCAACAGACTTCTTATATCATATTAGCCCAAACTGGTTACATGGCTATCTCTAGTTGCAAGAGAATCTGTGAACCTAACTATTTATCTTTCCTACCTTCTATATCAGTGATGGCGAACCTATGACACGTGTGTCAGAGGTGACACGTGAACTCATTTTTTTGGTTGATTTTTCTTTGTTAAATGGCATTTAAATATATAAAATAAATATCAAAAATATAAGTCTTTGTTTTACTATGGTTGAAAATATCAAAAAATTTCTATATGTGACATGGCACCAGAGTTAAGTTAGGGTTTTTCAAAATGCTGACGCACCGAGCTCAAAAGGTTCGCCATCACTGTTCTATATAGAAGTGGGGAGAGGAAAGGAATTGAAAATAGATCTTATGTTATCCACCTAGCAGTGTCTTCTATAAAGCAATTTCTACTTCCTCCTCAAATTATCTCTTTTATCAATATTTTTACATCTATTAACTTAGTATATAGCATCTAGCTTTATACCACCTAACAAACGTTCTAATGGAAGTATAAATTGGTAAAACCTGCTTAGAAATTTGGTTGGCAGGATGAATACATGCTTCATGTCCCAGAAATTCTACTCCTAGGAATACAACTCAACAAAGAGGCAGGTCACCAAAGATATGCACAAGAATACTTTAGCAGATTTATTCATAGTAGTCACAAACTGGAAACTACCTAAACTCTTATCACCAGGAAAATGAGTAAAATTATGGTATGTTCATACAATGAAACTTGTTATGTTCACATACTAGCCAAACTACTACTTCACACAAAAATATGATTGAGCTTCACAAACATATTGATGAGTGAAAGAAGCCAGATATTAAAGTGGACATGCTTTATGATCTCATTTATATACTAGGGGCCCAGTGCATGAATTCATGCATCTTGAAAAGAACTGTGGGCTGTGAGGCTGCAGTGGACACAAGGGCGGGTCTCGGCCCATCCTCCACTTCCCTTCCGCCCCTCCTGCTATGGCCCCCAGTCCCCTGTCTGCTGGCAGCCATGCTCCCACCACCACCACCACCACCACCACCACCACCACCACTCCTATGTGCTGACGGCACTGGCCCCACTGGCACCCACTGATAATGCAGAGTGATTGAGGCAGGAGCCAGCAGTGGGTGCAAGCAGCGGCTTCTGCTCTGATCACCCCTCAGGAGCAGGAGAAGGTGGAGAAGCCCTCAGAGGTGATTGGGGCGGCACCCATTAATGGCACCGAGTGATCAGGACCAACTCCAGGTGCCGGCAGTGGTTGTGAGCGGCAGCTCTGGCACTGGCAGCAGGTGTGAGTGGGGCCACTGCCAGCAGCAGGTGCAAGAGGCTGCTGCCAGCCCCAATTGCCCCTCAGGAGCAGGGGGAGGTGAAGAAGCCCTGAGGGGCAATTGGTGCCGGCAGCCATTGCTTGCAGCAGCTGACAGTGCCAAGAGATCTGGGTGCCAGCAGCAGGTGAGAGCACTGGGCAGGATTGTGGCATGTGGGAGCAAAGAATTTTCAGTAACCACTAGAGGCTTGCCCTGATGACAGCAACCAGTGCCTCACCTTGGTCTGGCACCCCCACTCACCTGCCCCACCATCCTGCTGCACCCAGTGCCCACCATGTTCTGCACTCTGCCAGCTGCTGCCAACGCCCGGCATGTTCTATGTGCCACACGCACCCGCTGGTGGTCAATGCACATCATAGCGATGGGTTCTTCAGTTTGGTTGTTTGGTTGTTTCTCCATTCGGTCTATTTGCATATTAGCCTTTTATTATATAGGATGATTCAAAAAGAAATAAAATTAATCCATATTGTTAAAAGTTAGAATTGGAGTTACTCTTGCTAAAGGGGTAATGAATAAAAAGGAGTTTGAAAGGGATTTCTGGAGGAGGCTTGTAATGTTATGTTTCCTGATTTGGGTATGTGCAATTTTGAAAATTATTTGAATTTTTAACTTATGACATGTGTAAATTTCTCTCTATATAATATAATTGAATTTAAGTAAACAAAATAAGCAATCACTATTTATCACCCCTTGATGGAAAAGACTTGACTTGGGGTAGTGAATACACAATACAATATACAGATGATGTATTATAACACTGTACCCCTGAAGCCTATATAATTTAATTAACCACTGTCACCCCAATAAATTCAATAAAAAACAACCAACCAAACTATGTGAACAAAACAAAATTAGAGTCCAAGCCATCTGGCTGCCAGTTTCTAATTCCTAGTAACTACTTACATGAGATAACTTTTGAAATGTTATGGTTTCCACATTTTCTTTTGATGTTTGCATGTTTTGATTCCTCATCTAATTACTGAGCTTATTCACTATGCTTGCTTCCAAGTACTCCTTGTATTATTTATGCCAAATTAGATATAACCATTAAAACTTGAATTTGTTTTAGTATTAACCACTTGGGATTTTACATAAAATGATCTATCTTCAATTTTGAATGATACCTTCTAATATTTTCTCATTGAGATTTTGAAATTCTCATCAATGAGGCCTTACAACCCTAAAGTTTCCATTGAACATGCAAATTTTTCTTCCTCTAGATTCATGACATACTCCATGAGTACACAAGTATTAGGAATAAAATAGCTACATCAGAATGAGTAATCTCTTTAGAATAGTTAATCGCTTGTGTTTATTTTCTATTATATTAATAAGGTAAGCACTATTGCTGTAATAATCAATGTGAAGTGATGCAGTTAGAACTGTTCTAGGGCTATTCTTTCTTCCCAGCTAGTTTTTTTCCCCATGTCCCCAGTCCTTTTTCATGTTTGACTGTATGGTTGAAGATTTTTATCTTCATCTAAGAGTTCTTTGTGAACTTTAGTTAATTGTAAACACATATATTTTATATCTGCCAAACTATCTTTCATACTGCTGCCTCAGGGACTCAGTGTTGATCTGATATGGAATGATGTTGAGATGCAAGAATGCTCCAGGTATGCTCTGATAAAGGATTTTGCTCTATTTATTTGTTATTCTTTTATTCAAGCTGGCTTCCCTCCACACACACACTTGTATGGGGAGAGCTCATTCTTTATTTTTGAAATGGAAAAAAGAAAAGGAACATAAAAGTGAAGACCAAGAGGTATTTTCTACTGATCTTAAGAAATGGATCCCAAACCTAGGAGATTTTTTGACTGTCATTGCAGAACTTGCTCCTATGTTTTATTTGGCCTGACACTCATACTTATTTCTTCTAAGACTGTGGTATTATAAAACAAATTCCATAGATATAAGATAACACTCCATTTAAAAATATATAGCCTCCAAACTTGTTATAATTAAAGAATATCCCAACTACTAGGGTCTCTGTTACCGCAGAGAGCAGAGTCCTTCTGATACCTCCTGGGATGGAGCCCATATCTGAATGTCACATTCTGATCTGTCTTCCTTTCCTATAAAGAACCCTTGCTCCAGGTTTTAATTTTCCTCCAATTTCCACTATCTTAACTCATTTGTTCTCTCCATTTCCTTCTAATTCCTTCCAAGACAGTGGTAATATAAAGTAATTCCCATAGATATAATTTAACAGCCCATTTAAAAAATAAAATTTAATCTTAAAAGTTGACATAATTAAAGAATATCCCTATATTATCTTTCTGAGCGAGTGCATAGGAGACTTTTCATGTATGAAAATGTTCTTTTTAAAAAATATATTTTTATTGATTTCAGAGAGGAATGGAGAAGGAGAGAGAAATAGAAACATCAATGATGAGAATCATTGATCAGTTGCTTCCTTCAAGCCCCCTACTGGGGATGGAGCTCACAACCTGAGCATGTGCCCTTGACTGGAATCGAACCCGGGACCCTTCAGTCTGCAGGCCAATGCTCTATCCACTGAGCCAAACCAGCTAGGGCATTAAATGTTCTTATTTTACTCCCATATTTGATTGATATATTTTATAGATATATATTGTAGATTTCAGTTGTAAATTACTTTTTACTAATAATTTTGAAGTCATAATTCATTATCTTCAAGCTTCTGGTGTTGTTGAGAAGTCCTTTGCCATTATTAGTCCTTCTTCTTTGTATAAGAAGTTATTTGTATGGGGGGGGTGTGCATAAGCATCTATGCATACATGAGAAAGAGGGGAGAGAGAGAGAAAGAAAAGAAGAAGAAGAAGAAGGAGAAGAAGAAGAAGAAGAAGAAGAAGAAGAAGAAGAAGAAGAAGAAGAAGAAGAAGAAGAAGAAGAAGAAGAAGAAGAAGAAGGAAGGGGAGGAGGAGGAGGAGGAGGAGGAGGAGGAGGAGGAAAGCTTTTAGGCTATTCTTTTAATCCATAATGCTCTAAATCTTCCAAATGATGTCCCTTGACATTTTTCCATTTTAATTAATTGTGCTGGGCACTTGATATATACTTTTAATTCATAATTTCAGGTACTTAGTACTAAATGTATTATTTATTTAATAATTTATATTCTGCATCAATTGATATGACCATGTGGTTTTTTTCTTTCAATTTGTTTATGTGATGTATCACGTTTATTGATTTGCGGATATTGTACCATCCTTGCATCCCTGGGATAAATCCTACTTGGTCATGGTGTATGATCTTTCTGATGTACTGCTGGATCTGATTTGCTAAGATTTTGTTGAGGATTTTGGCATCTATGTTCATGAGGGATATTGGCCTGTAATTCTCTTTCATTGTGTTGTCTTTACCTGGTTTTGGTATTAGGGTGATGCTGGCTTCATAGAATGAGCTTGGAAGTGTTCCTTCCTCTTGAATTTTTTGTAGTAGTCTGAGGAGGATAGGTTTTAGTTCTTCCTTGAATGTTTGGTAAAACTCCCCTGTGAAGCCGTCTGGTCCTGGGCTTTTGTTTGCTGGAAGCTTTTTGATGACTGCTTCAATTTCTTCCATAGTTATTGGCCTGTTGAGATTTTTAGATTCTTCCTGATTGAGTTTTGGAATGTTGTATTTTTCTAGGAATTTGTCCATTTCCTCCAGGTTGTCTAGTTTGTTGGAGTAGAGCTGTCCATAGTACTTTTTAACAATCATTTGTATTTCTGTGGGGTCTGTTGTTATTTCGCCTCTATCGTTTCTGATTTTGTTTATTTGGGTCCTCTCTCTTTGCTTCTTGGTGAGTCTGGCTAGAGGTTTGTCAATCTTGTTTATCCTTTCAAAGAACCAGCTCTTGGTTTCATTGATTTTCTGTATTGTTTTTTTGGTCTCTATGTCATTTATTTCTGCTCTGATCTTTATTATCTCCTTCCTTCTGCTCATTCTGGGGTTTTCTTGTTGCTCTCTTTCTAATTCTTGGAGTTGTAGAGTTAGATGATTTACTACCATTTTTTCTTGTTTTTTGAGATAGGCCTGTAGAGCTATAAACTTCCCTCTCAGGACTGCTTTCATTGTGTCCCATAGGTTTTGGATTGTTGTGTTTTCATTGTCATTAGTTTCCAGGATGTTTCGAATTTCGTCTTTGATTTCATTGGTAACCCAATCAATATTTAATAGCATGCTATTCAGCTTCCAGGTGTTTGAGTATTTTGGGTTGTTTTTATTGTAGTTTATTTCTAATATTATTCCATCGTGGTCTGCGAAGACGCTTTTTTATGATTTCAATTTTCTTGAATTTGGGGATACTTTGCTTGTGACCCAATATATGGTCTATTTTTGAATATGTCCTATGAGCATTTGAGTAGAATGTATATTCCCTGGCTTTTGGGTGAAGTGTTCTGAAGGTGTCTATTAAGTCCATCTGATCTAGTGAGTCATTTAGGATTGCTGTATCTTTGCTGATTGTTTGTCTAGCGGACATATCCAGTGCTGTCAGTGGTGTATTAAAGTCCCCTACTATGATTGTATTGTTGTCGATCTCTCCTTTGATATCTTCCAGGAGCTTTTTTATGAATTTGGGTGCTCCTGCATTGGGTGCATATATGTTTACCAGGGTTATATCTTCTTGTTGTATTGATCCCTTTAGTATTATGAAGTGGCCTTCCTTATATCTTGTTATGGCCTTCACTTTGAGGTCTATTTTGTCCGATATAAGTATTGCTACCCCAGCTTTCTTTTCCTTTCCATTTGCCTGAAAGATATTTTTCCATCCTTTCACTTTCAGTCTGTGTGAGTCCCTTCTAATGAGGTGGGTTTCTTGTAGACAGCAGATGTATGGGTCATGTTTTTTTATCCATTCAGCCACTCGATGTCTTTTGTTGGGAGCATTTAGTCCGTTTACGTTTAAAGTTATTATTGAAAGGTACTTGTTTGTAGGCATTTCTGTTTTTGTGTGGCTGTTTTCTTTCTGAGCTTTTTATTTCTTATTTTTATACCAGTCCCTTTAGCATTCCTTGCATTGCTGGCTTGGTGGTGATAAACTCCCTTAGCCTTTTTTTGTCTGTGAAGCTTCTTATTTCCCCTTCAAGTTTGAATGATAGCCTTGCTGGATAGAGTATTCTTGGATTCAGTCCTTTGCTTTGCATCACTTTGTAAATTTCCGTCCATTCTTTTCTGGCCTGATGTGTTTCTGTTGAGAAATCATTTGACAATCTAATGGGAGATCCCTTGTATGTAACTTTCCGTCTCTCTCTTGCAGCCTGTAAGATTCTCTCTTTGTCCTGAACATTTGCCATGGTAATTATGATGTGTCTTGGTGTGGGTCTTTTTGGGTTCACCTTGTTTGGGACTCTCTGGGCTTGTGTGACTTTTTTCTTCCCCACCTCAGGGAAGTTTTCTGATATTATTTCTTCTAATAGGTTTTCTAATCCTTGTTCATCCTTCTGTTGTTCTGGTACCCCTATTATTCGTATGTTGTTTCGTTTCATGTTGTCCCAAAGCTCCCTTAGGCTCTCCTCCTGTCTTTTCATTTTTTTCTCCAATTGCAGTACAATTTGGGTGTGTTTTGCTTCCTTGTCTTCTAATTCACTAATTCGGTCCTCCGCTTGACAAAATTCAACACCCATTTTTGATAAAAGCTCTCAGCAAGGTGGGAGTAGAAGGATCATACCTCAACATAATACAAGCCATATATGACAGGCCCACAGCCAACATCATACTCAATGGACAAAAACTAACACCATTTCCCCTAAGAACAGGAACAAGACAGGGATGCCCCCTCTCACCACTCCTGTTCAACATAGTACTGGAATTGTTAGCCATTGAAATTCGGCAAAAAGAAGAAATAAAAGGCATCCAAATTGGAAAAGAGGAAGTAAAACTGTCCTTATTTGCAGACGACATGATATTATACATACAAAACCCTAGAGACTCCATCAAAAAGCTACTGGACTTAATACATGAATTTGGCAATGTAGCAGGATACAAAATTAACCCCAAGAAATCCGAGGCATTTCTATACACCAATAGTGAACTTTCAGAAAGAGAGATTATAAAAACAATCCCGTTTACCATCGCACCAAAAAAATTAAGCTACCTAGGAATAAACTTAACTAAAGAGGTAAAAGACCTCTACTCAGAAAACTACAGGACGTTGAAAAAATATATAGAGGAAGACATAAACAGATGGAAGAACATACCGTGTTCATGGATTGGTAGAATCAACATCATTAAAATGTCCATACTACCCAAAGCAATCTATAAATTCAACGCACTTCCCATTAAAATACCAACGGCATACTTCAGAGATCTAGAACGAACTCTCCAAAAATTCATCTGGAATAAAAAAAGACCCCGAATAGCTGCAGCAATCCTGAAAAAGACCAAAGTAGGTGGGATCTCAATACCAGATATCAAGTTGTATTACAAAGCCACTGTTCTCAAAACTGCCTGGTACTGGCACAAGAATAGGCATATAGATCAATGGAATAGAATAGAGAGCCCAGAAATCGGCCCGAACCAATATGCTCAATTAATATTTGACAAAGGAGGCAAGAACATACAACGGAGCCAAGATAGTCTCTTCAATAAATGGTGTTGGGAAAATTGGACAGATATATGCAATAAAATGAAACTAGATCACCAACTTACACCATACACAAAAATAAACTCAAAATGGATAAAGGACTTAAATGTACGACAGGAAACCATAAAAATTCTAGAAGAATCCAAAGGCAACAAAATCTCAGACATATGCCGAAGCAATTTCTTCACTGATACAGCTCCTAGGGCACTTGAAACGAAAGAGAAAATGAACAAATGGGACTACATCAAAATAAAAACTTCTGCACAGCAAAAGAAACCATCAACAAAACAACGAGAAAACCCACTGTGTGGGAAAACATATTTGCCAATGTCATATCTGATAAGGACCTAATCTCCAAAATTTATAGGGAACTCATACAACTTAACAAAAGGAAGATAAACAATCCAATCAAAAAATGGGCAAAGGACCTAAATAGACACCTTTCAAAAGAGGACATTCAGAAAGCCAAGAGACATATGAAAACATGCTCAAAGTCACTAATCATCCGAGAGATGCAAATCAAAACAACAATGAGGTACTATCTCACACCTGTCAGACTGGCTATCATCAACAAATCAACAAACGACAAGTGCTGGAGAGGATGTGGAGAAAAAGGAACACTTGTGCACTGCTGGTGGGAATGCAGACTGGTGCAGCCACTATGGAAGACAGTATGGAGTTTCCTTAAAAAACTGAAAATAGAACTCCCATTTGACCCTGTGATCCCACTTCTAGGAATATATCCCAAGAAACCAGAAACACCAATCAGAAAGGATATATGCACCCCTATGTTCATAGCAGCACAATTCACCATAGCTAAGATCTGGAAACAGCCTAAGTGCCCATCAGTAGATGAATGGATTAGAAAACTCTGGTACATCTACACGATGGAATACTATGCTGCTCTAAAAAGGAAGGAACTCTTACCATTTGCAACGTCATGGATGGAACTGGAGAGCATTATGCTAAGTGAAATAAGCCAGTCAATGAAGGAAAAATACCACATGATCTCACTCATTCATGGATAATAGAGACCATTATAAACTTTTGAACAATAATAGATACAGAGGCAGAGCTGCCTCAAACAGATTGTCAAACTGCAGCAGGAAGGCCGGGGAGGGTTGGGGGGCAGGAGGTAGGGGGGTAAGAGATCAACTAAAGGACTTGTATGCATGCATATAAGCATAACCAGTGGACATAAGACATTGGGGGATAGGGGAGGCTAGGGGACTGTCTAGGGCGGGGGGATAAAATGGACACATATGTAATACCCTTTGTAATACTTTAAGCAATAAAAAAAAATAATTTATATTCCATTTAATTTTTATTTTGTAACAAACTGTCCCAAAACATAATGGCTTAAAATAAAAATTAATAGTATTATTATCTCTCAAAATTCTGTGACTTTACAGGAATCAGCTGAGCTGTCCTCATTTGGATTCCCTCATGTGGTCCCAGTCAAATGGCAGTGGGGCCTGAAGTCATTTGAAAACTTCACTAGCTTAGACTGTCCAAAATGGCTTCTTCATCTACATGCTTGACACCTCAGCTTTGATGACTGAAACAGCACAGGGTTAGCCAGTCATTTTTTCTCCATACACGGCTTCCTCATAGCATGGTTATCTCAGGGGAATCAGACCTCTCATGTGGAGACTGGATTTCCCCAGAACACACATTCCTGAAGTGAGTATTCTAAGAATTAGGAAGTCAAAGTTACTATCTTTTTAAATCAGTGGTTCTCAACTGGGGATTATTTTGCCCCTATCCCAGGGGATATTTAGTTATGTCTGAAGTCATGTATAGTTGTCACAAGTGGAAGGAGGGTGCAACTGGCATCTAGTTAGTAGAGGCCTGGGATGCTGCTAAACATCCTATAATGAGCAGCAAGAAATTATTTAGTCAAAGGTCAATTACGCTGAATTTGAGAAATTATTTTAACCTTTAGGTCCAAAACTGACATAGCATCACTTCTGCAACATTCTATTTGTCAAAGCAGCTATAAGATAGAATAGAATTTTAGTCAGCAAAGACTTTGAAACAAAGGATTTTGAACTCTGTATTTAGTAGTTTGCTTGCCTCCATTTCATTTAGTTCTTTTTCTGGAAATTACTTCTGCTCCTTCATTGGTGACTTGTTTCTTTGTCTCTACATTTTGGCTACTTTCCTGTGTCTATTTTTATGTATTAGGTAGAGCTGTTATGTCTCCTGTAGTGGTAAGGTAGCCTTGTGTAGTAGGTGTCTTGTAGGGCCCAGTGGCTTAGCCTCCCCAGTCACCTGAGCTGGGCACTCTAGGTGTGCCCCTGTGTGGACTGTGTACACAGTCTCGTAGTTGAGCCTTGATTGCTGTTGTGTCACTAGGAGGAATTGACCTCCAGGTCAATTGGCTGTGAGGACCAGCTGTGACTACAGTGAAAGAGCTGTTGTGAAGGAGACATCCCTATGGAACAGGGCTTGCTTCAGTGCTCACTGAGTCTGCTCCTTGAGTGTATTGCTTTTAGATGTGTAATCTGGTGTGGTGTAAAGCTGACCACCAGGTGCCCTGGCTCTGGATCCTCCTGAGAGGTGCAGATGCAGCCACTGCCTAGGATCCCTCAGCAGGAGCTACAGAGAGATCTGTAGATGGCTGCTACTTGGTTGGGCTTGGAAGTGCTCAGTTGAGGGCTAGGTATGAAGGAAGGCAGGCTGGTGATAATTGCCTCTTATTGGTAGGTTTGGGGCATGCTGACACCATCTGCTGCTTATTTGAGAGATTTTAGAAAAGTCTGAAGCCTGAACCAGGATAAACCATTCATATGGAAAAGCCACTACAAACAGCATGGGTGGGGCTGCAAATTGGGTAGGCGGGGTCTCAGGGAATCATCAAGATGGAGTGAACAGTGTTGGCCACACTGATGGAAACTCAGATATGGCTGCCAGACAGCTCTCCAATAAGGGAGGTCCCAGAACAGGAACAATGACCCCTGAAAGTACCCTGGTCTTGGAGAAAGCTGCCCAGAGTTCCTGCCCCAATGCCAAAAATTCAGTTCCTCCTCATATGTCCCTGAATCCCCCAAAGCTGCCTTCTGGCGTTGGAGGTCAGAGGAAGTTGGACCATGTAAGTTCATGCACTGGCCCTTTAAGAGGAACTGCTTGGGTCTCCAGCTGCCTCTGTGTCACTCAGCCACAGTCCCCAGTGGCTTTTAGAGCCTGAAGTTACAGGGATTTCTCTTCCCTGCTCTGGAACCCTGGGCTGGGGGGTCTGGTGTGGGGCTGGGACCCCTTGCATCTCACTCTGCAGTAGAGATATCCCTCCTGATTAAAAATAATTCCACATATTGGTATCAGACCAGCTGGTTCCACACCTCCACCCTTCCTATCAGTCTCAATGTGCTTTATTCTTTACTTCTTTAGTTGTAGGACTTCCATTCAGTCAGATTTCAGGATTTCTGAATGATGGTTTTTCTGTATTTAGTTGTAATTTTGATGTGGTTGTGTGAGGCATCAAGTAATGGCATTTATGTATGCCGCCATCTTGGTTCTCTTTTTTGATAGACATTTAGATGAAAATATAAGGGCATGTCCCAGAAAAGAGAAAAAGAGAGAAGCAAAATAGGAGATAATTTTTTTTTAAAGTAGGGAATAACTCCAGAAGATCTAATATCCTTGTAGTAGGAATTTTGGGAAGAGAATAAAGAAAATGAAGTTTAATGGTAGCTAATATTCAAAGATGGCTTCCCAGTGAGCCTTGTCTTCCTATACTTATGTCCTTATCTGTTTTCCTTCCCTTGTATTTGTTCTGACCTTTCTTTTAGACCAAAAATTGTGGCAGAGGTAATACATAGTTTCCCAGCCTAGGTCATTAGAAGCCTTGCAAATTGTTCTTGGATCTCCTGGAACACACATTCTGGAGGAAGCCAGCCACCAGTTGTCAGCTACCAGCTACCAGGCTTGTAAGAATTTGTTCTACCCTGAGACAACCATTTTGTGAAGAAAAAAACAAGCTAGCTAGCCATGTGGAAAACCAACCAAGCTGAGGTGCTAGACAATTGATTCAAGAAGCCATGCTAGATACTTGCTCAGTTGATATTTCAGTTGATTCCAACCCCAGCCACTATATGCTTAAGTGCTAATTGCATGGCAAACCAAAAGTGAGAACCTACCACTTGAGTTTAATGAACCTATATGTCTGAGTGAGTGGGTTAGATACCACATTACATGAAAATTGACACCTCTAACCACCCACAAGTGCTAGATTACCCCCAGTCTCTGTCATTCTATCTTTTGACTACCTTACAACATTAACAAAAGTTGTAATTATATAATTATTTATGTGATTAAAAAATATATTGGTGTCCTCTGTGATACTATAAGATCTATGAGGGCAAGGAACAGATGTTACCCCAGTATCTACCTGACACATAGTAGGTACTAAATAAATATTTAGTGACCAAAATTAAGGATTCTAAATTGTAACATTGCTGATTGATGTCATTTCTCATTGGATTTATAAGATTATTTTTAAAAAACAAAATCCTATTGAGCAGAAGTAGCTTGTGGATTAAGTCTATTTGAGAGATAGCATAACCTATTTCAAATCCTGGAAACTATGGATTTGCCACAAGTAAACTAAACTGATTGGCCATTGTGCTTTAGCTTCTTCAACTATAAAACGGGAATAAGAATAGTACCTACCTCATATGGTTGTTATATGCAAATAATTTTAAATATATGTGAAATATGGGTATATATAGTATATAGTATATATATGTATCTATATGCTTAACAAAGTGCTTGGCACATACATAGTAAACATGTTTACACGTATTAAATATTTAAAGTTGTTTAACCCTTGGTAAGAATTCCTAATCTACATGGGAAAAATAGCCCTTTTAAACCACTACTACTTTCAAAATCATCCGTCTCACTTTGTGATTTATCCTTTCTCTTGTCTCTAGAAAATACACACAGACACACAGACACAAACACACAACCTTTCTCATTATATAATCTGAAGCAAAATTTCTGTGAACATTGGAATTCACTTACATAATTTAGCAAATTTCACCAAGCATAGACTGCATAATACAGTGCATATGTTGTCAACATATACTAAATCATAGTTTTAGTTCTTAAGGAATATTTAATTTTTCTGAATTTAATGTTTTTTTTTTAATGATAGGGATACCATTTTGATCTACACTATTATGTGATACTAGATATAAATATGTAAAGGCAATGTTCATGGGAAAAACAAAATTTTTAAAAGTTTTTAAAAATCAGTAATAAACCATCAGAATGAACAACTCTAGTTTTAGATACTATGCGAGAGAAAAATCAATATTACTCCATATAAAATTAGACTTTTGCCTACTTACTGTTTTCCAAGTTAAGGAAGTTTACATAATGTGAAAGACTATACTGGATTCAGGAGAGGCAAATCAATCATTATTAATGACTAGAGGCTTGGTGCATGAAAATTCATGCACTTGGCTGGGGGGAAATCCCTCAGCATGGCCTGCACCCTTTTGCAGTCTGGGACCCGTTGGGGGATATCTGCTTGCCTGTGCAGGGAGTGGGCCTAAGCCAGCAGTTAGACATCCCTCTCACAGTCCAGGAGCCCTTGCTCCTTACCACCTACCTGCTCGCTGCTCCTTAGTGCTGCCTCAAAGGCGGGAGAGGTTCCTGCCACTGTGGCTGCTCTTGCCTGGCTTCTGGCTGAGTGGTGCTCTCCCTGTGGGAGCTCATTGACCACCAGGTGGCAGCTCTTGCATTGAGTGTCTGCCCCCTGGTGGTCAGTGCGGGTCATAGCTACTGATCGTTCCGCCGTTTGGTTGATTTGCATATTACCCTTTTATTATATAGGATAAGTCTTGAATCCATGTATTTTTAAGATAAAATTAATTGTATCTATAGTGTAAATATCACATTAAAGCACCCTTTCTGTATCCTGGAAAAGTACTTTCACACAAATCATTTACTTCCTGTCATGTTATAGATTTAATTTAATTTAAATTTAGCACAAGAGGCTATAAACTGTGGCTTATTTGGTGGGTTTTTCTTCTGTTGGAGAGGGCAAAAGTAGTTTATAGTTGTGAGTATGCAAAACACAGAGTTTATTATTGTATTATTATTTATTCTTGTATTATATATTTTTCCATACGAACAGCTGTAAACCTACTTTTGCCCACTCAGCATGTTAAGCAACTTCCTCCACAGTTGTTATTTAATTTTAGAAAATTGCTCCAATAGCATTTTGAAGAAAAATTATTTTAGAACCAAAATATTACTATTAGGGGACTTTCAACACTTGATTTTGAAGATGATGTCAAAATGTATATGTGTGATCTTAGTAAGTCAGTAATAATACTTATAATCTATATATATAAAAGCCTTAGCGACTGGCCGACCTGCTGATGGGCTGGTAGCTATGACGTGCAATGACCAACAGGGGGCGGATGCTCAACACAGGAGCGACAGCAAAGTTGCAGAATGCCTTCTCGCACTCCGGGACTCCTCGGGGGATGTCAGATTGCCAATTTTAGCTTGTTCTCCACAGGCCGGGGATAGGGACCCCACCTGCGGGAGAGATTCTGCTCACTCCACAGATGCCGGAGAGGGACCACAGGAGGTTGGCCCCAGGGTGTGTCTGGCCCTTCTCACCCAGTCCTGCCCCTCCGGCCACCTTCTATTTAATTTACTTTCAATGTGCACAAATCCGTGCACCGGGTCTCTAGTGGTTTATAAGATTAGATTCCAGCTCCAACATAAATGTTCTCTGTCTCCCTTTGCTCATACCATCCCAAGCATGAGTTGTTAATAAGAATTTATAATGTTCAGCATGAAAAAAATGAAATATGTTAAGTATGATTAGGGGGAAACATTACAGGCAGGCCTTGCTTTATGCAGCTGATATGCCACTGAATAATTGTGTATACTCTTTTCTCAAGGTACAGCCATAGACTAAATCATACTTTTCTGTCTAATTATAATATGGTTTCAAATATTATTCCTATTAATTTTTTTTATCCTAAGGCATGCCTTCCCCATCCACATTAATGGTTATGAGTGAGGCAAGCCTTTCAAAATCACAACAGAAAATTTTAGATTAAAATTCATGGACACAGATAATAGTGTGGTGAAGGCCTGGGAGTGAATGCAGTGTAAAGAGAGTCAATGGGGGGAAAAGAGGACATCCGTAGTACTTTCAACAATAAAGATAAATTATTAATAAAAAGAAAACTGCAATGAAAAAAAAAAACTTCAGCACTGTATACTCAGAAAATCAATTCTTGTGATGAGTCAGTATTATGTATTACCAAATACATGTGATGCCAATTATAGTTAACAAAAGATGCTGCATATTACTAAAAAAAACTCCAAGTGTATTTCTTGACCTTTTCTGTGGGATTCTCTGAAGATTTTTTATATCTTTATTTATTTGTCCAAATCTTTAGTATGGACTGTTCTCTATAGATTTATAATTTATATCCACTGTCACTTACAGTAATAAGTGAAGGCTGCCTCTATAAATTAGCACTCCCCTACTCCACTCCTCCCTTCACACCTTACAACTGTTGAGCCTTTTTGAAGAAAAATTATGTGAAGCAAAGTTTGGGTGTAAAGTGAAAGTAAGATATAATCAAAACATCAAGAAATAAAATAAACCAAGACCTAGGGAAGAAAATTGACTTTTGTATCCTGGCATGAAGGAATGATGCTTATGTAGTATACCATGGCATTGTTATATGAATGCTTTATTATAATGTTAAAATAATGTTGTATGGTGAAGGTAATTACCTTCTTCATGTAAAGTTTAGAATTTCATATGAAAAGTTAAGATTACTCATTACCAGATTTTTGCCCATCACTTGGAGTGTGTTTTTAAAGAGGAAATGAGGATTGTTACTTTTATTTTTGCCTTGACAACTAAAGGGATTAAGATGCTCAAAAAAGCAATTTCTACATTGGAAGTGATGACAGTACATTTTCTGTGGTTGCAATTTGTGTATTTCCTTTTTTTATTCTTAATACATGTGAAGTCTTTTTAAAGCCAGAAAATTAGGCAAGATGAAAGAAATAAAAGCATACAAATTGGGAAAAAAGTAAAACAACCTCTATTTGCAGATGACATTGTCTTATAAAAAGAAAACTCTGAAGAATCCACAAAAAACCTATTAAATTTAATAACAGAGCTCATCAAAATTGCAGGATGAAAGACCAGTAATAAAAAATCAGTATATTTCTATACACTAGCAAAAGACAACTTGAAATGGAGATCAATGAAGCAATTCCATTTACAGCATCAGAAAGAATAAAATACTTAGGAATAAATGTAATCAAGAAAGTATAAGACTTACACCCTAAGAACTACAAAATAGTGCTAAAAGAAATTAGAAACCCTAAAAACTGGTAATACATCCCATATTCGTGGATTACAGGATACTTTTCATACTAAGGCAATGTTCCCCAAATTTATCTGTCGTCCCTATCAAAACTCAAACTGACTTTTTTTTCTGTAGGAATAAGCTGATCTTAAAACTCATATGGAAATGTGACCCTAAACAATCAATTACAAAGTTGGAGAACATATACTTTGATACTACAGTAATCAAAAGTGTGGTACTGACATAGAAATAGACATATAAATCAATAGTACATAATTGAGTCCAGAAAGAAATCCATCTGTGGGCGATTGATTTTTGGAGTGTCAAGACTACCCAATGGAGAAATAGTCTTTCTAAGAAATGATCCTTGATCAAATGGATAGCCACATGTAAAAGAATGAAGTCAGACCCCTATTTCACAACATATACAAAATTTAACACAAAACATATCAAAGACCTAAATGTAAGAGATTAAACTATAAATAACACTCTTTATATGGGTGAACATCTATGTGCCCTGCTGTTTGGAAGCAGATGCTTATATGCCACCAAATCACAAGCAACATAAGAAAAAGTGGATAAATTGTACTTAATCAAAATTAAAAACTTTGGTGCATCAAATGACATTATAAAAATGTTAAGACAAACCATAAATTGGGAGATAATTTTTGCAAATCATTATATCTGACAGGAGACATATCCAAAATGTACACAATCTTACAATCTAATACTAAAAAGACAATCTAGGTAAAAATGGGCAAAAGCTTTAATAGACATATCTTTAAAAAAGATATACAAATGGCCAAAAGTGCAAAAGATGCTCAATTTCATTAGAAAAATGCAAATCAAAATCACTATGATTATGATCACCATCAAGTCCCTTACTAGTATGGTTATAATAGAAAGGTAGACAATAACAAGTGTTGACAAGGATGTGGAAAAATTTGAATCCTCATATTTCTGGTGAGAATATAAAATGCTAAAGTTACTTTGGATAATAGTCTGAAAGCTTCTCAAAAAGTTAAACATAGTAGTACTGTATGAAGCAGTGGTTCCACTCCTAACTATATACCCAGGATAAATGAAAACAAATATGTACACAAAAACTTGCATATGAATGTTCATAGCAGCATCCTAATATATAAAAACCCTGGGTCCCTCAGGACTGGAGGCTTGACCAACTGGAAGTCAGTCCTACTGTGGTGACCCAGTGCTGACTGTTGCGGCTGCAGGCACAGTGACCCAGCACTGACTGCTGAGGGGGCTGTGAATCAGACCCAGAGAGAGGCCTGAAGAGAGAAGCAGGGTCTGATCCGTAGCCTCTGTGGCAGCTGTTGATCAGCACTTGCCTCTCTCTTTCTCTCCAGTAGCCGTGCCTCCATTTCTCTCCAGGCCTCCACCAGAGCTGCTGATCAGCCCCGCCTTTCTGATCAGGCCCTGTTGATAGGCCCAGAGATGCTGACTGACATAGAAACTGACCAATCAGAACCAAATCTGGGTGAAATGTGAGGAGCCAATGGCTGCCTAGGGGTCAAAGCTTTTGAAGCTGACTGGCATAGAAATGAACTAATCAGAACCAAATCTGAGTGAACTCTGAGGAGCCAATGGCTGCCTAGGAGGCAGAGCTTTTGATGCTGACTGGCATAGAAACAGACCAATCAGAACCAAATTGGCTAGCAGTTTGGGGTGAGATCAGGCCTGCAGAGGAGAGCAGTTGGGAGCCAGATCAGGCCAACAGGGGAGGGCAGTTGGGAGTGAGCAGGCAGGAAGAGGAGGGCAATTGAGGTGAGATCAGGCTGGCAGGGGAGGGCAGTTGGGGGGTGACTGGGCTGGCAGGAAAGCAGTTAGTTGTTAATCAGGCTGGCAGGGGAGTGGTTAGGGGTGATCAGGCTGGCAGGCAGAAGTGATTAGGGGCAATCAGGCAGGCGAGCGGTTAGGAGCCAACAGTCCAGGATTGTGAGAGGGCCTAAACTGGCAGTCAGACATCCCCCGAGGGGTCCCAGATTGGAGAGGGTGCAGGCTGAGCTGAGGGACACCCCCCACCAATGCACAAATTTCTTGCACTGGGCCTCTAGTTATTTATAATTGACAAAACATGGAAACAACTCAAATGTCCATCAACAAACAATATAGTATTTTGGTGCAACATATTATTATTCAGCCATAAAAATGAATGCAATTATAATATACTAGAGGTCCAGTTCACAAAATTTGTGCACTGAGGGGGTGTCCCTCAGCCCAGTCTGAACCCTCTCCAATCTGGGACCCCTTGGGATCAGGCCTAAACTGGCAGTAGGACATTCTTCTCACAATCTGGGACTGCTGGCTCCCAACCACTCGCCTGTCTGCCTGCTCCCCTGCCGGCCAGATCGCCCCCAACTGCCCTCCCCTGCAGGGCTGTTTGCCCCTAACTGCCCTCCCCTGCAGGCCTGGTCACCTCTAACTGCCCTCCCTTGCAGGACTGATACCCTCCAACTGCCCTCCTTCCCCTGCAGGACAGGTCTCCCCCAACTGCCCTCCCCTGCCAGCCTGGTCCCCACAACTGCCCTGCACTGCCAGTCATCTTGTGGTGGCCATCTTTTGATCACACAGGGGTGGCCATCTTGTGCCCACATGGAGATGGTCATCTTGTGTGAGGGTGTGGTGGCCAATTTGCATACTACCTCTTTATTATATAGGATGCTGCAACAGAGATGAAACTGAAAACATGCCCAGTGAAAGAAGTCAGATATAAAATGGCATATATTATGTGATTCTATTTATATGAAATATCTTGAATAGGCAAATCTATAGAGACGGAAAATAAATTAGTGGTTGTCAGGGAACAGTGGGTGTGGAGTTGTGGTGATGGTTGTACAATATTGTGAATATACTAAAAACCACTGAATTGTACACTTTGAAAAGATTAAAATGCTGACTTTAATGCTGTTATTTTATGTAAGTGTAAAAAATTTTAATGATTTTATGAATATCCCAATAGAAAAAAGTCAAGCATTATAATATTTCATTAACTATTATTTTGGATATATAACAAACCACAATAATCTTTGAAGAAAAATTTTATTAAGATAAATCCAGTAAATTTTTGTGTATACACATATAATCAGAACTGCCCTTCTGAAAGAAACACTTTCATTTCTTTTAAAATGAAATTATAATTTTATTTTTCCCCAAACTACAACTAAGGTCACATTTGGAAAAGATAATTTTAACTCCTCAACATTACATGAAAATAGTTCACCTTCTTCATAAAAGCAACTTAGAGAACCACATACCATTTTTCTTTTGCGATCTCTCCACTTTATGAAATTATCACATACGGAAGTAAAATTCAAAGATTTAACACATAACTTACCCCAAAGGAAATTTACTGACAAAGTTTCAAGCATGTTTTTTCTATATATTCCTCTATTATAATCACAAGATTTATAAAGTTTTCATGTTAGGAAATTTGTGGCTAATGATCAGTATGAATATATTCTGAAAGTCAGTTAATGCTAAAGAAAAAACATGTTTATAAAATATTTGATAAAAATATTTATCTCTATTAACATTACAACATGAAGGTACATATTACCAAATTATGAAACTACATAGAACAGCCTTAAACAATACTCTGAGACACTTCTTTTTGGACATCTTCTTTTTCAGCTACTTCCTTTTCAACTTCAGCCTTATTTTCCTTTTCCTTTCCATCTTTCCCATTTCCTTTTCCATTTCCCTCCTCTTTTCCAGCTTCTACTTTCTCTTTTTCATCTTTCTCCTCATTTCCACCTTCATCATCATTCTCATCTTCACTCTCTTTTCCATCTTCATCCTCTATTCCATCTTCATTATCTTTCTCATTTTCATCACCTTTTTCATCTTCATCATCTTTTTTATCTCCTTCCTCTTTTCTGTCTTCTTGTTTTTCATCTTCACCTTTATCTTTTTCATTTTCACATTCTTGGCCATCTTCTACTTTCCCCTTCCCATTTTCACCCTCTTTTTCATCTTCTTCCTCTTTGCCATTTTCTGTCCCTTTTCCATCATCACCCTCTTTTTCATCTCCTTTCTCTTTTTGGTCTTGTTCCACTTTTCCATCTTCTTTATTTTTTCCATCGTCACCCTCTTTTCCATCTTCTCTTTTCTCTTCTTCCTTGTTTTGGTCTTTTCCATCTCCTTTCTGATCTTCTTTTTCGTTTTTCTTTTCTTCCAATGGCACTGCTTCTTTCTTTTCTGATCCTTCTTTTTCAACATCTTCCATTTTTTTTTCTTTTATTTCCTCAGGTTCTTTTTCAGGAGCTGATGCCTATATGTGTAAGAGAAAATAATCACGATTATATTTGTAAATTTAGAATTGTTTCGCCTAAATATTTAGATAAGATTATATATATTTTATGAAAATAATAACACTTCATTTACAAAAAGGTAATTTTTCTGTAGAAAAGGCCTCCTAAATATCACACTACAAGGAAAACGTTCTAAGAAATAGGATTAACTAAAATATCTCCACACAAAAATATACGAACAGACATTTGCCACATAACTTTAGGAAAAAAAATTATTCAAATAAATAATTTTTATTAAAATATAAACAAAAAGAATACATATTGAAAATGACATATTTTTATCAGCTATTCTCAATGAGTAGCATACATGTAAACAGAAATACATTCCTTAAAGAAATAATATGTTTTGTTTCTATAATGGTGCGATTTAGATTTTTTTACCTTATATCATAGGGTAACTTATAAAAATATGTTCCCTCGATGTCTAGGTTTTGTTTGTAGATTTGGTACTTTATTCCATTTTCAAAGTTTTACTAATATCTAAGAATGTGGTATGCATTAAATATGCAACACAAGAGCTATTTGAAACATTTACGTAATAATTTGTCTTGCAATCTGCAGGGGAGCAAAGAATTATGATCTGGGAAAATGATTTACAAATAATGCATGTGCTGACAAAAGGAATAGAAAATTAGCTTGCATTTAATAAGAGAGTTGTTATATTACTGAATCATGATCATTGGCATTGTTCTATTAATATCAATGCTAAGCCATTGCTCCCACTATCCATGCCTGTAAATCTCACATTTAAATTCATTTTCTTTATTTTCCCCTTAGATACCATTATACTATTTGCTATAGATTGAATGTTTGTATCCCCCCAAATTCATATGATAAAAATCTAATCCCCCATGTGATGGTATTTGGAGGTAGGTCTTATGAAAGGTGATTAGGTTATACTGGTAGAGCCCTCATGGATGGAATCAGTGTCCATATAAAAGAGTCCCTAGAGAGCTATCTGATGATCCCTTCTATCATGTTAGGACATAGAAGACTGCCACCTAAAAATCAGGAAGCAGGTCCTCACCAGACATCAAAAATGCTGTAGCCTTGATCTTGAACTTTCCAGCTTCCAGACTGTGAAAAACAAATTTCTGTTGTTTATAAACCACCCAGCTTGTGGTATTTTCTTATAGCAACCTGAACAGATTATGATTCTATAGAACCACTACTCAATTAATGTGTTTCAACATTTTCATTTAAACTACAAGGCAAATAAGATTTCTTTCAGTCATACTTATTGTTAAACTTTTAAATGGACAAATCTGTCAATATTGTAAGATACCTCTATAATTTTGCCTTCTCCATTTTCAGCATTTTCCTTGTATTCTTCTTTAATAACTTCTTGCTTGGTTTCAGCTATTGTTTGGGCACTTGTATCTGCGTTTTCCCCCATCATATCATCTTTTTTCATTTTCTGTCCAGCAACACACAACATTAAAAATAAATATAAAATTTAACTGGTGTATTGATTAAATGGCCCAAGTTATTCTACCAGTTGTTGTAATAATTTATGAAAAATGTTTAAAATACCCATACAAACTTTTTATCAACACAATTATCATTAGATACATTCACTTTCATTGTAAACTGATGCAGTATCAAAAAAGAGGGGTTGGGGGGCTGAGTGAAAAAGGTGAAGGGATTAAGAAGTACAAAACATTAATGGTAATGTAAAGTACAGCATAGAGAATATAGTCAATAATATTAAAATAACTATGTATGCTAGCTGGTGGGTACTAGACTTAATGGGGGAAATCACTTCATAAATTATATAAATATCTAACTACTAAGCTATATACATGAAACTAATATAATATACAATGTCAACTATAATTGAAAATTTTAAAAAAATAAAGAAATCCCTTTATCTATATTAAAAAATGAATAATGTTCTTCTGGTATAAATCAAATAAATTTTCTTCTCGATGCAAAACAAGTTAGAATGCTAAATACTCAGGGCCAACTTCCAGCATCAGGTTACATGTAGAAACACTAGTGAGATTATCAATTTAGACATATTTGAAAGTGATCATCGAGGGACAAAGGGGATTCAATTTTTGTGTCTATAAGTTTTTAGAATAACTTAAATCATGATTGCTTTACCAAGAAAACTCTTTGCCTAAGTATGTATGTAGTAGAAAGAGCACTGGGTAAAGGGGCCAGAAAAATCTGTGTTTGAATTCTGAATCTGCTACTTACTTGATGTGACCTTGGGCAAAAGCATAGATCTCTGAGCTTATTCATTCATATGTAAAATAAAGTCATGCCACCTACCTCATAGGGATTTTATAAGGAGAAAATGATAAAATGTATGTGAAATTGTTTTAGAAACTGTAAAATACAATATAGACAGGGATTTTAGTATTTTAACATTGAAATCGAGAGCCAAGGAGTGTAAAGTATTTTAAAGTCCTTGATTAAATGGTACTTGTTTTATTCTAGAAATATCTTATATTTTTAAAGGAAATAAACAGTATTAGCTATTTTCATAATCTATAAATTAAGTACCTAATTTTAGACCTTGAAATGTGAAATAGAAAAAAAAAAGAAAAGCAAATTTCTCTTCTACTGTCACTGTTATTACTAAAACTTCACTTGCTTTAGTTTTAACAATATTTTAAATCAATAATGTCAAAGCATTTTACAAATATGACTACAATACACTTTCTTCAACTACAAAATAATGAGATTACATGACTCTAATATTCTCATAGCCTTAAACTTTTATTATTTTAAGAATTCAACCAATCTTTAAATAATCAATGATACCTCAATAAAGCAGTTAACAAAGTAAATAAAATTGAACTATATTCACACATTTACAGATAAACACATATAAGTAAAAGGGAGAAAAGTGAGCTTAATATTGAGGTTATTCTTGTTTCCAGTGTCTTTAGCCACAACATCAGGGTATAGAAGCCTATATTAAATCAGCTGTGTCCATTTAAAACTAAGGTATGTGAAAACACTTTGCAAACTGAAAATTATTATCAAATATTAGTTACTACAACAATTAAAAAAGCATTACCTTGGTTACTATAGTTTACACCTTTGTTTTTCCAGGAATAAAGGTATTGTAACTATATGATGTCAAAGGTATGTACATTTTATGAGTCTACCAAACTAAAATTTTGTTTTGTCTTTTCCTAATTAAACTGCCCAAACACAGTGGACAATCACATTCACAGAACATGAACAAATATTCCTTACTCAAAGTGATTACATGTACCATATGGTATAATGTAATATATTATTAACTGAACAGAAAACAAAATGATGAACTGCATGCTTTTCCAAAAATTTATTTCTGAAGAAAAGCAATTTTTTTCTCAACATTGCATGTTGAATATTTACCCTTGGAGTTGATGTTCTTTTTGGCTTCAACTCTGGTAAAATGGGCACAGGCATCTGCAGAAAAAAACAACACAAAAACACAAGTCATGGGCTGGGGCAAGGGGGGCAGGGGATGGAAGAAATCAGAATTAAAGAATGATCACTAATAATAAAATTCAATTTCTTAATTAAAATAAATGGGGAGAGTTCAAACTGAACACTAGGGAAAATTCCTTAATGTGAGAGTTTTTTCTTAAAATATCAAAAATAAATCTTGTATTAAATATAGTATTGTCCAGGATTGCCTGAATTTTAAAATTACATTTTATAATACATGGGCAGCTTTTTAAAAAGACTACTTACAGCAGACAGTCTGGCTGATCGTCTCTTTGGCTATGAGTGAAAAAAATATCAGTTAAGAGAATTATGGATACACAAAATTAGAATTATTTATATTGCAGAGAAAATACATAAATATTGTCATTACAGAAGCAGTTATGAATTTGATTATAAAACGTCATAGTAGAAATATATGTTTTTATTTCTCCCTCCTCTAGACTCTTCATATAGCTAAGGGGGAAAACAATCTCAAATTAAACTTCAATTGCTAGGCTAAATGAACACAATCACTAGTAACAAGGAGCATATTTAGAAATGACAATATATGCCCTAACCGGTTTGGCTCAGTTGATAGAGCGTCGGCCTGTGGACTGAAAGGTCCCAGGTTCGATTCTGGTCAAGGGCATGTACCTTGGTTGCAGGCACATCCCCAGTAGGAGGTGTGCAGGAGGCAGCTAATCGATGTTTCTCTCTCATCGATATTTCTAACTCTCTATCCCTCTTCTTTCCTCTCTGTGAAAAATCAATAAAATATATATTTTTTAAAAATGACAATATAGCCCCTTCTTGTAAACTGACAAAGCAATTCTTTTGCTTAAAAGGAAGAAACTCCCTCCAGATATTAACAAGCACAATAATGTTGTAAATCCCAAGAAGGTTGGAGTTTTCAATACCTACTATATTTTTGAGGGAGCTCACTGACATTCCTTATGTACTCATGTGATAAAATATACTAACCAGCATCTATTTTGTTAGCTGCTTATGAGCCTCAAGTTTCAAAATGAGTGTACTTTTTTGAGATTCTAAAACTAAAGAAACTCACCTCCTGCCTCATATCACCTCGACCTGCAGCCTATAGAGGAGAAAACCATACAGAAATAAGGTCATCGATATAAACATGTAGATGAGAAAATATTGCCAATGGATTACAGTTGCAACATAACCGCTATGATTTTTTTCCTGAATTTCCGTTCAAGTAGCTGCGTGTTATTTCCTAGTATCATGCTACATACTTCTGTGCATTAATGTGCAAATGTGCACCAAGATGCAAATGCATTCACAAGACTTAAGTTTACACAAATGATAATCAATTTCATCTTTTTGTGTATATTTTATCTCCTAAGAAACAAACATTTAAAAGTTTAATATCCACCTGCTGTAGCCAGTGTTAAAGCCAAAAAAAGTGTGGGGGCGGGCAGAATGAAGACGAAGCTTCATGCAATTTCCCTGTTTTGCCTTATGTTTGAGATGCAATTGTACTTATCTGAACCTCTGTAAAGACTCTGGATTATCCTCCCTTCCAAGTTCTGCATACAAGAACTACAACCCCCACAATGCTTTGGAGGGGGGGCCCCCTCTTTGTTACAACGTCAATGCGTTATTCTGAGGAGCCAGCCGCATTTTTAAAACTTCCCGCCACTACCTGCTAGACAAGGTTGCTGTCAGCTCTGTAAAATAGCAAGACCCATTGCACAGGCCTAGAAAAGTGCGGCGGCGGGGATCTCAGAAAGGGGGATGGTGATTAGAAACCATTGCTTCTTGTGCCTGAGCAGCGCTCCAGCCTGGGAATTATCAAGCTATTGCAAGATTCATACCACAGTCCCGGAGCTCCGGGGAATTTCGATTTTTATTCCTAGGTTATAGAAACAGGGAAGACAGATGGATAAATAGAAATAATATCAAAAAATCAGAGTGCCTTATGTTAGGACAGTGTTTTACAATTTTATCAAGCGTGAAACTGCGTTCAATTTCACTTTTAAGGGACCCCTCCTCCCCAAACGAACAAATACCAAGCATACATTTTTTCATGTCCAAGAGAGGAGCCACGAATTTTGAAGTGAGGGTTTTCAGGAGACCTGTAGCCCTTGAGTAGCTCAGATCAATCCTGCATGACTAAAGTGAACAAATCCATGCTATCCCAACATCTACAGCTGTTTATCTGATGCTGTTCTCTTATCTTTCCACCTTTAGAGAGAGAGCTTGGAGAGCTCCAGATCTCTCTGCCCTGAAGTTGCTAATTACAGCGTGAATCTCTCTTCTCTCGGACAGTTTGAAGTCTGCGCCGCCTAATGGCCCAGGATTACCATTGCATAGCCATCTGGCATGACAAGAAGTGGAGGAGGGAAGGGGAAAATGGAAAAAGAAAACGGGAAGAACAAAGGCAAATATGGGAGAAAGCCATGGCTTTCATACTCCCACACGGGACGGTTCCCTGAAAAAAGCCGGAGGCTGAGGAGGACACTGGTGCCTGGAAGCATGGTTGGGAGAAGCGTTCTCCAATAGGGTACGCGGAGGAAGGGGGGTGGGGTAGGAAGCGACAGCACAGCGCTATGGCTGTTTGTAATTCAGCATGGAGACACTTCTTCAGCGATTCTTTCCCTTAAACAAAACAAGTCAAAAGTGAACTACTAGTTGCATGCGAGACCATCCTAAACCTTACACCGACGATTCTTTGCCCTTCCCTCCCCTTCCATTCAGTACATCACAAAATTGAACTAGGAGCAGAAATCTTTTTTGTTTAATCTCTGTCAATTAGGAAATATGTATTTCAGTAGCTAACCCACCTTATATCTTTCCATTTAACTTACCTTTCTTTTGGGCATTGTTGCAGCTCTCTACAGGAGATTTTAACAGTCAGCAGAAAAAAAGCTGAAGGCAGTCTCCGCTCGACCGCTCCGAGAGCAACTGAGTTTTCAATGAACTAATTGCAGCACGACCTGTACTCGCCTCGCCTCCTTCCCCCCCCCCCCCCCCCCCCCAAAAAAAATATCTCTCGTTATTGGCAACATTAAACACACCAAGACCAAACTGAACTACGTGAATGGTTAGCTGGAGTGGGAGCCAGTTGGAGTGACAGGCTGTCAGGCCAATTAGGGGAGGTGACCAGCCCAGGAGGCGTGGTCCACGGACCTGCCCTGAGCCCTCGCGTGCTGCCAGCTCCGACCGCTGGTGGGGTAGAGGAGCGCGTGGACTTGGAAGACGCAAAGTGCTCAAGCATAAAACCAGTGGGAAAGCCGGAGCTGTCTTGATCATTTTCCCCCTCTTTTATGTTGTAATGACAGGCGAAAGTCACTGCAGTTGTTTTCTCCAGTCTCCCAAACCGTCACTTTTACTTCTTCCTGGGGCGGGGTTTGGGAGGTGCTTTTGACAACTGGTTGAGTGTAGGCTCCAGTTTTTCCACTCTACCTTTGGCTGGAGAATGGAGGTGAACTGAGCGCTCATTCAGAAAGTACAAAAGAGTGAAGCTGTTTCTCTGGTTGTGAGCACTTTCCGCCAAAGCAGAATTGTGGCCCTGGGCGCAAGGAAAGTGCCAAAATGGCCTGTCTCCTGCCAGGGGAGAGTAGCAACAAAACTGGGAGCTAGAAGAGCAGGAGGTGCCTGAAAGCAGGGACACCTGAAAAGTACTATTATCCCACTTGGTGGGAGTCCGGTCAAGGGCATGTACCTTGGTTGCAGGCACATCCCCAGTAGGAGGTGTGCAGGAGGCAGCTGATCGATGAATTCAACAGGATCCCGCGTGAGGTTTGTAATAACAGAGGTCCATCCACAGGAAAGGTGCTGATGCAATGTATTTTGAATTCAAAGGAAGGCCCACATATGAAATTTAGGACTCAATTCTGGGCTAGGATTAAGTGTTTAAGGCACTCACCTCTGGCGCAAAATTAAGAATGCGCCCCAAACTCAGGAGATTAAAGTGAAGTGATTGAGGTAAGCCATACAAATGCAGGGTAGGATCCTGTCATTATTTAAATTTTGATATTTTGTCCATCATGGATTTTTTACATTAATTTACATCTTTAAACTAGTGTATTAAATATTTATCTTCATTACTAGTTTTGGGGCACGCTCTTATATTTTGTGCCTAAGGAGAGGACTTCCCTAGCCTTATCCACCTAGTCCTAGCCATTTTAAGTGGATTTCTACTCTAAAAGAGGCTTCTATCTGCCTTCCAAAGTTATTTCATGAGACCTAAAGATTGTTGGAGTGGGGGAGGGAATTGGCAAATAAGGTACTTGAATATAATTATGAGTAAAACATAGAATCCAAGTCTCTGAAGCCCTTTGTCACAGTGCCTTGCTTTGGTTGTTGTAACAGCTAATTAGACTTAAAAGTGCTCCAACAACAGATCAAATCCCTATTCTAGAAGGTTTACTTTTTTAAAAAAGGAAATTAACCTTTTGAACAGTTATTTAAGAGAAGAATTCCATTTGTATTCAGGTGGATTAAATAAAATTGGAATTGTGAGTTTAAAAATAAATATTCATAGCTGTTACAGAATACCAAACCATCTCGTTAAATTAAAATACAGTCTAACTGTCCAGCCAGTGTGGCTCAGTGGTTGAGCATTGACCTATGAACCAGGAAGTCATGTTTTGATTCCCAATCAGGGCATATGCCCAGGTTGTGGGCTTGATCGATCCCCAGTGTGGGGTGTGGAGGAGTCAGCCAATCAATGATTCTCTCTCATCATTAATGTTTCTAGCTCTCCCTCTCCCTTCCTCTCTGAAATCAATAAAAATATAGTTTAAAAATAAAATATAATACAGCCTACCAAAAAAACCACACACATTATTTTTATTTTTACCCAGTCTTCCGCAGCACCTACAGTGTGGAATTAAACAGATCAGGTAGTATAAGACCATTTGAGTGCAGCTCAATTTCCCTCCTCCAACTTCATATTGCATTCTAATTCAAGTTGGTAAATCAGAAAGACATTTGAATTTTTTCCTTTGTCCATCATTATTAGGCTCATATCTAGATACCCTGATGCTTCTTTTTACCTTTATGGTGAAAGCATTAATGGATGAGACTAGCTACGTTTTAATCATTTTATTTTCTAAGAGCTAGAAGGTAAGCATAAAAGTTGGGTTCAATATAAGGATTGCCTCATAAGGATAAAGAGAAATATGAAAAACATGAAGGGAGTGAAAAAAGTATCAATACTGAAACACATTTATTCAACAAATATGAATTTAGCCTTATTTTGTGAGTTGGATTTTGTTTTTGTAGGCTAGCCTAAGAAAACATAAAACCCTGTGGCATGAAAAATTACATTGCGTGGTTTCTGACTTCAAGGATTTTTTATGTTTGTAGGATAGAGCAAACAGATGCATACATATAAATTGAGGTTGCTTGTAAGTTGTGCAATCTAAGTACAATTTGCTCTTACTTGTTGGGTAAATTGTTATATTATAGCAAATGCAGAGGCAGGAAAAGTTTGTTCTTATTCTGAGAACAGAATGCCTTGACCAAAGTGAATTGAAACAAATGATTATGAGTAGCCTTGGGAGGTAAGACAGTTTGGAAGCAAAGCAAAATGTTGCAGGTCAGTGAGCTCTAAGATTCCTCTTAAGTTTGTCAGCAATTTTTCTTTTTTAGTCAGTTTTTCTTCCATGCAGTCTACCTGTTGCAACTGTGATTTATGTCTTATCAGAATGCAAAAATAGCCATGCATGCATAAGAAATTTTTCCTTGTGAAGCATTTCTTCAATTCCTGACCGCCACCCTCCATGTTCTTCTTTTCTAACATTAACCAGGTGGTCTTTTGTACAAATCAACCTGCCCTGGCTCTTTGCCTTTGCTATATTATTACTACCCACTGCAGCCCCATTCTCTTATATCAAATGTCTACCAAACTGTTCAGACCCCAGTCAAATGTCACCTCTTTAAGAAAAAAAAAGCCTTCTCCAATAATTTTAGCCCTAAAATATCCTACCTTATTGTTATACTATAGAATTTAGATTGTACCACTCATCTGACACAAGAAAACTTGATATTTTCCACTACCTCCCCTACAACTCAGTCCTACTTCACATTTAATTGAAGTTTTATATACTTACTTCCTCTTGTTTAAATATTTTCTCGGCACATCACACTATATACATCCTATAGAATTTACTAACTTTAAAAACTATTTTTCTAAAATTTATAAATTATTTCTTACTAAAGTTTTTTTACTTTTGTACAATTGTCAAAGTGAGCCTTTTTATTGGTTATTTTTTTTTTCCTAAACTTACATTGGCTTGTTTTTCTTTTTAGAATATTTTTTAATGACTATGAAGGTTGATTGCCAGACACTTCTCTGCAGGACCCTCTAATTTTCACTGAGTATTAAGTATTCTTACTGCCACTCAGAAAACTTACAGGAGCATGTCTATTTTAGTAACCATTGAGAAATGACATGGGATGATATAAAAAATAATAGAGGAAAGACACCATTAACTTAACATGCTTGAGACAGAAAATCCAAAAGAAAATGTGTTTATTAATAGAGATGTTACATAGTTAAGAGAAATGAGGTATTCAAATTTTCTGTATAATCATAGTTTTAAAAATATATATTAATGATGCATCATTGAAAGTTTTTCTATATAAACTGCTTTGCATGCAATGGAATCTCAAAAATACTGATTGATTAATAAAAAATATTTTCTTTTCCTTATTAAATTAGTTTTAATTTTGGCCACATTCATTTCCATTATTATCCTTATTATATTAACAAAAAATGAAAAATATAAAAAAAACTACTTACTATTGTTAGCAAATAATAATGTAAGATTTCTAGCATATAATTAAAATACTGTGTTTTAAATATGTAGAGTGTCCCAGAAAATGTTATACACTTTAACAGCTGATTCTATTACATTTTGAAAATGAAATGTATTTTAATAAACACTATTTTTATAATTATTCAAACTGTGCATACACTTTTGGGGATATCCTGTATTGTTAGTTGTTGGTTTTAGAGGGGAAAAAAAAAAAAAAGAAATCACTATTGGCTCAATACAGTGAGCCAAATACATCAATGTACTTATTTTTGAGCTTTGTTTAAGATTGATTTGAGGAATTTGCTTCGATTGATTACAGCATTTAGCTGAAATTCTGAAAAAACTATAATCCTGGGACCGAAAGTTTCCCATATTCTATGTTTATTCACAGCAGACATGAGACTAATAAAATATTGAATTAATGAGTGACCGCTGATATAAAGGATCTGGAAAGTATGTTTCCAATGGCAGAAAATGAATGGGGCTGCTTTCTAGGGGGAAAAGGAATATAATACAATTTTATGTTTTTAACTAGAAAATTTTTACCTATTCTTAATGTAATCATTGAAAATAATCCTATTTTAGGCTCTCAGACCTTATCGCTTAGAGGAGACTATTAGGACTTGACATGTTTTCTTCTTTCTTTTGCCAGAAGAGTTTTCAAAGATTTTCAACTTCTAGTAGGTCTCCTCATTTACTTGAAGAGTTTCAAAGTTTCTCACTTTAACTATAGATTTCTGGTTCCCTTAACTTCACTAAATTCTATTTAACATAATTTATGTTTTTTGTTATGGTTAATATCTATGTTTTGAATGGAATATAAGAATTCTGAAATCTTATTTTTTGTAATATTTTATGATCAGCCTTATCATATAGAAGCATAGATATTAGTCCATAGTATATAAACTACTAAGATTGAGATCAGGACATGTGCATATTATGGTATAATAAGACAATAGCATATTTAGTTTAAAACATATATATATTAACTTACGTTAATGCTCCAGTCTTCTTCTCTCTCCTAAGAAAGCTCATTAATGCTGGTTTCCCTTATAGAAAGAATTATTTAAAATAATTAAAAAGTTGATAAATGCTGCATGCTTTGCATATGAGACTAGAGCTCATATGCAGAACAGATTTTTGGTGTAGTCCAACTGTCCATCAATGAGAGTTGATTAGAAACAATCACAGTCCACTGTGGTGACCTGTCAAATAGGTTGTGTGTCACAAACCAGTAACTTCATTAATAAAAATATTCAACTTAAGTAAATTGATACCATTTTTAACCACGGGCTAAAGGTAAATACTGGATTTTTAACATGCCTATAGAGCAATGATTCTCTTAACTGTACATCATGCTAGGTGTTTTTTTGTTTGTTTCTTTGTTTTGTTTTTACAATTTTTCTGTTTTTGGCTTTCATCCACTCAGAGCCTTATGTATCAGAATGTTTTATAATAAGCACCCTCAAAATTGTTTTATTTTATTGTAAATTACTTGAAACATGTGGGCCTTCTACTGAAGCTTTGCGTAAATTTAGAAATACCTAAAGTGTGACAACAAAGTTAAAACTAATTTTCTTCAATCATCAAACTATAGAGGTAAATGCTCTGATGAAGTCATAGAACTGAAGTAAATTTTGTTTTGCTAAATTGCCAATCTGTGCTATTATTATTATTACTGAATATTCCTTAAAGAGGATAAATAAATAAACAGCTGTTAAAAAGGTTGCTCATTCTAAAAAATTGCTTCATAGTGTATAGCAAAGGAAGAGTGCAGGAAGGAAGAGAAAAAAAGAAGAGCCACTGAAGAAGAATCATTAAGAAATTATCACTTAAGGGTCATTTTTAGGAGATAGTTGAGCAGGTAAATGTTATGCTCACTTCCTCCTATGACCACATCAAAATTACAACTGAATTATAGAAAAATCATTCTTGAGAGCCACCTGAGGACTAGCTGACAAGAAGACCTATAACTAAGGATATAAAGAAGAAGCCACATTGAAACTAGTAGAAGGAACAGAGATGCAGACTTGGCTAGTCCTTCACCCACGTGTGGCAGTTAAGAAACATGAGGTATATACTGGCTGTGGAGGTCCCCCCTGAGGAGTGAGAGGTCCCGGTCCCACACCGGGCTCCTCAGCCCAGAGCACAAGTCTGGAATCCCAGGTGTCATCTTAAAGGGCTCTCACAAACACTCGCTCCAAGTTCCAGTAAAGGGACATCAGCTCAAAATCACCAAAGACATACAGGGAGAAACTGCATTGTCTGGCTTCAGGGCAAGGGCTGTGAGCAGGGGGGTAGCTCTCTTCAGGAGGTTCCATTGTTCCTTTGCTGCACCCTCCTACTGTAGGCACAGGTGGGCACTGTATTTGAGTCTCCATCAACCTAACACCTTTCACCTAGCCCTAGTGATTCTCTGAGACCCTGCCATACCCAACCCACACAAGACCAAACCTCTTTCAGGAGTTAATCCTCCTAAGTGGCCAGGCAGCGCTACCCCATGCTGTAGACTTTCCTAAAATCTCTCAAAGGTATATATATATATATATATATATATATATATATATATATATATATATATATATCTTAGAGCAGTGATGGCAAACCTATGACATGCGTGTCAGAGGTGACATGTGAACTCATTTTTTTGGTTGATTTTTCTTTGATAAATGGCATTTAAATATATAAAATAAATATCAAAAATATAAATCTTTGTTTTACTATGGTTGCAAATATCAAAAAATTTCTATATGAGATACGGCACCAGAGTTAAGTTAGGGTTTTCAAAATGCTGACACGCCAAGCTCAAAAGGTTCCCCATCACTGTACTAGAGGCCCAGTGTACGAAAATTTGTGCACCTGGTGGGGGGTCCCCCAGTCTGGTCTGTGCCCTCTCGCAGTCTCGGACCCTCTCAGGGAATGTCTGACTGATGGCTTCGGCCCGCTTCCTGGGGGACCAGACCTAAGCTGACAGTCAGACATCCCTCTGGCAGCCCAGGAGCCCTCGGGGGATGTTAGACTAATGGCTTAGGCCGGTTTCCCAGGAGGAGTGGGCCTAAGCTGTTAGTTGGACATCCTTAGCACTGCTGCTGGCCAGCCATGAATTGGCTTCTGGCTGAGCGGTGCTCCCCCTATGGAAGTGCACTGACCATCAGGGAACAGCTCCTGCATTGAGCGTCTGCCCCCTGGTAGTCAGTGTGCGTCATAGCGATCAGTCATTTCACAGTTAGAGTCAATTTGCATATTACCTTTTTATTATATAGGACTAGAGGCCCGGTGCATAAAAATCTGTGCACTCGGGGGTGTCTCTCAGCCCAGCCTGTGCCCTCTAGCAGTCTGGGACCCCTCGGGGGATGTCCACCTGCTGGCTTAGGCCCACTCCCTGGGGGATCGGGCCTAAACTGGCAGTCAGACATCCCTCTGGCAGCCCGGGAGCCCTTGGGGGATGTCCACTTGCCAGCGGGGAGCAGACCTAAGTTGCAGTTGGACACCCTTAGCGCTGCTGCGGAGGCGGGAGAGGCTCCCACCACCACCACTGTGCTGGCAGACATCAGCCTGGCTTGTGGCTGAGCAGATCTCCCTGTGTGGGAGCACACTGACCACCAGGGGGTAGCTCCTGCATTGAGCGTATGCCTCCTGGTGGTCAGTGTGTGTCATAGTGACCAGTCATTCCCAGTTGTTCTGCTCTTAGGGTCAATTTGCATATTACCCTTTTATTATATAAGACTAGAGGCCGGTACACAAAAATTTGTGCACTCGGGGGAGAAGGGGGGGTCCCTCAGCCCGGCCTGTGCCCTCTCGCAGTCTGGGACCCCTCGGGAGATAACGACCTGCTGGCTTAGGCCTGCTCCCGGGTGGCAGAGGGCAGGCCCAATCCCTAGGTGCAGCCCCAGGTCGGGCTCAGAGCAGGGCCAATTGGGGAGTTGGGGCGCCACCCCCTGTCATGCACAGAGCAGGGAGGATTGGGAGGTTGTGATGCCACTCTCAGTCATGCTCAGGGTAGGGTCGATGGGGAGGTTGTGGGGTCACCCCCTCTCATGCACAGAGCAGGGCCAATCAGGGGGTTGGGGCGCTGCCCCCTGTCACTCACAGAGCAGGGCCCATCGGGGGTTGGGGCTCCGTACCCTGTCACGCACAGAGCAGGGTCGATCAGGGGGTTGGGGAGCTCCCCCCTGTCATGCACAGAGCAGGGCCCATCAGGGGGTTGAGGAGCTCCCCGCTGTCACTCACAGAGTAGGGCTGGTAGGGGAGTTGGGGCACCGCCCCCTGTCACACACAGAGCAGGGCTGATCAGGAGGTTGGGGCGCCGCCACTCTCACAGTCAGGGCAGGGCTGATGGGGAGGTTATGGCTCTACCCCGTCACACACAGAGCAGGGCCCGTGGGGGGGGGGGTGGTTGGGGCACCGCACCCTGTCACACACAGAGCAGGGCCGATCAGGGGGTTGGGGCGCCGCACCCTGTCACGAACAGAGCAGGGCGGATAGGGAGGTTGTGGCCCTGCCCCCTGTCACACACAGAGCCGCAGGGCGATCAGGGGGTTTGGGCGCTGCCCCCTGTCACACTGATCCCAGTGCCGGGAGGCCTCGCGACTCCGCTGATCCTGGTGCTGGGAGGCATATTAGAGGCCTGGTGCATGGGTGGCTGGTTTGCCCTGAAGGGTGTCCTGGATCAGGGTAGGGGTCCCTACTGGGGTGCCTGGCCAGTCTGGGTGAGGGGATGATGGCTGTTTGCAGCTGGTCACACACCCTTCAGGGTGGGGGTCCCCACTGGGGTTCCTGGCCAGTCTGGGTGAGGGGCTGAGGGCTGTTTTCAGGCTGGTGGGTGACTGAAGCTCCCAACCCCTCCTTTTTTTCTTTTTTCTTTTTTAAATTCTGAGCCAGCTTTAGCTCTGGCTCCAGCTCTTAGGCCTCCGCTGCTGAAAGCAGGTTTCTGGCCTTTGTTTACCTTCTGTATTTGAAACAATGTTGCGATCCTGCTGGCTGAAGCCCCAGAAACTAAAGCAGGTTTCTGGGGTTTTGTTTAGCTTCTATATTTGTAACGTAGTTGCTTAAAGTTGCAGCTCAGAGGCCGCCAGCGGCAGGCGGGGAATGTTGGAGTCCTCCATCACTGAAGCAAGCAAGCCTCATGTTCGCTTCCAGCTGCCTGGCTGCCGGCCCCCATCTTGGCTGGCAGTTAATTTGCATATCACCCTGATTAGCCAATGGGAAGGGTAGCGGTCATATGCTAATTACCATATTTCTCTTTTATTAGATTGGATAAGCCCAGTGACCGAATGGTGGAAGGACCAGAATGACCGGTCGACCAATAGCTATGATGCTCACTGACCACCAGGGGGAAGATGCTAAAAGTAGGACCTGCCCTCTGGTGGTCAGGGTGCTTCCACAGTGGGATTGCTGCTGGGCTGACTGGGATGAGCAGCTTCTCCCACAATGGTAACAGCCCCTAGCAGGCCCAGGGTGAGGCTGAGTCTCTGCACCTGTCAAATACCTGAGACAATCCAGACTCTGGCCTGACCCCATCAGCTGATGCAGGCCCTCTAAGGTATGTCCTTGAAAGAGCGTGGAGAGCTGGCATAGGTGGATGGCATGAGGGGACCTGACTGTGGACCCCCCGGGGAGGCTGTCCTGATGGCTGAGGATCCTGGAGGACAGCTACCCTGAACATCCCTGATGGTGTCACTGACCTGGCATCACACATCAAGGACATTCACCGAGCAGCTTTGGGGTGCAAAGCTCTCTACCAGGTTCCTCCAGGACACAGAACACACATTTACCCAAGACATTACCCTGAAATACCAGCTCAGATGAATTTCCTTATTCAGCAGCCACTTAGAGGGCTGATCAGGATGAGCAGCGCTCCCACAGCAGGCCAATCTCCACAGGCCACACCTCCCACCAGTGCAAGAATCTGTGCACCGGGCCTCTAATCTATATCTATCTATCTATCTATCTATCTATCTATCTATCTATCTATCTATCTATCTACATATAAAGACGTAATATGCAAATTTTTCTGGGACCCCTTAACAGTCATAACTGGCTCCAAGCCTTAACAGTCATGACCAGTATGGCCCCGAGCATGCCCCCACCCCAGTGGACACACATAGGGGGACCTCTGCACATGGGCTGCAGAGAAAACACCTTTTCTGACCACTCATTGGCTAAGCTCCCTGTACACCACTCACAGTGTTCTTGGTAACTTGGGTAATAAGAATCCAAGAAGGTGATCTAGGGTTTTTCCACCTCACTCCTGGAGGAAAAAACAAAGGTCTGCTGTTGGAGGGGCTAAGAAATGTCATATCCTGCCTTAGCCAGTTTGGCTCAGTGGATAGAGCCTCAGCCTGCCAACCTCAGGGTCTGGGTTTGATTCTGATCAGGGGCATGTACCTAGGTTGCAGGCTACTCCCTGGCCAGGGCCCAGGTCAGGGGTCATGCAGGAGGCAACCAATCAAAGTGTCCCTCTCACATTGATGTTTCTCTCTGTCTTTCCCTCTCTCTTCCATGCTCTCTAAAAATCAATGGAAAAATATCCTCAGGTGAAGATAAAAAAAAAGAAAGAAATGTCATATCCTATGAAAGAGACATTTTGAAAATGCCTAAAGAAAGTTGTCCATTTTTTCCTGGTGAAGGGCCTAGAGTTGATGAAAACACCTTGGCGGTTGCAGCAGTTGGCAGTGGCAGCAGCAGCGGGGTGATGGGGGTGGCGCCTTCCCCTGATCAGCCTAGTCACCTCCCACAGAGGGAGGCCAGACTGCAGCTTAGGCCCGCTCCCCCTGGAGTGGGCCTACCCCATCAGTAGGACATCCCCTGAGGACTCACAGACTATGAAAGGGGGCAGGCTGGGCTGAGGGACCCCCCATCCCAGTGCACAAATTTCGTGCACCAGGCCTCTAGTATATATAACTATATATATTTAGTCTAGTTTCATTCGTTTGCACTTGGCTTTCCAATTTTCCCAACACCGTGTATTAAAGAGGCTTCCTTTTCTCCATTGTATGTTTTTGGCTCTTTTATAAAAATTATTTGCCCACATACATGTGGTTTTATTTCTGGATTCTCATTTCTGTTCTATTGGTCTGTGTGTCTGTTTTCTGCCAACACCATGATATTTTGATTATTATAACTTTGTAGTATAAATTGAACTCTGTGGATGTGATGCCTCTGGCTTCGTTCATGTACTCAGGATTGCTTTGTCCATTTGGGGTCTTTTAGATTCCATGCAAATCTGATGATTTTTTTTGTTCTATTTCTTTAAAAAGTGTCATTGGGATCTTGAACAACAACTCTGACAAGGGATTAATAGCCAAAATATATAAAAAACTCCTCCAACTCAACAACAAACAAACAATCCAATTAAAAAATGAGCAGAGGACCTGAACAGACACTTCTCTCAAGAAGACATACAAATGGCCAACAGATCTATGAAAAAATCCTCACTTCACTAGCTATTAGGGAAATGTAAATCAAAACTACAATAAGATATCACTTTACACCTGTTAGAATGAATATCTGTATATATAAAAAGCCAGCAACTGGAACACTGTAATGACCAGAACGACCAGTCTCTATGATGTTCACTGCAGCCAGAGAACCAGCCCAATCTGGAGGTGGGGCTGGCCAGCCAACCTCCAATAACCCCTCCCCCGAGCTGCCTCACCCCTGATCAGCCTCTCCCACCCTGATTGGCCTGCAGCCACTCCTCTGGGCCAGCCCCACCCCTGATTGCCTCCCCACCCCAATAGGGGGTGGGGTTGGCCAGACAACCTCCTGCAGACCCTCCACCTGGCCTGCTCTACCTCTGACTGCCCCCATCCACCCCAATAAGGGCAGGGCTGGCAGGCCAACCTCCTGTAGCCCGTGCCCCCACCTGGCCCCACCCCAGATTGCCCCCCCCCACCCTGAACAGGAGCAGGGCCACCCAGAAAACTGCCTGCAGCACCTTCTCCTGGCTGGCCCCACATCCCATGGGCCTCCACCACCCCGTCGGCCCACAGCCCCTTCCCCTGGCTGGCCCTGCCCCTGATAGCCCTCCCCACCCCAATAGGGGGCAGGGTCATCTGGCCAACCTCCTACAGCCCCTCCTCCCACCCGGCCTCACTCCAGATTGGCCCCACCACCACCTCAATCAGCCCACAGCCTCTCCCCTCAGCCAGCTCTGCCGCTGATCATCTCCCCCCAACAATCAGGGGTGGGGCTGGCTGGCCAACCTCCCACAGCCCCTCCCCCAGCCTCTGATCCCTGATTGGCCACCCCCACCCCAATCAGGGGTGGGGCCCACTGGCCAATTGCCCGCAGCCCCTCTTCCCAGCCAGCCTGGCCCTGATAGGTCCAGATCAGGGTGGTCCAGCCAGCCAACCTCCCACCATCTCTTCCTCCTGACAGGCCTGGCCCCAATCCAGCCTGATTTGGGCCAGGCCATCCAGACCCCACCCATACACAAATTCATGCACTGGGCCTGTAGTTATCAATAAGACAAATAATAACTAGTGTTGGAGAGGTTGTGGAGAAAAAGGACCCCTCATTCACTGCTGGTGGGAATGTCAACTGATATAGCCACTATGGAAAACAGTATGGAGAGGCCTCAAAAATTAAGAATAGAGTTACCATATGATCCAGTAACCACTCTCCTGGGGATCTACCCGAAAATTTTGAAAATGTAAATTGGCAAATATATATCCACCCCAATGTTCATAGCAGCATTATTCATGGTGACCAAGACATGGAAGCAACCAAAGTGCCCTTTGATAGATGATTGGATAAAGAAGATGTGGTATACCCCTTCCAGTGTGTTTCAGTGGTTAAGCATCTACCTATGAACCAGGAGGTCAAGGTTCAATTCCCAGTCAGGGCACATGTCTGGGTTGCGGGCTCGATCCACAGTTGGGGGTGTGCAGGAGGCAGCCAATCAATGATTCTCTCTCATCATTGATGTTTCTATCTCTCTATCCTTCTCCTTTCCTTTCTGAAATCAATAAATATGTATTGAAAAAAAAGATGTGGTACATATATGCAATGGAATACTACACAGCCATAGAGAAAGATAAAATACTGACATTTGCAACAACATGGATGGCCTTGAGAATATTATGCTAAGCAAAATAAGTCAGACAGGAAAAGTTATGCATGCATATAAGCATAACCAATGGATACAGACACCAGGGGTGAGGACATGAATTGGGGAATGGGGGGACAATGGGGAGGGTAAGGACACATTTGTAATATCTTAATCAATAAAGGAAATAAAAAGAACCATAACATATTATTTCACTCATATTCTATACAATAAAAGCATAATATGCAAATTGACTGAATGGCCGATGACTATGATGCTCACTGACCACCAGGGGGCAGATGCTCAATGCAGGAGCTACCCTCTGGTGGTCAGTGCACTCCCATAGGGGGAGCGCCGCTGTGCCAGAAGCTGGGTTCATGCCTGGCAAGTGCAGCAGAGGTGGCAGGAGCCTCTCCTGCCTCCGCTGCAGGTGGGCAGTAAGGAGCGAGGGGTCCTGGACTGCAAGGGGGCACAGGCTGGGCTGAGGGACCCCTTTCCCCCTAGTGCATGAATCTCATGGACCAGGCCTCTAGTGTAGAATATAAAATTGAAAGAAACAAATGTACAAACAAGAAAAACAAACAAAATCTCATAGATATTGGCGGCTACCAGAGGGAAAGGGCTTGGGAGATAGTAAAGGGTAAACATGGTCAAATATATAGCGATGGAAGGAGATTTGACTTTGGGTGGAGGGCACACAATACAATAGACAGATGTCTCATAGAATTGTACACTTGAAACATATATAATCTTATTAACCATTGGCACCCCTAATCTTTTAATTAAAAAATAAAAAAATAGAAAAAAATGAATCAGCACTGGAGTGCAGCATCACTTTACACTCCCACCAATGCCGGGAGCCGGTCCATCCTTGCTGTTTCAAGGGACCTGGCATATATGGCATACTGTTCTTAATATGTTTGCTCACCTTCTTGGCACTATGTGTTTTAACCAAAGTCACCTCTCTGAGAAAGGTTGTTTCCCCAGGTAGGGATTTTCCCCTGAAGTTAGGGAGGGAATAAAAGCCCTTAACTAAGTGCCAGGCGGGTAATTAATCATTTTAACTATGAACAATCATGCTTAAGCTACATAATCTTTACTCCCTGGAATGGAGATAAGAAACGCCCTAACCTTTGGAATAGAGATTGATAGGATTGGAATCAACTGGTATAAATACAGATGTAACAAGACAACAGGACACAGAACCTAGAGACAGAACCTAGCGAGAGAACATGGCAAAAGATCCTGGACAGAAACTGGAGACAGAACCTAGAGACAGAACCTAGCGAGAGAACATGGCAAAAGATCCTGGACAGAAACTGGCCTTAGAACCTAGACACAGAACCTACACAGAACCTAGAGACAGAAGAACTTCGCTGGAGAGAACATGGCAAAAGATCCTGGACAGAAACTGGCCTCAGAGCCTAGACACAGAACCTAGCGAGAGAACATGGCAAAAGATCCTGGACAGAAATTGGCCACAGAACCTAGACACAGAACCTAGCGAGAGAACATGGCAACAGATCCTGGACAGAAACTGGCCACAGAACCTACAGACAGAACCTAGCGAGAGAACATGGCTGAAGAACCTAGAGACAGAACCTGGCTACAGAACTTGGATAGAACCTGGCAGGAGAACCTCTCTATGCTGATCAACAGAACCTGGCTGGAGAACCTACAGAACCTGGCAATAGAACCAGGCAAGAGAACCCAACCATGCTCATCAACTGAACGCTGCCTCCGAGTCTTTCCTTCTTCTCCGACTCCGTCCACACCTTTGGGGACCCCTGGACCTGCTGGGGTTGGACCCCAGCACACCAACACATAAGTATGCCCACTTCCTTACCTTGGCCAACATTAATATATTAAAACATTTTAATTTTTACTTACTGGATAGGTTAAAACATCTCCTTTTGATTTGCTTGTCTTTAATTATGAGTGAAGTTGAATATCTTTTTATGATGATGGCCATTTTTTTTTGTTTTACTTTTTTTTCTGTTAATTATTTGACTGTATCCTTTACTTTCCTACTTGATTTTCTCTTTCATCTTTTGAGCTTTTTATACTGGTATATTTTTCCAGACAGAAGATTTAAGTTTTAAGTAATCTCATCACTTTTTCTTTATGACATCTTGATTCTGTTTCTTTTAGAAGAACTTCCCCATTTCAAAATTATAAAAATAACCAACCATACTTTTTATAGTTAAATATTTTTAAGTCCTCTGGGCTTTATTTCTTTAAGCACAAGTAAAGATGTAGCTTTAATTTTTTTTCTGAGTCAGTTGTCTCTGATAAAACTAATCATTTATAAGTGATGAAGTTGAGGCCTAGAGCAATAAAACAACTCACCTAATATTTCTAAATAAGTTATTAGTAAAGTTGAGAATAGAAATCAGGTTTCCTACTTCAACCTTTTCCCGCAAATTGCACCAATTCATTGTGACCTTCTCTGTTTAATTAAGTACTTTCCTGGCTTGACAATACTGTGATTTAGTCTAACACAGAAGAAATTGAATGAAAAAGCTTTTTAATTATAAACAATTATCTGCTCGCTACCAGGAAAGTGTGAATTAAAAAATGATTTATTTCCTTATATAGGAACATCTATACCAGAAACTTCAGTGAGAGAGACCTGCTGTGCTTTAGACTGGTGCTTGGCATAATTTGGAAAAGTAATGATCACAATGTTATCATGAAAGGGATTGAGGTGAGAATGGGAGCAAGACAAGAAGGGAAACTGGACTTTATATTTTTCACTTGGATCAGACCTTCAAAGAGTCACTACTTGGAGATTATTAGTAAGATATCCCCTACTTTTCTCCAGATTAAATTAATAATAACAACTACCATTTATTGGAAGCTTACTATGTATCAGGTACTATTTAGGCTCTATCTATAAGAATTATCTCTGGTCATCAGTTTACAGCTGATAATTACAGCTAGTAATTGTTGAGCTAGAATTCAAACTCATAAGAGCTTGGTTCTAGAGTATGTGCTCTTTTAGTTACATTTCAGTTCTTCCAACATGTGATGAGCATAAAAATACTTTTTTATTTTATCCAGTAATTCTGCTTTTGAATTTTAGTTCAGAAATCTATTGTTACAAGAAAACAAAATTAAAAGTGCTAATGTAATTAATTAGATAGAGAATTATGTTTGATTTTCTTTATTGCAGTTTTATATTTTCAGTTCTCCCTGGACAGACAAGATGTCATCTTGCTTCTAACTCTCCAACTGTGATACTAGATCTATGCTTATAAATGTAACTAGTGGCCTGGTGCACGAAATTCATGCATGAGGGTGTCCCTCAGCCTGGCCTGCACCCTCTCTAGTCTGGGATTGGGCCTAAACTGGCAGTCAGACATCGCTCTCGCAATCTGGGACTGCTGGCTCCTAACTGCTCACCTGCCTGCCTGCTTGATTGCTCCTAACCACTCTGCCTGCCAGCCTGCTCACCCCCAACTGCCCCCCACCAGCCTGCTCACCCCCAACTGCCCCCCCAGCCAGCCTGCTTGCCCTCAACTGCTCTCCCCTCCTAGCATGATTGCCCCTAACTACCTCTGCCTTGGCTCTGCCACCATGGCTTTGTCTGGAAGCACATCTGGAAGGTCTCCTGGTCTAATTAGCATATTACACTTTTTATTAGTATAGATAGAGGCCAGGTGCATGGGTGGGGGCCAGCTGGTCTGCCCTGAAGGAGGTCCCAGATCAGGGTGGGGGTCCCCTTGGGGGGTGGGGCTGGCCTGGGCAAGGGGCATGGGGTAGTTTGCAGGCTGGCCACATCCCCATTGGGGTGGGGGTCCCCACTGGGGGCAGTGCCAGCCTGGGTGAGGGGCTGGGGTGATTTGCAGGCTGGCCACCCCCATCGGGGTGAGGGTCCCCACCAGGGGGCATGGCCAGCCTGGGTGAAAGGCTGAGGGCCATTTGGGGGCGGTTTACAGGCTGGCCAAGCCCCCAGATTTGTCTGGAAGGTCTCTGGAAGGTCTCCTGGTCTAATTAGCATATTACTCTTTTATTAGTATAGATTATTGTGACCAAAATTATAATTCACATTTATTCACTCCATAAATATCCATTGAGCATTTCCCAGGATGGCCTAGCTATTGCATTAGGCACTGAGAATATAAAGATAAGACTCTGGTTTTTAAGGAACTCAATCTATAGAGGTAGGAGTGCCTAATAAAATTACAATGAAATCTGAGATGTGATATAATTAATGTATGTGCAAAATAGTATGGGAATCAGAGTAAGAAGCAACTAACACTGTCGAAAATGAGGAGGTTAGGAAAGATTTTACTGCAGATAAAAAAACAAAAGAAGAGAAACGGGCATCTCAAGTAAAGAATTATTAATAATTATAGATACTTTTATTCACTCTAAAGAAGTAATATTTGTTAAAATAGCAACTTATGCTAGTTATTTATTTTTTGTAATAGACATAATAACAAATACATATGTATTAGAACACTTGCCAATTTATCCATTTATCCCCCCTCTTCAAATTATCTTGTGGAGCACCTATGGTGGTATGTTCACTTTAAGAAGCATCCTTTTATTAGAGGCACTGGCATTGTTCCCAAGGCTCAGTGCAACTGCCTGATTGTTTTTAATGTAATTGGACAATTCAATGAGCATCTGGTATTATGTATTTCTCAGGTAGTGCTGAATAGCTAACATCCTTTTTTCTTGCATAGAAATAGAACTCTGCCTTGAATAGAGCCAGGTAAATCCGCACAAAGAACTGTGCAGGAATTGAGGACTATGATAGTGCACAGCCAAAATAGAAAATTGACCAGCTGCCACTTTAGGCAAACAGGGGCTGGTGTGAAACAGCCTGCTGATTTGTGGAAAAGGTCAGCCTCCTTGCATAAGATGTGAACTTGACAAGACTAGCAAACATGACATGTATGCCATATGATTTCACTGACATATGAAAAATTAAAACTATTATCTTTTTAATTTAATAAATTTGATTTTTGTTTTTGTTACAACTTCCTTTCAATATTTAAATTAAAAAATTAAAAATTAAAAAGTTGCGATTTAAGTAAGTTCAATTGCCATCAAAATTGTTTTATTCCCGAAACCGGTTTGGCTCAGTGGATAGAGCGTCGGCCTGCGGACTGAAAGGTCCCAGGTTCGATTCCGGTCAAGGGCATGTACCTGGGTTGCGGGCATATCCCCAGTAGGAGATGTGCAGGAGGCAGCTGATCGATGTTTCTCTCTCATCGATGTTTCTAACTCTCTATCTCTCTCCCTTCCTCTCTGTAAAAAATCAATAAAAATATATTAAAAAATTGTTTTATTGTATATGATGAAAATATCTGTGCTTTCAATGAGTACCAAAAAAAAAAAATGAATCTATCGATGATGAATCTATGAATAAATTTACCTCTGGCAAATAAGAATGACATTAAAAAATAAAAATAAAAGTAAACAGTGTTGCCTGGCCAGAGTGGCTCAGTTGATTGAGCATCGTTCCATGCACCGAAAGGTTGCTCGTTCAATTCTCGGTCAGGGTACATACCTGGGCGTTGGGGGTTTAATCCCCAGTTTGGGAGCATAGGGAAGGCAACCAATCAATGTTTCTCTCTCACATCGATGTTTCTCTCCCTATCTCTCTCTCCTTTCCTTTCTCTAAGCATGTCTTCAGGTGAGGACTAAAAAAAACCAAACATGATGTTTATACGTATTACAAAACTTGTCTAATACAAACATAGCAGTTGACTAAATATTGAACTTTAGCCTGTTAGAAATCATGTTATTCCATTGTGTAGATGTACCATAGACACATACTATGCTGCTATAAAAAAGAAGGAATTCTTACCATTGCAGCAGCATGGATGGAACTGGAGAGCATTGTGCTAAGTGAAATAAACCAAGCAGTGAAAGAAAAATGCCACATGATCTCACTCATTTATGGATAATAAAGACCATTATAACCTAATGAACAAAAAGATAGATACAGAGGCAGAGAAGCATTGAACAGACTGTCAAATTACAGCAGGAAGGCTGAGGAGTGTTGGGGGGGGCGGGTAAGAGATCAATCAAAGGACTTATATGCATGTATATAAGCATAACCAATGGACACAAGACACTGGGGGGGGGGGGGTAAGGGCATGTGCCAGGGGGAAAGGAGAGGCCGGGGGAAGGTCAATGGGGAAGAAAAAGAGACATATGTACTACTATTTGTAATACTTTAAACAAGAAAATAAAATTTTAAATAAATAAATAAAAATAAAAAATAAATTTTAAAAAAAGAAGAAGAAAAGAAATTATGTTATGTGCTGTACTGCCATTTCTAAATTGTGTTGTGTCCTTTGGTTACAAGGACTTAGTACAACCCACTTAGGACCTTCACAATTATTTGAATACTATCATTTGATATCATATTGAACTTGAATGTTGTAATGAGTTTTGGATTTACTATTTGTCTTCATTAATAGTTTACATTTGTTATGACCATCCTTCAAATTTCATCATTAAATTTACTTTGTTTTTTAATTTAAATTTTTTATTGTTGGCGCTATTACAGATGTCCCTCGTTTCCCACCCCTTTGCTCACCCCCACCCAGCTCCTTTCCCCTCTCCCTTGGTTCTTTCCACACTGTGTTAATAGTCTGTGTTAATTAAGCAACGTTATTGAGATATAATTCACATACTATAAAATTCACCCATTTAAAGTGTATAATTAAATGAATTTTGTATATTCAGAGTTGTGAAACCATCATCACAATCGATTTAGAATATTTGAATCATTCCAAAAAGAACACCTTTACCCATTAGAAGTCACTCCCCATTTTCTCCTAACCACCACCCCAATTGATCTGCACATTTAACACAATGCCTAAACTCATGTGAAAATTAAAGGGACCTAGAACAACCAAAGCACTCTTAGAAAAGAAGAATAAAGTTGGAGAATTCAGACTTTCCAATTTCAAAACGTATTACAAAGAAAATATTCCCAGTTATGAAGAAAATGCAGCTATAAAAAAAGAAAGAACTCTTATCATTTGTAACATCGTGGATGGACCTGGAATGTATTATATTTAGCAAAATAAGCCAGTGAGAGAAAGAAGTATCACATGAGCTCACTCATATGTGGAATCTAATGAACAAAATAAATTGATGAACAAAATAGATCCAGAGACATAGAAGCATGGAATAGACTGTTGAATCTCAGAGGGAAGGTGGGGGAGGGTATGTGGGTGGGAAGAGATAAATCAAAGGACTGGTATGCATATATGCATAGCTTATGGACACAGACAATAGGGTGGTGAAAGCCTGGGGTGGGGTGGGAGGATGGGTTAGAAGGGGGGGGAAGGGGACATATGTAATACTTGCAACAATAAAGATTTAAAAAACCAAAACCAAACCAAAACAAAATAAAACAAACAAAGAAATTAAAAAATGAACAGGAAAAGGAAAAAAAGAATGAGTAGTTCTATGTAATTCCCTATCTTAATAAGTTCTAATAGATGGTGGGTTTCACTTAGCAGCATTTGCTCATTACATGTATCCACTAAGTTTGGCAGAGGCTTGAAGGGTGTCTGGGCCTGCTGGACAATGAATGAGTTCTGTTCCCAAATTCCTTGAAATCTGTCATTATGTGGGTCTATACGAAATTTATATAGGTATCCAGGATTCCCCTGACTTAAGATAAAGCTAGATGGAGAGAGCCTGGCTAATTTTTTTTATTGTTGCATAGCTGCAGCATTTCTTGCTAGTGGGCCCAGCATATACATACAAAGTGACTGACTTTTCTACAAGAAAATATTTCATGTTGCACTCATGGCTGGTGATAGACTGAATGAGGATGGTTAGGAGATGTGTCCAAGTGGCCAGGTAGCCTTTCAGCTGTACACACATGTCCAGGTTGCTAGCTTTGGCTATCCAAATCAGTTGTTCACATAAAAATGTGGAAATCTTTTCTTGGGTGTAATTTTTCAGAGCAGCGTCATTCCGTAGTACATCTTTTCAAAAACTGGAACTCATACACAGGGTCTGCCTCCTACTCTGAAAGTATTGGCATCTCCTTATTAGCATGAAATCACATAACACCCAGAGTGCTTATACTAATCCAACATAGATCTGGCATAGGGGATGACTTTTTGAATGTGTAGAATGACATTCACATATCTCCTCCATCACCAGGATATCTAAAATGTTCTTCTGCCTTGCTCAGAAGTATGAGGCCTGACTGTCCATCGAGTTATGTAAAAAATTTCATCAACTGAGCCAGATAAAGAAAACTGTTCATAAAAGATATGAAATTCCTGGAATTATGCAGATGTGTCCTGATATATAGGAGAAAGATTTAATTACAGAGGCAGTAGTTTTGTAATTTTTTTTGAAAAAAAATAGTGAGAGGACTACAGGATTGCTGTCAGCTCTTCTATGTCCATATGTGTAGTGCTTCTGGAGCTATGGGTCTTATAATATGATGGTCATTTACTATACTTTAGGCTCTGGAGAATCCAGTAAGAATACTACCCAGGGGATCTTAGATGATCGGATGAACCATGGGTGACCTGAACCAGAGGAAGAATTCAAATGGTCAAAGTCATAAGCAAAAATTCTAAAATAATTTCTGCTATCCTGGTTTTAAACTCACCTGTGAAATTCTATTAGTATTTTTAGTAGTTTAAAAAGTGTATTTATGATAAAGGTGCAACTGTTAATGTATGAATTAAAAAGTGGCACTTTCCCTTTGCTTTAAAACATGTCCCACAATAATGGTCATTTCTGAAATATGAAATTGGAGATATGAATATATAATTTATTGGTGTATTGTTTGCCATTCAAATATATTTTTTTTAAAATATATTTTATTGATTTTTTACAGAGAGGAAGGGAGAGAGATAGAGAGTTAGAAACATCGATGAGAGAGAAACATCGATCAGCTGCCTCCTGCACATCTCCTACCGGGAATGTGCCCGCAACCCAGGTACATGCCCTTGACCGGAATCGAACCTGGGACCCTTCAGTCCGCAAGCCGACGCTCCATCCACTGAGCCAAACCGGTTTCGGCTCATTCAAATATATTTTATGAAAACTAAACCTTGAGGGAATGTGTGAAATTAATATTCATTCATACATTAATAACATTCATTAATAACATTCATACATTGAAATGAATATTCCCAGTTATGAAGAAAATGCAATTACCAGAAAAATTATTTTGATATAATTGTAGGTGAAGAGGGCCTATTCACTTAGCATAATAATCTCCAGGTCCATTCATGCTATCACAAATGGGTAAGAGTTTCTTTTTATAGCAGTATAGTATTCCAGTGATAGATGTACCATAGCTTTTTTTTTTTATCCATTCATCTACAGATGTTTCCAGATATTGGCTATTGTAAATAATGCAGCTATGAGCATAGGGGTGCATATATTCTTTTGAATTGGTGTTTCGGGATTCTTAGGATATATTCCCCAAACTGGGATCGCAGACAATAGTGTGGTTGAAGGCCAGAGGGAAGGTGGGGGCAAGGGCTGAATGGAGGTGGGCAAAGGTGGGGGGAAATGGGTCATCTGTAATAGTATAAACAAATACAAATAAAGTTAAAAAAGAGGACCGATTCAAAATTGTATTTACAATAGGATCTCAATATTATATTAATATTGATAATATCAATACTATATAAATTTTGATAAGGCTCTCTTAGCATCATTAGGACTTGTTGTGTGTTCCTAGATTCAGGAATGTTTGTGGGTTGTTGAACAGCATCATTCCAAGTAAAGATCAATAGAAATCTGATAAAATTCACTATAATTTCCTCAGGAAGACTATGCGGTAATTTCCAGAAGCATTTAACTGTGTGCAGAATTTCTGAGCTGACAACTTCAACCAATCATTCTGTATTATAGACTCCAAGTTCTGTCTACAACTTTGGTGTCTTTCACAAAGTGCCTCACATAAGACTATTTGCAATTATCTGGCAGTTATTCATATCTGCTGAATTATTTCCAACTAACATGGCTGTAACATTTCCATGGTGGATGATCTCTTGAGGTTAAGTGGTCCCTATTTCCCCATATCATCCAGGCTTACATGACAATGTGTCCAACAAATCATTAAAAATGGCGACAGAGTTGGTAGATGCTGCACAGATACTCCCAGAAACAAGCTGGAATTACAACTGAAATACAGAAAGGCTTCCTGAATAATCAATGGAAAATTCACAGTAGAGAACCCTGATACCTGAGGGCCGAAGGTGGAGATGGCATAGAGATTGGTAGGAAGGGTGGAGGTGTGAAAGGGCTGGCCAGGTGCCCACAGACAGCAACCGAAGTTCTGGAGAGATACATCAGCTGGGGGGCAGTGTACTGAGAACTCCAGGTTCTAATCCCCAAGCTGGGCTCCCCAGCTGAGAGCACCAAATCTGAGGAGAGTACCCACATAACATCTAGCTGTGAAAAGCAGTGGGGTGCTGTCTGTCAGGGAGTGGCAGCTGAGTTCGGGCACCCTCTTAAAGGGCCAACACAGAAAAATTCCCTGTGGATCCACCCACCTTGTGCTCTGGCAGAGGGAGGGTGAAGTGGACTGGAGCTGTGAAAGCAGAAGCCAGGACTGGGGACTCGAGGTAGAGAGCTCAGAAGGAAGACACCCCAAGTTTCCTGGGCTGAGCCATTCCCTCATGCAGTGGAGGACATCTTTCCCACACAGACATTTGCCTTACCTGGGGGGAAGACAGTAAACACATCCTATTGGAAAACACCTTGCCCTGAGGCCACTTAAGAGATTAAAAGTAACAATTAGCCTCCAGGCAGAAGCAACTGCCCCACCCTGTTGAAAAAACTCTTGCTACACCTGAGAATGATTGCCTGGGGGCAATTCAAATCAGAATCCTATCAGTCTGTAGGCATAGGCAGTCTCTGGAGGCTTTGAGTCTTTAGCTGATTCAACTAGTCAGAAACCGCCTTTAACACTATCCTGCACTAGAGATTGAGAGGTGTACTGTAGAGGATCTACCTGGAACATAGTCACAAACCCAGACAACCAAAATGAGGAAACAAAGAAACCACCCCCAAATGAAAGAACTAGAGAATTCTCCAGAAGAAGAGATAACGAAGCAGAGATAAGAAATTTATCTGAAACAGAGTTCAGGGTAATGATGGTAAAGATGCTCAACAGTATGAAAAAAGATGTATTAATTATAAAAAAAGAACAGTCTAAGACAGTGTTTCTCAACCTTCTGGCCCTTTAAATACAGTTCCTCATGTTGTGACCCAACCATAAAATTATTTTTGTTGCTACTTCATAACTGTAATGTTGCTACTGTTATGAATCGTAATGTAAATATCTGATATGCAGGATGGTCTTAGGCGACCCCTGTGAAAGGGTTGTTCGACCGCCAAAGGGGTCGTGACCCACAGGCTGAGAACCGCTGCTCTAAGGTTTGACAGTCTGTTCAATGCATCTCTTTCTCTGGATCTACTTTGTTCATCACTCTATGTTGTTATTTATATTCCACAAATGAGTGAGATCATGTGGGTCTAAGTAAGGTAAAGAATGACATAACACAAATGAAGAACACATTGGAAGGAATACACAGCAGATTAGGGGAAGCTGAGGATTGAATCAGTGAATTAGAAGACAGAGGTGAAATATCACTCAGAGTACCAAAAAGAAAAAAAACAGAAGGACAGCCCTAACTGGTTTGACTTAGTGGATAGAGCCTCGGCCTGTAGACTGAAAGGTCCCAGGTTCGATTCCGGGCAAGGGCATGTACCTTGGTTGTGAGCACTTCCAATATATGTTTTAAAATATATTTAAAAAACAAACAAAACAGAAGGACAGCTTAAGGGAGCTGTGGGACGTGAAACATAACAATGTGTCCAACCAGACATTCTGGTTACTTATCACATTCATGTTTTTACTTGAATTGCTGCCAGAACAGTGCCTAAATGGACTGCATCAAATTCCAGATATGGGAATAAATAAGTCTTCAAGTGGTCCCAACCCCCAGTCTTTGAGCATCTTCAGCTGAGGCCTTAGATATTTTTGAACAAAAACAAGAAATCCTGCCCTAGTGCTGGGGTCCAACCCCAGCAGGTCCAGGGGTCCCCAAGGTGTGGACGGAGTCGGCGAAGACTATCCACCCTCTTCCTACGGTGGAGTCCTATCCGTCCCAAGTGTGAGGTGCTTACCTAGGAGTCCCTGTTCGGGCACCAGATGCTGGGGTCCAACCCTAGCAGGTCCAGGGGTCCCCAAGGTGTGGACGGAGTCAGCGAAGAAGGAATGACACGGAAACAGCGTTCAGTTGATCAATCAGCCTAGCCAGGATCTCTAAGCCAAGTTCTGGTCAGGATTTCCAGCGAAGTTCTGGTTTGGATCTCCAGCCAGGTTCTGTGTCCATGTTCTCTTGCTAGGTTCTCCAGGTTCTCCAGCCAGGTTCTGTAGCCATGTTCCCTCGCTAGGCTCTCCAGCCAGGTTCTGTCCAGGTTCTCCAGCCAGGTTCAGTCACCAGGTTCTAGTCAGGTTCTCTTGCCAATTTCTGTAGTCAGGTTCAGTCCAGGATCTTTTGCCATGTTCTCTCCAGCGAAGTTCTTCTGTCTGTAGGTTCTGTGTAGGTTCTGTCTTCTAAGTTCTGTGTGTACGTTCTGTCTTCTAAGTTCTGTGTTGTTACATCTATATTTATACCAGTTGATTCCAATCCTATCAATCTCTATTCCAAAGGTTAGGGCGTTTCTTATCTCCATTCCAGGGAGTAAAGATTATGTAGCTTAAGCATGATTGTTCATAGTTAAAATGATTAATTACCCGCCTGGCACTTAGTTAAGAGGTTTTATTCCCTCCCTAACTTCAGGGGAAAATCCCTACCTGGGGAAACAACCTTTCTCAGAGAGGTGACCTTGGTTAAAACACATAGTGCCAAGAAGGTGAGCAAACATATCAAGAACAGTATGCCATATATGCCAGGTCCCTTGAAACAGCAAGCATGGACCGGCTCCCGGCACCCTAGCTGGTTTGGCTCAGTGGATAGAGCGTCGGCCTGCGGACTCAAGGGTCCCAGGTTCGATTCTGGTCAAGGGCATGTACCTTGGTTGTGAGCACATTCCCGGTAGGGGGTGTGCAGGAGGCAGCTGATCGATGTTTCTCTCTCATTGATGTTTCTAACTCTCTATCCCTCTCCCTTCCTCTCTGTAAAAAATCAATAAAATATACAGTGGGGCCTTGACTTACGAGTTTAATTAGTTCCGAGACCGAGCTTGTTAAGGAGCTCATTAAGGAGCTCATTAACTCAAATTACTCTGTGAACTCAATGCAAAAAATCGCCTGAGAGATAGCTGGTATCTCAAAAAACTCGTTAGTCGGGATACTCGTAAGTCAAGGCCCCACTGTATTAAAAAAAAAAAAAAAAAAAAAAAACCAACACAAGAAATCCTTGTTTTGTCCTATCTAAATTCCTAACCCAAAGGACTTTTAATAAAATGGTTGTTTCTTTCTGCCTCTAAGTTTGGAATGATTTATTATTCAGCAAGAGTTAACTGGAATATACATTTGTACCTGTAGGTGGAGTGCTGTCATAACAAAACCTAAAAATTTGTGTCATTGGCTTTAGGGCAAGGTAGCAGATGGAAAATGGAAAGGTCTTGAAGAGTAGTAGAAAAATCATACAGGCCTGGAAGGGTCAATTGGTAAGAGCTTAAAGAAAATTGGAAGCTGAAAAAAAATGGAGACCTTATTACACAGCAGTGAAAGCAGCAATGCCCTATTATAGTAATATGGAAAATAGGAAATACTAGTATACCTAATAAACTTGATTATCTGTCTATATAGAGAGATATACAGGCAAAACATTGAAAGTGACTCTTGACTTCTTTTCACTGAATATTATAACACTAGAGGCCCAGTGCACAAATTCGTGCGTGGGTAGGGTCCCTCAACCTGGCCGGCAATGAAGGCCAATCAATCATGGCTTCAGGAGGCTGGCCAGGGGGAGGGGCTGTGGGAGGTTGGCCAGCTGGCTGGATTGGTACCATCAGGGCTGGCCAGTTTCGGGGAGGGGCCTTGGGAGGTTGGTTGTTGGAGTGCACTGACCACCAGGGGGCAGCTCCTGCATTGAGCATCTGCCCCTTGGTGGTCAGTGCACATCATAGTGACTGGTTGACAGGTTGTTCGGTTGTTCAGTCACTGAGGCTTTTATATGTATAGATGTGGAAGGAGACATGTGAGCTAAAGAATTAATTTAAAGAAGCCAGAACTTATTAGGTTTGAAAAATAATTTTGTTTCGCTCTCCTAGCCTGTCTAGACTGTGATTCTCAAATTAGAAAGGGTTTTAGGCCAAATATCAAAACCAGATTGGGATTGTAAAATATTTTGTTAAAATCTCAAAAACATGTCAGGTAATCCCTCCTAGAATCTTTCAGATAGACAAAGGCCTTCTAAGGATATTAAGGACATACCTTACAGATCCTTTCTGCTAAACAATAGGGCTTTAAAATACTTTAAAGTAACTACCTACTACAGTTTCACAGGAAACAAAATCTCTTTCAGTTATGGCTTTTTCCCCCTAACGGAATGAATTATAAATTAGCACACAGAAAGCCCACAAAATTTTTCAAGAAATTATATCAGCTTGGACTAAAAAGGATAGAAATAGTACAAAATGGAGTCCTTTGGATGTCCAGGCTACTACAGGAGGAAGCAAGTTGAGAGAACTATTCAGCTTCAAACATAAACTATTGTTTTTATGCAACAAGTAAAGATGGCTTAGAGTTGGAACCAAGTGACCAGAAGGTAGAGTGAGGAATAATAAAGAGCAACTTCCAAGCAGTTGAACACAAGAAGGAATTGGAAACATATCCATACTTATATTTAAGAATTGCTATGAACTAGTGATTGCTACCTTCTTTCTATTTTCCCCTCCTCTCGTTTCCATCAGTGTCTATAGTGGCTATGTTAGACCTGCCCCCACAACTGTATGTTGGGTATGTCTATCAGATAACTTGTAACTTTAGTTTTTCTGTCTTCAAGTGAAGATATACTCAACGAACTGTATGTTAAGAAACAAATCTGACAAAACGATCTCAACCTATTAAAAAAAGAAAGAAACAAATCTGAGGATCTTCATCTATACCTACACTTTATTTAGAGAATGTGATCTGGTAGTTAAACTTATGTCATATGGGATTAGACTTGGATGAGGGGATCAGTATATTTTGTTTGCGGGAAGGATGATAATAGTTGTAGCCAGTGAGCAAGTTGTGACAGATTACATTTTCCAAAGTTAACTATAACAATATCCTCCATACCATATGTTCTTCTTAAAATGTGACTTTGACATTTCTTTCAAGAGTTGGGGTTTATGTTCCCTCCCATTCAATCTAAGTGGGCTTGTAACTATGGAACAACTGATTCTATGTGAGTTCCAAGGCTAGAACATAAAAGGTAATAGAGTTTCTACTTTGTGACTATTGGGACACTTGCTCTTGAAACAAAGCCACCAGGCTGTGATGAAGTCTAAGCATCTATGTGAAGAGGTCACAGGTCCTAGCAGATTGTCCCAGCTGAAATCAGAGCTGACAGCATCAATTGCTAAACATGGGAGTGAGTGAGGCTTTGGATGATGTTAGCTCTCAGTCTTTGATTCTTCCAAGCTGAGGCCCTAGACACTGTGGAGCAGAGACAATCCATCTCTGATGTGTCTTTCCCAATTCCTAACCTGTAAAACATATGTGCATAATAAATCAGTTGGTACATGCTGTTAAGTTTGGATGGTTAGTTATATTGCAATGGTAACTGAAACAGGGCCTAATAGCCAGTACACTTCATTCATAAGTCAGGTACTAGCCAGATAGGTAGAGTGTTCTATAATAGTTCTGGCTGAGGCATTTCATTTTTAGACTTTTGAACCTGTATGTATATATATATATATATATATATATATATATATATATATCCTCACCTGAAGATATTTTTCCATTGATTTTTAGAGAGAATGGAAGAAAGAGGGAAAGACAGAGAGAAATATTGATGTGAGAGAGACAGATCAATTGGTTGCCTCCTGCTCCCGCCCAGGCCAGGGCCTGGGCTAGGGAAGAGCCTGCAACCTACATGCCCTTGACTGGAATCAAACCTGGGATCCTTCAGTCCTCAGGCCTACACTTTATCCACTGAGCCAAACTGGTTAGGGTTGAACCTTCATTTTTTTTAAAAAAAAAAATTTAGTCTGGGTTGTACAGAAAACTCATTTTTGCTTAGATAAGGGGTTTGTATGAGAGATATATCTGTGTAATATACTAAATATATCAAACTGTTCAGTCCACTTCAACCTTTCTAACCTCCTAACACACATAAGGAATGAATCCCATTGTTATAAGTAACAGTGTCTCACTAAAACAATGGTATCTAAGTATAAAGATAGGAGGTATATATTATAACCTATAGGGGTAAGAAGAGGGAATGTGTAGTTCAAAGAATCCCCTAACCTCTGGAAATTCTTATGTTTTCTCCATTTGAACTTCTATGATTGATACAATAATATGCCCCTGAGACCTGAGACAAGATAATGGGTAGGTCTCAGGGGAATATTAGCAATTATCAATTTCTCAGCAGCCAGAGGCATTGAAAAAAACACAAAGGGAATCATTAGGAACTGAAATTATTTTATAAGTGTCCTTGAGTTGCCCTGGCCAGGTATCTCTGTTGGTTAAAGTGTTGTCCTGATACACCAAGTTTTCGGTTTTGATACCCAATTAAGGCACATACAAGGAGCAACCAATGAATGCATAAATGGGTGAACAACAAATCAGTGTTCTCTCTCTCTCTCTCTCTCAAATCAATAAAAAAAAGTAAAAGTCTCTTTGAATTGCAACATAAGGTTCTGAAGTTTAATATTTCTACAAATATGGCCCTTTCATTGATATGTAATTTCAGGGGTGTACAAAAGTAGATAGAGGCCTCACAGTAGTAATAAGGTTATTTAAAGGTGAAGCAGAAAAGCTGTAATTAAGTAATACTGGGCTCTAAGTGTCCATCAGTAGATAAGTGGATAAAATAGATATGGTATTAATGGAATACACTTGACTGAAAAATGAAGAAAATTTTACCCTTTGTGACAGCATGGATGGGCCTGAAGAATAGTTTGCTAAGTGAAATACTAGTAAGCCAGTCAGAGAAAGACAAGTACCATATGATCTCACTCATATGTAGAATTTAATGAACAAATGGAAATGACAAGCAAAATAGATACAGATTTATAGATAGCAGGAAGATAGTTCTGGTGATGGGGGGATACTGGGGAGGATGGAGGGATTGAGAAAAAATGAAAAAAAAGAGGAAGAATTCATGGACAAGGACAACAGTGTGGTGATTGTGGGAAGGATGAGGGGGTGGAAGTGAAAGAGGGTATAGGGCAGAGGTGGGCAACGCCTGGCACGAGTGCCAAACATGGCACGGCAGTAACTTTTGCTGGCACGCGAAACCCTCTCTTATAATCTTCCATTTACAATTTTTTTCTTAATATCCACTTTTTTATTTTTCAGATAAATTCAGTGTAGGTGCATCTTAGATACATAAATAATTTTACATAACAAGTAACTTAAAGACCATAGACATGGATTGAAGAGAGAGGGGAAGAGCAATTTCTATGCCTCTGCCTTAACTCTCCCTGACTTCCTAGATCCGACCAGTGCTTTGGTTTCATCCACATACGCTTGTGAATCTTTGTTCTCAGTGATGAATCTTGTTAAGTCTCATAATAGGAGTAGCCTGATGGATGAAAGTAGTAGCTCGTGCATATCTCTGAAGGTCACAAAATATAAACCTGATGTAAAAATCTCTGTCATCAGTGATGCAGCAGCAAAAGTCCCACTGATAATATCAAACGGAGTCATAGTTTTCTGTAGGACTATCAGTGTCCATATATACATTAAAAAATAAATGTATTTTTCATCATCATATACTGTGTTTTTGTCGCTCAAATGGGTTTTATTACTTCTTCAAGGTTCTTCACATACGTACACCTTAAAAAATATCAAGTAGGTGTAACATGTTCTCAAACAATTAGGGTTGGCATGCAGAAGAATTTTGAGTCAGAGATTTTGCTGGTTTGGGCACACACTCACAAAAAGGTTGTCCACCCCTGGTATAGGGGGATGAATGGTGATTGAAAAAAATAAAATAAAGAAAAAAATAAAATAAATGTGCTTCTAAACTATAATTTCACAGCCAAATAAACATACAAGACATATATATATATCTGGGCTCATTCTATCCGTGATTCACCTCCCCAATAACAGGACTATTTCAAAAGTGTTGAGAAAGTCTAAAGTATTATCATAAAATTGTAGTTCAATGCATTCATTATGTGGTCTGACTCACATCCATTTGTTGCCTGATGGGAGTAAAACTCAGTCTGAGATAAACAAGAGCAAAGATACAAAATCAGAAAGATTATTGTTTGAGTTTACCTCTGTTTTCTCTAAATCTTCTTTTCCTAATGCAAGCTGGCATTTTCAAACCAGGCCCACCCCTTACTCCCTCCAATACTGTGTAGCTATGTTGTCCCATCTTTGTTATATTTTGTCAGTTTGGAATTGAGATTTCTTTGTCTACTTTTCTTAACGGGTTTATAATGTAATTTATTTCATTATGAAGGCCTCTCATTCTTTTTAACATTTTTTTTCTCTTTCCTTTTGTCCAAGGTCAATGTCTCTAATTTCTGGGTTGTTATATTATCTATGTAACTTATTTAAAGCAACCAGCAAATTTGTAAGAAACCTATAAAGTCACATGTAATATTGAACAAAGATACTGAAGTGGGAAGAAAGAATGAATAGAATTGCATCAAAAGTTCCCTCTAATATTGAAGGTGGGAATTGAGGTTTTCAGAGAACCAGAGGGTTTAGAACAGGAAAGACCTTTGAAACCCTTGTTTCATTATAAAGAAACTTGCTATACATAAGCTCACATAAGGTCTGGTGTTTTTGTCAGTTTTGTTTATTAATATATCAAAGTAGTTACAATAGTTTCTGTTATATAATAGGTGTTTAATATAAAATGTTATTGAGTGATTAAATGCAATCCCCCTTCTGTCTAGGAGACAGGCTGATGTAGTAGAAAGATATTGAATCTGAATTGATCCTTTATTTGACATCAAATGTTGGAGTTACCTAAGAGTTCAGTTATGGACTATTTTCTCTTCTAAATCTATATTATTTCCTCAGCTGTTATCATCTACTCCCAAGACTTCAATTGCCATATATGGGCTGATGATGCCCACATATTTATTTTTACCACCAATTCCATATGTTCAATTACCTGCTTTACAACTCTGCTTGAATTACTTACAGGCATCTCAATCTCATCATATTTCAAATTGAACTCATTATCTTCTCCCATTAAGATGAGTTGAACCAATCCTGCTGTAGTGTAAATGACATTGATTGAGCCTAATTTTAGCCTTTTTACATCCTAAAATATTATTTCCAGCGGCAGATGATATATCCATAACGGAACTCCCTTTACTTACCTTATATACACTAGTTCACCAGAATTAGAGATAAACAGGAACAAACCAACTTTCAATCTCTATTTCTCCTGGCTAAAATCCTAGAACATTCATTGTTTAAGATCTGAGCTAATTTAATTTCAAGTTTGAGATTTAGTCAAGTTTTGATAAGTAGAATAAGGGGTTGAGAAAGAATAGCAGGGGTAGGGACATGGTATAGTCTCTATATAAATGAAAGGGTATTTAAGGGAATAGGTCAACCCAGCTTTGAATGACTCAAGGAAATATTAGGGTTAAACGTCAGGGTCAGGACAGGATTTTTCAACATCAGCATCAGTACTATTGACATTTTGGACCAAATAATTCTGTGTGTGCATTGGGGTGAGAAGGGTGCCCTGTGCATTGTATTATGTTTAGCAGTATCCCTAGGTTTTACCCACTAGATACCAGTAGCACACTTCCCCCAAAGTTTTGACAACCAAAATGTCTTCAGGTGTTGCAAAATAACCTGAATAGCAAAAATTTCTCCAGTTTTATAGCCATTGATCTAAGAAGATTGCTTTACCAGAGGTTAATAATCTGAGAGATCATAATAAAGAACTATAAACTAGTGGGATTATTACAAATTCATTCTGTACATCCATCTTACCTATTGTGGTATTGAGACAAAATCTGAACATTTTTGAATGGGCATGATTATCATAATCACAGGCAATATGACCAGATACAAGATGTATAGAATGGCTTATTAGGAAGCCAATAAAATTACTCAATTATATTTGTATGAAAGATAAAATTTTAATAATTGATGCAGGGAAAATATATCTTTATCAGTTTAAGAAACTACTTCAGAGAAAAACAATAGTTTTTGCCACCTCACAACACCAAATTGAAAGATGATGGACTACATAAACTATCTAGAAATATTGGGAGTTCCAAATGACAGCATTGCCTTTAGCAGGACACTAAAAGAACATGAATGTTGGCTATTTAACGTCCCAAGCCCCTCCTGACCCCCTGACTATAGCCAATTTGAACAGACTTCTAGAAAATATTAGTTCTGTCAAGATGCTATTAAAGAGAGAACCACACAAAGAACCTCAGATAAGTCAAAGCAAAGGTTCATACATTTTTGGCCTCAGCCAACCAGTTGCATGAGTGACAAGATTCCCAATGATCATTTCTGTATTATTGCTGGAACAAATTCCTAGGAAGCCATATTATTCCTTCGTCTTCATTGTCCCTGACATCTTGCTTGTCTTGCAGAAGGTATTCAATAATACTATCAAATTAGATGTTACAGGGCATATGTGAATGGTGGATTTTTCAGCTTAAAATTTAAAGGCTTTAATCTATGCTACAGGGATAGCATTAGCAGAAAAGATATGCCATTTTAGGTACTCAACCTATAGGAAATAGAAACCATTCCCAAGAAGGAAATTGGGTCTATTTGGAATTCCCAGAGTACATGGTACTCTGTTTTATCAAACATGTCTGATAATTTATGTCTGCCTCCAGACAATACCTGTAGTAGCTGTCTCAATTTATGTGGTAAAGGATAGATACAGGGCATTAAGAGCTAAGAGAAAAAGGCCCTCCAAACCAAGAGAACTGGTGATTATGAAAATACATTTCAATTTTTTCCAACTACTATCCACAGTATTAAATTTTATGTCTCTATAAACATATTTGCATACATTCACATAAATATTTAACATAAATAAAAGTTTCACAAAATATTTTTGAAATGCCATGCATTCTTGTAGTTCTTACTCTGTCCTCTTATAATTCACTTTATAAAAATGTTGTTAGGACAGAACCTGGCTGGAGAACCTGGCTAGAGAACCTGGCTAGGCTGCTGATCGACTGAATGCTGTCTCCGTGTCATTCCTTCTTCTCCAACTCCGTCCACAACTTTGGGAACCCCTGGACCTGCTGGGGTTGGACCCCAACAGAAGCACATTCCATATTCATAGATTGGTAGAATCAACATCATTAAAGTGTCCATACTACCCAAAGCAATCTACAAATTCAATGCAATCCACATTAAAATACCAATGGCATATTTTAAAGATCTAGAACAAACTCTCCAATAATTCATCTGGAATAAAAAAAAAAGATCCCAAATAGCCATAACAATCCTGAGAAAGAAAAACAAAGTTGTAGGGATCACAATACCAAATATCAAGCTATATTACCAAGCCACAGTTCTCAAAACTGCTTAGTACTGGCACAGAACAGACATATAGACCAATGAAACAGAACAGAGAACCCAGAAATCAACACAGCCATTGTGCTCAATTAGTATTTGAGACAAGAGACAAGAGCATACAATAGAATCAAGACAATCACTTCAATAAATGGTGCAGGGAAATTTGGGCAGATACATGCAAAAAATTAAACTATATCACCAACTTACACCATACACAAAAGCGAACTCAAAATGAAAAAAAAAATGTTGTTAGCAACCCACTGATTTGACATCACTAATTAATGGGCTACGTACGATCTGGAGTTAGAAAAATATTTTTCTAGGGTGACTAAGATTTTACTTTAAGAATTACATAATTTGGAAGTAGTCAATTAGGTATTATGCCAACTTTTGCACTGCTATGTGCAAGGGAAATAGAAAAGTTTGATTATTTTTACACATTTGGTTTTCCTCAAAGGATATCAGCATATATTTATAATAGCATTATTAATGAATGTGCCTATTAAAAGAGAAAAGACCCTAGAACTGTTAGGAACTGGATTTTCATTTGTTTTGTTTGCCAAAAGTGACTGAAGACATTAAGTACACTATGAAACTTCTGCACATGGCAAAATATGTCCAAATTTGGCAGCCTATCTGGAAACAATCCATAATGGCAAACTCATAGTATTAATGAATAAAGATGTCTTGTTTTTAAACCAAATAGCAAAATTGTGGGAGCAGCAAACTCTTGGAAAATATATTTTTTACCCATCACGCCCAAAATTAAAGGGAGCTAATTATAGTTGCTTAGGTTTTGTGGAAGAAATGCTTCTCTCTCTCTCTCTCTCTCTCTCTCTCTCTCTCTCTCTCTCTCTCTCTCTCGGCTATTATGCAAAGTAGTTCAGATGATGGGCACATAAAAATCCAGAACCACACCATCATGATTCTCAAGGAAATTCACAAACTAAAAGATTTGATTGGACTTTGTTGAACTTGCCAGGAAATGGGGAGTGTGGACAGAGCAAGAAGGGTTGGCATATGACATTCTTAGCTATTGACTATAAAGACTCTTTAAAAAGCTACTTTCTTTTCCCTTCATTTTTTTATATTTATAGAGAATCCTGCCTATCCTCAAACCCCTAACTTGTAGTGGGTGTTCAGAATGGTAATTGAATAAGCCTGACCTAGTATGTGGCTAGATAAAATGAGAAACAACAGGACATTCCCAGATGAAAAATCACTGGGGCTCATAGCAGTGGTGTCAATGCTCAAGTTTGGTGCCAGAGATACCAAGTTAGGTGATGAGTACTGTTATAGACTTTGGGCCCCCCTCTCCAGTATAAATTGAATGACAGGTGAACATTACACTCAATCTAGTGGGATTAAATTTTTAGGCCTGTGTAAAAAGAGGGGGATCTATAAACATTATCAATTGCCTGGAGATGAATTAGGGAAATATACTTTTCCTACATCTGTATGCCCAGCACTTGGGAACCAAGGCAGAAGGATGAATCATCTGTCCTTGGCTTAAGAAAAGTTTATAGTTCACTGTGTGTGATTTCCATGGGAAAGAGAGATAGAGAGTGAATGAGAAGATGAGTCCGGAGTGATTGTCATCATAAACTAAAGAGTCTGCCTATCCATACCCATAGGCTTTCTCATGGACGGTGTTTTTTTGTTTGTTTTGTTTTTTGTTTGTTTGTTTGTTTGTTTTTAACATATTGGCTCCTCCAGAGAGGCCTCAGGAAGTTCCAGAAAACACAAAGGGCCTGGGGGCTTACTTCTCTAGGGGAAAAGGAATCAGAGTCAGAAAGAAAAATACTCATCTTGAAAAAGAGTATTAATTCATAGCAGAGGTAATTTGAAATCTGGATTATAAGCCAGCTTTATTCTATCACCTTGGTTGTGCCAGAGGGGGATGTTACAAAGAAGTCCAAGGTTGTTTGGTATGTGAAAGCCTGGGCCTGTGAATCAATCTTAGAGTGCCAAGATAACAGATTGCTTGGTTTCCCATTTTTTTGCAAGATTTGATAATTAATTATTGCATAAAGATTCACACTGTAGTTTTTACTACAAAGTTTTGACTAGGAAGAGGAAGTTATAGGGCAAGCATGTCAAACTTGCGGCCCACAACAAATATTTTTGTGGCCCAGCCAATATAATGGTATGTATGAAACGTTTTAATAAAAATTTCATAACTTAATTTTTACAATATTCTGTTATACGTAATTATTAATAACAAGCTACAACGTTCGCTAATGACTGATTACAGTACTATAATCATGTTGCATTCATTTCCCTTACGCACCTTATGTGTAGGCGTACCATTTCTCTCCACTAATACTAGCAGTGATTATTTTAGCAGCTGATTGCCACGTCATTAGTCTTGTACTAACTTGTTTGGTATATGCAACAAGAAATATTTCACTTTCAGAGAACAAGAAAAATAGGTTTATTTGCGTTACGCTTATTAATTTGTGCAGTTATTCAGTGTCTGGTAAGTTAATGTTCAAGAGAAATTATTAATTTTTATTAAAATGTTCTATTATTTTATGTTAACAATTACTCATTTATTTCAGCCTTTTGTATTCAGCATGTCTCTATAGAAATAAACCTAGGTTTCTATGAAAATTGAAGCTTTTGTTTTTTTGCAGCCCACGTAAACTTAAACCTTGTTTATTTGGCCCATGTTAGCCTTTGAGTTTGACATGCTTGTTGTAGGGAGTCTCAGTATGCACCCAAGTTTTGTTCCATTTAGGTTTTTGACATGTCTACACATACTTGGAGAACTTGTGGAAAAGCAGTGCCAAGATCCTAGTTACCTGAGGGACCAAAGAACTTTTTGGAAAATAACTTATCCTCAGGGAACAAAAAGTAACAGAACTCAAGATGAGTTCAATGTGTCAGCCCTATTAGAAACATTGATTTTAATTACAACACATGTATATGTCACTCAGTTGGATTAGTAACTGACCTAGCTCACTCATAGGCATTCACACTTCAGTTCTAGAGAGGTACCCAAACAGAAAAAGAATGAACAATGTCACAAGCTGTTTCACCTATTACACAGAATTACACAACTGTTTTACTATAGCTGTCTTATTTTTCATGACACATTTTTTAATCCTTACATTGAGGTATCAGGAGCATTAATATGAGCAACATTAGATGGGAGATGGCAATTTCAATCCACATATCCCTCTTAGGCAAAGGCAGTAGGTATCAGCAACCTGAGTGCAAAAATTTCCAAGAGTACCATCAGCAACAAGGACCTTCAAAAGCCATTAGTAATGAGTGGTATCTTAAGAGACATCGGATTTCATAGCTTTTTTTTAATGGACAAGGATGAGGCATTACCACAGCAAAGAGTAAGAAAATGGTAGGCACTAAGTAGCCTCCAAAGGACTGACTGATTCACACAGCATCTGAGAGATGTACCCTAAAGACTCAAAACTACTTGTTTCAATAGGGCCATGAGTAAGGTGAGGTAGAGAAAGCACTACATTTTTTAAAGTAAGTAAATCCAGAGTCATAGAAACTATTTGTTAGAATAAATCTATTTTACATCCATGATAATGTGGCTTGAGAAACAAAAGTCATTTATGATTATATTACATTTCTAGTAAGAAAATAAAGGTATAACAGAAAAACTGAGTACAGGGTGGGACAAAAGTAGGTTCACAGTTGTGATTGATTATGTCAGAGTTTATTCTTGTAGTATTATTTATTAATTATTGTATTATTTTCCACACAAACAATTGTAAACCTACTTTTGCCCAATCCTGTATATTAAGAAAATAAAGCAAAAATAGGTAAAATCAGTTTGTCTAGGAATATTAATGGCCTAATTTATACATGGATGCACTACAGGCATAAATAATGAATTAAATTATATTTCAAAAATTGAGAAGTGATTATCAATGAGATATCACTGATTAAATGCATTAGTTATGAATGAGAGACTATCAGCTAACTGATAATATATACTGAGAAAAGCTAATAAATCTCAAATAGTCAAAATTTATCATTGAGTGTACTAAATATTATTTTTTCCTTGTTTCCCTTGTCCTAAGAGATATATCAGCAAACACATTGCTATGAGAGATGTCTAAAATTTTGCAGCCTATGGTTTCTTCTAGGTTTTTTATAGTGTCACTAGAGGCCCGGTGCATGAAAATTCGTGCACCTGTGGGGGAGGGGGGCATCCCTCAGCCCAGCCTGTACCCTCTCGCAGTCTGGGACCCCTTGGCGGATGTCCAACTGATGGCTTAGGCCTGCTCACCGGGGGATGGGGCCTAAGCTGGCAGTCAGACATCCCTCTGGCAGCTAGGGAGCCCTCAGGGGATGTCCAACTAAAGGGAGCAGGCCTAAGCCGTTAGTCGGACATCCTTAGCACCACCATGGAGGCGGGAGAGGCTCCCACCATGAGCTGGTTTCTGGCTGAGCTGTGCTCTCCCTGTGGAAGCACACTGACCATCAGGGGGCAGCTCCTGCATTGAGCATCTGCCCTCTGGTGATCAGTGTGCGTCATAGCAACTGGTCATTCCTGGTCATTCTGCCATTAGGGTCAATTTGCATATTACCTTTTTATTATATAGGATGGCTTACATTTAAGTCTTTTATCCATTTTGAGTTTATGCTTATGTATGGTGTAATTTGGTGGTCTTGTTTCATTTTTTTTGCAAGTACCTGTCCAAATTTCCCAACACCATTTATTGAAGAGACTGTCTTGACTCCATTGTATGCTCCTACCTTCTTTGTCAAATATTAATTGAGTGTAATGGCTTGGGGCGATTTCTGGGATCTCTGTTCTATTCCATTGATCTATATGCCTGTTCTTGTGACAATAATAGGGTGTTTTGATTACAGTGACTTTGTAGTATAATTTTATATCTGGTATTTTGATGCCTCCAACTTTGTTCTTCTTTCTCAAGATTGCTGCAGCTATTCGGAGTATTTTTGGTTCCATATAAATTTTTGGAGTATTTGTTTCAGATCTGTGAAATATGCTGTTAGTATTTCAATAGAGATTGCATTGAATCTATAGATTGCTTTGGGTAGTTTGGACATTTTAATGATCTTAAAAAAGAAAATAAACAAATGGGACTACATAAAAATGAAAAGCTTTTGCACAACAAAAGAAACCATCAACAGGAGAAGTAAATGGCAGCAAAATAGGCAGACCTGTCCTGCACCTCATCCCAGGGCCAGATTGGAAATACAAATAAATTGAAGAATATTCACCTGGAATTAACAACTGAAGTCCAACTGAGGAGGAAACTTATATAAAGGAAAGAGGAAACACCTGGATATTTGTCGGAAGGGGGAGGTCTTAAGAGGAGCTGACCCAGCTTCTAGGGCCGAGGGACAGCAGGCTGAGAGATGAGGGCCTGTTCCATCAGAAGATAGAGGCCCAGAACCCAGGCTAGTACCCACAACCTGGAGCACCAGAGCCAAGACCAGTGGCCTATGTAACATCCAGCAGTGAAAGGCAGCAGGGCTGCTGGCCGCAGTGGAGGCTGGATCCTATAGACTGGAGTTGGTTGGAGAGAAATCTGCAGTTTTCTTCCTTCCTTCCTTCCTTCCTTCCTTCCTTCCTTCCTTCCTTCCTTCCTTCCTTCCTTCCTTCCTTCCTTCCTTCCTTCCTTCCTTCCTTCCTCCCTTCCTTTTTTAATTCTAAAACCAGAACGCAGCAGTTTTCATTTGCAGCTATTCACCTGAGGCTTTGGGACAGGGAGGCCTGGATTTGAGGTGCTTAAGGAGAGGCTGTGGTGGGAAGCATTGTAGGGAGACGTGGAAAAGCAGCAGCCAGGAGTATTTGGTTTTTTATAAGTGCCCAAACCAAAATGGCTATTTTTCTTGAAAGGAGCTAGCTGCTCCCAGTAGCCACAGGACAGGTAAGTTTATCAATGTATCTCCTAGGACAATGGAAACTAAGGAGAAAATAAACAAATGGGACTACATCAAGCTGAAAAGCTTCTGCACAGCAAAAGAAGCTATCAACAAAAAATGAAAAAAGAAAATAGGATTTTATATATGGCCAACCAATAGTGATGAAATTGCAGCTTTCATTACAGAGAGAGAAAAACCCCCTTTACATTTGGGCAAATGGAAAGGAAAATCAATGGCAATAAAGTAATATCTGAAAAGGTAATTTCTTACACAAATATAATTTATTTTCTTTACAAGTATAAACTTTTGAACCTTAAATTCTTATATGTTATGTAGAATGTCAGTTCTAGTTCTGCATAAACTTCAGGAATTGGTGGAATGTTAACTGAAGTGTAATGGCATGTTTCCAAGCTTGACAAAATAATTTACTCAGTTTTGACTTTTATGTTGGTAGATGAGAACCAAACAGCTTGCATTTCCTCGTGTATTTTAATGTGAAATAAATACTTCAACATAGAAGTATTCAGAACATTCCTGAGTTGAAGGTATAAAACTTTAAAACTTCTCAATGACTTTCTATTATTCTCGGGATAAAAACCAAAATCCTTATGGCCCTAGAAAGCCCTGCATTGTTTGGCATCAACCTCTTTCTCTGCACCTCATCTCAAGTCACTCATACCCTTGCTCATTACAGTCTGGTCACACTGCTCCAAGGCCATTGTACATTCTGTACCCAAATTATGATACATTACTGAAATTATTTCAAATATTACAATAAGTATATAAAATGAGAACTGATAAGTATGCTCACAAGGGACTATTTGAAGAATTCTAGATTAATGTAGTAAAGTTTAGATTTATCAAAAGCAAGTTACTTTTTATAAATCACATGTCTTGATAAAACTAAATATGCTGGGCAAACTAAATGTTATTTGCTTAAATCTTATTTCTTTCTTGAAAAATTTTGAGGAAGCTCTAAAGCTAGTTTTAAAGAGCGACACTGCACTCTTCTGGTTCTCCTCTGTCTACACATTAAATGCATATACATAATAGAGGGAAGAAAGAAGGATATAGAATAAAACAAACAAGAGATATAACAATCAAACGTAACACATGGATCTTATTTGTATGGTGATAAGAGAAAAATAAATGGTTGTAAAATACACCTTGAAGGTAATCAGGAAAAAATTAATGTAGCCTGGGTATTGGATGGTGTTAAGGAGTTACTGTTAATTTTGTTAGGTATAATAATAGCATAATAGTTAATATAGAAAAAAATAAGCCCTATAAATCAGAAATGCTTTAAAATATGCCAGCAAAAATCAAATGAAGAAATAGATGCAAAAAATTGTCATAATGTACACTGAACATCCTAGTTAAATGAGAGAGTAAACTCCCAATGTTAAAGAAAAACATAAACTGATGAACAAAAATATTCCCAGAGACAGAGAAGCATCGAACAGACCATTAAACTTCAGAGGGAAGGCAGGGGACTGGGGGAAGAGATCAACCAAAAGACTTGTATGTATGCCTATAAGCATAACCAATGGACACCGATACTATGGAGGTGAGGGCATGTGCTCAGGGGTGGGGGTAGCCAGAGAGAGGTCATTGGGGGAAAAGGAGACATATGTAATACTATATGTAATACTTTAAACAATAAAGAAATTTTTTTAAAAGCACATTTACAATTGTGAGTACATGAAACACAGAGTTTATTCTTGTATTATTATTTGTTAACTAGAGACCCAGTGCATAGATTTGTGCACTGGTGGGGACCCATGGCGTGGCCTGTGAGGATCGAGCTGCGACCTGGCATCCAACATCACCCGAGGGATGTAGAAGTATGAGAAGCAGCAGGTGGCTGGGGAGGAGCCCTTCCCACTCATCTCGGCCCCTGCTCATCCCAGTTAGCTGAGCATCTGCCTCCCCATCTTTCACTGCCACCCCTCACATCTCTGGTCTGCCATACCCAGCTGCAGAGAAGTGAGTCCCTAGGGCAGAGCTCCCGTGGCCTCGCTAGAGGTGCAGACTGAGGTTTGGAGGAGTGGAGTGAGAGCCCAAGGGGCACCGGGGTGGACCAGAGAGTCACAGTAGCTGTGTGGTGAGGATGCCCACTTCAAGCACCTTCCTGCAAGTCCTGGGATGGCTGCAGTCTGATAGAAGGAGGCAGGCACTAGGGACGGAGTTCATAGTCTCTTTTTTCCCTCCCTCTGTCCCTCAGTTCCAGCTTCCCAGGGAGGATGCGGTTTGGGGGGTTGACAGGGTTTGGGGGGCACCACACCTCCAGAGTGGTGCCTGAGGAGGGGTGGAATATGGGCAGATGGCCCGGCCTCCCAATGGAAACTGCAGCTCAGCCCCACTGCTTGCGATCTTTCATAGGCTCAATCGCCTGTTCCTCTTTTTATCTGTCCAAGTTTTACTGCACGCTGGTGACCATTGTGTGTCATAGTGACTGGTCGACCAGTCGTTCGGTCGTTTGATTGTTCAGTCACTTAGGCTTTGATATATATAGACTATTGGCCCAGTGCACAAAATTTGTTCCCAGGAGGGCTCCTCAGCCCAGCCTGCACCCTCTTGCAATCCAGGACTCCTTGGGTGATATCTGACTGCCAATTTAGGCCCGATCCTGCAGGCAGTCAGACATCCCTCTTGCAATCTGGGACTGCTGGCTCCTAACTGCTGGCCTGCCTGCCTACCCGATCGCCCCTAACCTGCCCTGCCTGATAGCCCCGAACCTCCTCTGCCTTGGCCCCCGCCATTGTGGCTTCATCCAGAAGGACGTCCAGAATGATGTCTGGAGGTCATTCAGCTATCTGGTCTAATTACTAGTAGCATATTACACTTTTATTATTATAGACTAGGGGCCCAGTGCATGAATTCATGCACCTTGAAAGGAACTGTGGGCTGTGAGACTGCGGTGGGCACAAGGGTGGGTCTCCACCCACCCTCTGTGCCCCTGCCCAGCCCCTCCTGGCGTGGCCCTCGGTCCCCTCCCTGCCGGCAACCCCACTCCCGCTGCCACTGCTCCCATGCGCTGACAGTGCCAGCCCTGCTCGTACCTGCAGCCAGTGGCAGAGCCGCCACTTGCACCCGCTGCCAGCACCCGGCACTGGTCCCAATCGCTTGGCGCCATCAGCAGTGCGAGCAGTGGCTGCTGGCCCCAATTGCCCTTGAGGGCTTCTCTACCTCCCCCTGCTCCTGAAGGGCGATTGGGGCAGTAGCCACCACTCGCACCCACTGACAACGCTGAGCAATCGGGACTGGCGCTAGGTGCCAGCAGCAGTGTGAGCGGCAGCTCCAGTGCCAGCTGTGGGTGCGAGTGGGGCCAGCACTAGCAGTGGGTGTGACGGCGGTTCTGGCGCCAGCAGCGGGTGCGCGCACCAGGCGGGCTCGACAGCAGCACACGGGAGCAAAGAACTTTCAGTAACCACCAGAGGTTCTCCCCGATGACAGCAATCGGGACCCTGTCTTGGTCTGTTGCCTCTGCTCACCTGCTCCACCATCCTGCCACAGCCAACGCCTGCCATGTTCCACCCTCGCCCCCTGGTGGTCAGCGCATGTCACAGAGACCGGTTGTTCGGTTGTTTGATTGTTCCGCCATTCAGTCTATTTGCATATTAGCCTTTTATTATATAAGATTATTGTATTAGTTTTCATATGAACAACTGTAAACCTACTTTTGTCCCACCCTGAACTATATTATGTAATCACTTAATATTTAAATTTTGGATATACTTTGTTGGAATTCCCATCAGTATTTTATATTTTTTGTTGCTTTTGTGAATGGCTATTTCTTGCAGGTGTATATTTCTTGCAGCTTTTAAATACTGGTAAAAAATAAAAAAAGAAAAGCTACAAAAGGACTAGAAGAAAACACAGGTGAATTTTATTTTTATAATTGACAAAAACAAAAGGCTTTTTAAACTATGGTTCAAGATTCAGAAGAAAAAAAACAAAAATCAATAATGTCAACTACTTTTTATAAAAAGACACTTCTGCATAGCCAAAAAATCATATATTTTTTTAAATAATAAAAATATGGGAAAATATTTTCCACTTAGTATCACAGATGAGAACTAATCTTCCCAGTTTATTAAGAGGTCCTAGAGATTGATATGAAAAAGACAAGCAATCTAATGGAAAAATTAGAAAAAGACATGAATGGACAGTTCAGAGAAAAATAAATACAAATTCCCCAAACATATAAAATGCTCCATCTCACTCATAATAAGAAAATATGCATTAAACTACAATGGAAGATAATTTCTACCAATCAGCTTTGGGAAATAAACATTCTCATATATTTTAGTAGAGCAATCCCTATGGAGTGTAATTTGGTAATATTTATAACAAATGCAAATGAATTTTATCTTTTGATTCAGTAATACTAATAAGAATTTATGTCTACAAATATACCTTCATACTTATACAAAGATATATATTGGTGTATTATTTGTAATAATAAAAGATTGGAAATAATCCAAAAGTATATCATTAGAGAACTTGTTAAGTAAGTGGTGATAAACCCATACAATGGAGTACTAAGCATCTGTTTAAAAAACACAATGAGGCCCTAACCAGTTTGGACCAATAGATAGATAAAGCATCGGCCTGTGGACCAAAGGGTCCTGGGTTTGATTCCAGTCAAGGACAGATACCTTGACTGCAGGCTCCTCCCTGGCCCTGGCCCTGGCCCTGGCCCTTGTCAGGGCTTGTGCAGGGGGCAACCAGTTGATGTGTTTCCCTCACATTGATGTTTCTCTCTCTATTCCACTCTCCCTAAAAATCAATGGAAAAATATTTTCAGGTGAGGATTAACAAAAAAATAATATAAAAATATAAAACAATGGGGAACCTCTCTGTATATACTGATATGGGAAGATCTCCAGGATATATAAATAAGTGAAAGAGAGTTAGAAAACGAAGAGTATCTGTAGGGTAATACCTTTTGAATAAATGATGAAAGTGATAATGGCATATATCATAATTTTCTTGTATTTACTTATAAAAACACTGGAAGTATCCACAAGAATTAATAAAAGCATTATATGCAGGGTATAGGGGAGAGAGGTGCAGATGGGGAAGGGATATGAATGGAACTTCTGAATGTAAACCTTGGTTATTGCTTTAATTTTGAACCATTTGAGTATACTATGTTACTAAAACAATATAAATAAGAAGTATTTTAAAAGAAAAAAAGGTAATTGCTCCACAAGCCTTGCACATTTTATCCAAGCAGATTTATTTGTTGTTTTTTTTTACTGTGTTCCCACACTATTTTAAATGCAGTTTTCTATAATACTTCTTAGTCACTTCCATAATTTTTCTTTATCAGTCATTCCTACAAATCTATGAACTTCTTAAGTGTAGGAGCCTTGTGTTAATGCATTTCTGTCTCTTTCATAATGTGCACCATGTCTCACATGTGATATTTGCCCATTAAATATAACCTTTTCAGGTCTACCTTGTCTTAATTAATATTTTCCTGTAGCATCTTACTTTTGTTCTCTTTATTGAATTTTATCACTATCTCATATTAGAATTATTTGCTTAGTTTTGTTTGCTTTTATCAGATGGTGAACCCCTGATGATTTATTAGGTATTCAACTAAAATAATGAACTGAGAGGCCTAGAAAATTTATAAATAATTGCTATATAATTTATAAGTTAAATCATGCAAACACTATCACAATACTTAATAATATGTAAAATGATCACTCTCTAATAAAATAATGGAGTCTCCTTAGTGAAAAATAAGAAACAGACCTTTAAAAATATCTTTTGTTCATTATACTGATGCACTTATTTATGAAGACCCCACACATAAGGGTATGCAAACATCTATTAAGCTGTTTTTAAAATCTCCTTTTGGCTTAGTTTCTATAATTTTAATAATTAATTTTGAAAGGCATTAATGATATTTAGACAGACTGCTATATACCAGTGGGGTAGAACAACATTACTAAATGAGACTTGAAGTTCCAAGGTTGATGGAAATATTTTCCTAGAGCAACAGGTAGATTCTTTGAATGCATGAAAGTTCCTAGCAGAAATTTATTTATTTATTATTCATTCATTCATTCATTCATTCAGCAAATATTTTTTGAGCAACTGCTATGCTAGGTATTCTGAAGTATTAAGATATAAGTAAAATATGGTCTTTGTCCTCAGGGAGGCAGTATAGCATAATGGTTAAGAATATAATTAAATAAACCTACTTTTGAAATACCGCTTCTCTACATGACCATGAGCAAATTACTTAAACACTGTGCCTTAATTTTATCTTCTGTCAAATAGGGCAATGATAGCTATTTCACAGGCTTGTTATTAAGATTTGGATGAAATAATGTGTATATAGATTGTACACTTGCTTGGCATATAATAACCACTCCAAAAGTGTTATTTGCATTCTTATTGCCTAAAAATAGAATTGTTCTTTTATGCAGTCTTCCTTTTTATAAGAGTAGTACTCATATGCTTTATTGTAGAATGTGACCCCATTCTAAATACTTACTTTTATCCTAATTCTCAGGCTCTATGAGGCATGAGAGAACAACTTCTTAAAGTAGTGAGGATATTATTAAATAAAATTGATAATTATTAGTACTCTTAATAAGAAGAATAAAAGAAAACTGATGATGGGAGAACACATGTTATTTATTTGAATGATACAAGGGAATTCTAACAAAGATTCTAAATCAGTGATTCCCAAAGTGGGCACTACTGCCCCCTGGTGGGCGCTGCAGCTATCCAGGGGGGCGGTGATGGCCACAGGTGCATTTGTTCTAACTTTTTTTTGTATTACCTTTCTATTCTGAGTTCAATAAATAGTTTCATAATTTCAAACTTCAATGTTTCTAATTTACACCTTTCTTTACTATATTTTACGAAAAAGGTAGAAACATTAAGACATATATCTTTCTGTTTAATTGCTATTAAAATTAAAAAAAATTAATTTCCAGGGGGCGCTGAGTAATATTTTTTCTGGAAAGGGGGCGGTAGGCCAAATAAGTTTGGGGACCACTGTTCTAAATGTATTTAAAAGTATTTTGAAAAGAAAATGAAGACTACTAAATGTCAGTATGGGTTCACTAATATACTATGCTAGACCAGTAGACCAGTGTTACCTAAACTGGTGTCCCTCAGAACAGTGAATGCTAATAGGATACTGCTGCCAAAATTATATATATTTTCTATGACTAAATAAGTCTAAGACACATGAAATTAAGCAAAGTTAAAAATATGTCTCCACATGTATTCACTTTAAAAGGTCACTGTAGGACTTTTCAGAGTTTTAATACACTATATTGTATTACATATTTTCAATAGGTAAACATAGTATGTAGTCTTTCCAAATGTCAGCATAACTACAAGGTCAGACAAAAGTATGTTTACAGTTGTTCATATGAAAAATACAATGATTAATAAATAATAATACAAGGACAAAGTCTGTTTTGCGTACTTGCAACTGCAAATGTACTTTTGCCCCATCCTATATTGTGGAGATTGTGTATATTTGCGTGTGTGCCCGTGCATTACTTATCAACAGTACTCCAAACTAATGTTTTATAAAATATAGTTTTGAAAATATGGTTCTAGTTTAGGTTTCTTTTTTGTTTTGTTTATTTGAATGATAATTTTTATTACTTTTATGTACAGAAAACTCAACAATATACACTTAGTCCAGTTTGCTGGCCGGTAGTCTAGTCTTTGACTTTTCCAACTTGGCAATATGAGCCACTGACATTGCCTCCTCAGTGGCAGCAGATCTCATCATATCTGTTGTTGTAATTGGTCCAGATGACTTCCACCAGCTTAGCCAGAGCTCTATTGTCTTCCAAGTTAGCCTGTGTGAAGGTGAGAGTGGTGCAGGTCTTCTTGTGGACTAGATGTCCCAGACTGGCCTTCCCCTTGATAATGCAGTAGAGAACCCCCATCTTACTGCACAGGGCAGGCAGGAGGACAGTCATCTCAGTGGAATCCACATCATGTGCAATCACTACCAGATGGGCCTTCTTGTTCTCCACCAAGGTGGTGACAGTGTTAACCCTTGCTCAAAGGGCAGGTGGCCTCTTGGTGGGTACATCACTCTTGCCAGCAGCTTTCTTCTCAGCCCAGGCCAACAATCTCTGCTTCTTTTCTTGCTCTGTCTCTGATCTGTACTTGTGTGCCAGCTTAACCAGTTGAATAGCTGTTTGGTGGTTCAAGGACAGGGTGAACTGGTTAATGGAAGCAGGCCCTTACAGACATTTAAAAAGAATTGCCCTTTGCCACTGCCACCAAATCTAGTAGGGTCATTTGACAAAGCAGGTGAGATCCTTTTTCGGCTGAACATCCTTTCCAATGCCAAAATTCTTGGGCTTTTTCTCAAACAGGAGATTTACTACCTTCTTGACCTCCTGCTTCTTCATGACAACAGGGCACCTCTTTCCCCTTAGTCTTCCTTCCTTTCAGATTATTGGGTGGGAGGAAGAGAGCTAGTTTACGTTTCTTTATAGAATAATAGAGTAGTAGAAATGAAAATAAGGAGACATATTATATTTTAACCTTTATGTCATTTGAAACAACTCATTTTATTAATCTGAGGTGGAAAAATGTTTTCTAGATCAGTCATCTTTAAACATTTTGCTTGTATAACCTTTAAAAGAATTTTCTATACTCTCATACATTTTTAAGTTAACACCAAACATTTTTTCACCCTGATTTTAAATTATTAAAAAATTGGTTAAAAAAAAAAACAACACCAAAAAAACAATCCCATTTACCAGCACACCAAAAAATTTAAGATACCTAGGAATTAACTTAACTAAGGATGTAAAAGACCTGTACTCAGAAAACTACAGGACACTGAAAAAAGAGATAGAGGAAGACATAAACAGATGGAAGAACATGCCATCTTCATGGATTGCTAGAACCAACATCATTAAAATGTCCATAATACCCAAAGCAATTTATAGATTCAATGCAATCTCTATTAAAATACCAATGGCATATTTCACAGACCTAGAGTGAAATCTCCAAAAATTCATCTGGAATAAAAAAAGACCTCGAATAGCTACAGCAATCCTGAAAAAGAAAAACAAAGTAGATGGGATCTCAATATCAGATATCAAGCTGTATTACAAAGCCACTGTTCTCAAAACTGCCTGGTACTGGCACAAGAACAGACATATAGATCAATGGAATAGAATAGAGAGCCCAGAAATTGACCCAAACCACTATGCTCAATTAATATTTGACAAAGGAGGCAAGACCATACAATGGAGTCAAGACAGTCTCTTCAATAAATGGTGTGGGGAAAATTGGACAGATACATGCAAGAAAATGAAACTAGACCACCAACTTAGACCATACACAAAAATAACCTCAAAATGGATAAAGAACTTAAATATAAGATGGGAAACCATAAAAATACTAGAGGAATTCACGGGCAGCAAAATCTCAGACATATGCCAAAGCAATTTCTTCACTGATACAGCTCCTAGGGCAATGGAAACTAAAGAGAAAATGAACAAATGGGACTACATCAAAATAAAAAGCTTTTTGAACAACAACAACAACAACAACACCATCAACAAAACAACAAGAAAGCCCACTGCATGGGAGAACATATTTGCCAATGTTATCTCTGATAAGCGTTTAATCTCCAAAATTTACAAGGAACTCATACAACTTAACAAAAGAAATATAAACTACCCAATCAAAAAATGGGCAATGGACCTAAATAGATGCTTTTCAAAAGAAGACATAAGGAAGGCCAAGAGACATATGAAAACATGCTCAAAGTCACTTATCATCTGAGGATGCAAATTAAAATGACAATGCGGAACCATCTCACACCTGTCAGAATGGCTATCATCAACAAATCAACAAATGAAAAATGCTGGAGAGGATGCAGAGAAAAAGGAACTCTTGTGCACTGCTGGTGGGAACGCAGACTGGTGCAGCCACTGTGGAGAACAGTATGGCATTTCCTCAAAAAACTAAAAATGGAACTCCCATTTGACCCAGTGATCCTACTTCTAGGAATATATCCCAAGAAACTAGAAACACCAAACAGGAAGGATATATGCACCCCTATGTTCATACAGCACAATTCACCATAGCTAAGATTTGGAAACAGCCTAAGTGCCCATCAACAAATGAATGGATTTAAAAAAAAGTGTGGTACATCTACACAATGGAATACTATGCTGCAGTAAAAAAGAAGAAATTCTTACCATTTGCAACATCATGTATGGAACTGGAAAGCATTATGCTAAGTGAAATAAGTCAGTCAGAGAAAGATAACTATCACATGATCTTACTCATTTATGGACTATAATGAACAACATAAACTGATGAACAAAAACAGATCCAGAGAAAGAGAAGCATTGATCAGACTGTCAAACCTCAGACGGAAGGTCGGGGAGGGTGGGGGTAAAGGGGAGAGATCAACCGAAAGACTTGTATGCATGCATATAATCCTATCCAATGAACACAGACAACAGGGGGGTGAGGGCATGAGTGGGGGGATAGGGTGGGGGAAATGGGGCAATAAGGACACATATGTAAATACCTTAATTAATAAAGAAAAAAAATTTTTTAATTAAATAAAAATTTGGATCTCAGCAGCACGCAATTGCCTTCATCATAAACATTTTCTATGACCTATTTTTTTCATTGGTCTCATACAGGGACTACTTTGAGCCATTTATTCAGTAAATCATTTTATTTAATGTAATAAGAATGCACAAACCCAACACACATAAAGAAAGGTAGGTCTTAAAATTAACTTGATTTTCAACCATATATTTTTCTCCCACCATTCCATTACCAAGTCAGCCAATCTTAATCCTGTGTTCATTGTTTCCTGGCTTTCTGTTTTATTTAGCTTTATTGCATTTAAATGCATTTATACACATATGAAAAGATTTTTGACATCAATAATCATCAGATAAATGCAAATAAAAACAGCAATGAGATATCACCTCACACATGTCATAATGGTTATCAGCAATTAAGTCCATAAATCATAAGTACTCGTAAGGATGTGGAGAAAAAGGAACCCTCATGCACTGTTAGTGGGAATGCAGATTGGTGCAGCCACTGTGGAAAGCAGTTTGGAGTTAATCTCAACAAATTAAAAATGGAACTGCCTTATGACCTAACTATTTCATTTCTGGGAATATATCCCAAGAAACCTGAAACTCCATTTTGAAAGAATATATGTACCCATATGCAGGAAGCCACCCATTGTCAACATTATCATGAAAGTGCAACAAGGAACTTGGAAGGCCGATGGACCTTGGATAATTAGCAGGGCTAATAGCATGCACCAATTGTTTTGTTGAGATACTGATGGCTCGAAGCAATTTCCTGACCTCATAGCCTCAAAGTAAATCTTTACTGATCTTTTTACTGACCTTTGAGACAGTCTGTCTGCTACCAGTTTGCCATTCTTAACTGAGGGCAAAGATGTGTATCTTTGAATTGAATAAAAGCTAACAGGTCCGGGGCTTCAGGGAGCTTCTCCACTAAAGGGAAGTTTCCACCTGGCCCCCCATGCCTTCTAAATTCATATTTCTTGTCTAGTGTTTTCATTTGTGCATGACCCCTTCTTCAGATCCTGAACCCTAGCCGTGCTGGTTGCGGCTTCACACCGATATATTCATTGCAACATAATTTACTATAGTCAAGATTTGGAAGCAGCCCATGTGCCCCTCAGTAGATGAGTAGATAAAAAATGGTGGTAAATTTACTAAATGAAATACTATCCAGTCAGAAAAAAGAAGGAAATATTATCTTTTGCAACATCATGGATGGACGTGGAGAGCATTATGTCAAGTGAAATAAGCCAGTTGGAAAAAGACAAGTTCCCTATGATTTCACTCATATTTGGAATCTAACAAACAAAATAAATGAATAAACAAAACAGAAACAGACCCATAGACAGAGAACAGACTGACTGTTATCAGAAGGGAGGAGTTGGGGGGGGGGGCAAAGGTGAAAAGGGGGGAAGGGATTAAGCAAAAAAAAAATCCCTTCTAGACACAGACAACATTATGGTAATTACCAGAGGGAAAAGAGGGTGGGGGGATGTGGATGAGAGCAAAGGGGGATAAATGGTGGCAGAAAGAGACTCTACTTTGGGTGGTGCACACACGATGCAGTATGCAGAGAATGTATTATAGAGTTGTACACTGGAGACCTGTATGGTTTTATTAACAATGCCACCCCAATAAATTCAACTAAAAAAAGAAAAGAATGTATGGATGGACATGTATAGATGAAAAAAAAGGTAACAGAAACAAATACTCATGCATGTATGATCACTTGATCTTTGGCAATAGTGCATTGTAAAGCATTGGAAAAAGATTGTTGCCCCCTACCACCAGTTTCTAGTACTAGAATACTTGAATGTCTACTTAAAAAATGTAAATGTGATCCATATTTAAAACCTTACATACAATTAAACTCCACGTGTATTGTAGCTTTTAAAATAAAAAGTATCACAGAGCTTTTCCTAAAATCTCTTAAACAAGCAGTATCTGGCCTCAATGTGCCCCATACCTCTCTCTAAGTGAACCCAGCCCTGGCATGACAGCAGCTGGCCTTGGTTCCAAGCTTGGACTCACCTGGGCATTTCCAAGTCCAGCCATCTGCAGATAGCTTTGTAGCCCATGCCAGGTGGCCCTAGGCAGAACAGAGATGGCAACTGACCATTACCTGCACCTCCTGGGAGGCCCCAGAGCCAGTGAACAGCTTAAGACCACGTTGAAGCATCACCACTCAACCACCTCCATAAGTGACACACTCAAGGGCCAGACTCAGCAGGTACCAGAAACCCTCTGAAGGAAGTCCTGCTCTATGGGGTGGGCCCCTACTCAGCTGATCCTCCATGGTGGTTGGACGTTGGTGGTCACAGCCACTCCTCGCAGGTAGTCGGCCTGGGAGTAAACTCCTCCACTGATGTGCCAACAGCAATCAAAGTTCAACTATAAAAGGAAGCTATATAGGGAACATACCTTAAGTGATTGGTGAAGTTGTACCACTGGAACCTATAGAACAGTTACTACACAAGGCCACTCTACCAAGCCTAGGAGACATAGCAGCTCTACCTAATACATAGAAACAAATAAAGGGAGGCTGCCAAAATGAGGAGACATACATGTCCCAAATGAAAGAACAGAGAAAAACTTCAGAAAAAGAACTAAACAAAATGGAAACAGCCATCTAGTAGGTGCAGAGTTCAAAACATTGGTTATAAGGATGCTCAATGAACTTAGTGAGAACTCCAACAGCATAAAAATGAAAGACATACTAACTGAAATGAAGAATAATTTACAGAGAATCAACAGCAGAGTAGATGAAGCTGAGAATCAAATCAATGATTTGTAATATAGGAAGGAAAAAAACACCAAATTTGAACAGCAAAAGAAAAAAGAATACCCCCCCCCCCCAAAAAAAATGAGTATAGTGTAAGGAACCTCTGGAACAACTTCAAGTGTACCAACACTTGCATCATGAGGTTCTGGAAGGAGAAGAGAGAGAGAAAGAAATTGAAAACTTATTTGAAAAATAATTACAGAAAGCTTTCCTAACCTGGCAAAGGAAATAAACATACAAGTCCAGGAAGCATAGAGACTCCCAAACAAGATGAACCCAAAGAGATCCACACCAAGATACATCATACTTAAAATGCCTAAGTTTGAAGACATAGAGGGAATCTTAAAAGCAGCAAGAGAAAAAGTTAGTTACCTACCAGGGAACTCGCATTACACTGTTATCTGATTTCTCAACAGAAACATTGCAGGCAAGATGGGGTTTCTCAACAGAAACATTGCAAGGCAGATAGAAATAATCAAAGTGATGAAGAGCAAAGACATACAACTAAGATTACTTTAACCAGTAATGCTATCATTTAGAATCAAAGGACAGATAGCTTCCCAGACAAGAAAAAGTTAAAGCATTTCATCACAACCAAACCAGTGTTATATGAAATGTTAAAGGATCTTCTTTTAAGATGAAAAATAAAAGGATAAAAATATGAACAATAAAATGGCAACAAATACATTTCTATTAACAATCCTATATAATAAAAGGCTAATATGCAAATTGTCCCCTCGGGAGTTCAACTGCTTGCTATGACATGCACTGACCACTAGGGGCGGTTCAGAATGAAGGAAGGCCCTAGCCAGCAGCCAGCAGCTGGGGGAAGGAAGGCTCCAATTGGCCCTGAGTGCTGGTCAGGCCTAGTGACACTACCTGTGCATGAATTTCATGCACCGGGCCTCTAGTTGAATCTGTAAAACAAGATAAATAAACAAGCAGACTAGAAACAGACTCATAGACACAGAGAACATTTTGACAGTTGCCAGTTGGTAGGAGATTTGGGGGGATGGCTGAAAAAGGTGAAAGGATTAAGAAATACAAATTGGATCGGCTGCCTCCTGCACGGCCCCTACTGGGGATCAAGCCCGCAACCTGGGCCTGTGCCTTGACCAGGACTCCAACCATGACCTCTTATGGCCACACAGTCTGGGCCCAACATGCGTTTGCCTGGGGACATGCTCATCGTCTCAAGGGAGGCTCCTAGCCTACTGAGGTGTGTGTCTGGGTAGTGGAACCCGCATCCCACACCTGGCACAGCCAGAGGGCTTGGAGACTCAGTGGCTGAGGGCTGGGCTGCAGCCACAGGCAGTGGGTGCCTAGAGGGGACCCTGGCTGGGAAGCCTGCCCGCCTCAGGGCAGTGGATGGTGCAGGGAGGTTGGAGGCCCAGACTGAGCTGGGAGCCCAGGCTGAGACCTGAGGGGAGGGAGGGGCCCTGCCTCAGCTGCTGAGTTCACCTCTAATGCTCTTTTCTGTGAGTCTGTGATCCTTGGGACTTCTTCCTCTCTTCCCTGGCCAGCCAGCCTTGTCCCCAGCCCCTTCTCACCCCGACTGCCTCGAAGATTCTGACAGGCCTGGAATTTTCAGCCCTTTAGGCCACACCAGCCCCTCCCTGGCTCACTAAACCTGTGCCCCAGGCAGCTGTCTCTAAGGAACACATTTAAGCCTCCTCGCCGCCCTGTTACGGAAAGGGGGCCTGGCCCCTGGTCCAGGTCTGCCTAGGGTTGGTCAGTAGTGTGGGGGTTCTTGACTTCGTGCAGGAAAATATTCACAACAGGACTCCAGATAACTGTGAGGGAACATTTATTAAAGCCAGGACAATCAGACAAGAAAGAATCAACAGGAGAGCTAAGCTGGGCTGCCCTAGCTCTCAGGGAAGTCAGAGAGAAGGGGGCTTGGGGATCAGATTCAGGGGTAAGCCTGGGACGAGCTGCTGGTATCCAGGGCTCCCCTGGTTGCAAGTCTCATGCGATCCTTTAGGGTTCGGGAGACGCAAGGCTGTGGGGGAAGAAATGGAGGAAGAAGAGGGGACAGGGAGTGGCTGGGCTATAGGGAAGGCACACCCTGGGTCCGTTGTCCTGAGCCTTGTATCTGGAATGTGGAAATCTTAGGGGAGGTCTCAGGGGAGGGTTTCAATGTGTCAGTGTTTTAAAGGTGCTGCTTCAGGGCCAGGGTCTCCTAGGATTGGCCAGTGGCAGGGGAAGGAGCTGTCAGTCATCACAGCTGGTCCTGGTGTCACCCACCTGGTTCAGCTGCTTTTCTGGGCCTGGAGCTGAAATGCAGCAGAGGCCTCAATGTTATTTCCAAGGAGGTTACCTTCTGTGTTGCCTGTAAATTGTTCTGAGTTTGTTCAGCTCAGTCTCAGTTTCCCATTCTTTCCACTCGTCCTGGCTCACTGACCTGCTTCACCCCCACCCCTGCGCCCAGATGCAACTTCCTCACCTCTGTGGTTTTCTTTTTCTTTTAAATCATAGATGCCAAAATACATACAAATAAAGCATCTATGCTTGGCCTGTGCAGCTCAGTGGTTGAGCATTGACCTATGAAAGAGGAGATCACAGTTCAAGCCCCGGTTGCAGGCTTGATCCCCAGTGGGGGTCATGCAGGAGGCAGCCGATGAATGTGTCTCTCTCATCATTGAAGTTTCCATCTCTCCTCCCTTCCTCTCTGAAATAAAAAATATATATATAAAAAATTAAAATCCTTATTGATTCTAGAGCGAGAGGAAGTGGGGGAGAGAGAGAAAAAAATCATTAATGGAGGAAGAAACTGTCCTGTTGCTTCCTGTACCATCAAACCCACAAACTGGCCAGGAGTCAAACCCTCAACCCTTTGGTGTTTACGACAGCACTCTAACCACTTAGATACACCTGCCAGGACTGCCTTACTGGTTTTCTTGTTTTCTTTTTAAAATATATTTTATTGATTTTTTACAGAGAGGAAGAGAGAGGGATAGAGTTAGAAATCAATTAGAGGAGAAACCAAGATGGCGGCATAGGTGAACTCCGGAGATTGCTGCCTCGAATAACCACTTCAAAAAACAACTAAAAGACGGAACAGACAGACATCATCCAGAACCACAGGAAGGCTGGCTGAGTGGAAATTCTACAACTAGGAGGAAAGAGAATATCATACCCAGACTCAGAGGAGGCGCAGTGCTGAAGTGGAATGCTCAGGTGCGGAGTGCACGCCGAGCGGGCTGGAGGCAGAGGGTGCGGTTGTTGTTTTCAATCGGGAGGGAGTTTCAGACTCTGAGCTCCAGATCCGGGCGAGTCTCTGGGGACCCAGACTCAAACGGGAGAAGCGGGACTGTCTGGCTTCGGTTGGAACTCGAAGGCAGCTTTCTCTCTGAGGTTTGCAGTGGACTCTGTGAGGCAGAGCCCCTGGGGACGGAACTGAGAGCAGCCATAACTGCTCACTCTGGCCCGCCCTGTAGATCCCCGGGGACCCGCCCCTCCCAAGCCCTGTGCAGAGCCATTTGCCGGATAGCCTCAGGCAAACGCTAGATTAGCACAGCCCTAGAGATCCAGCACAGAAGCTTTCCCACTGCAGACACAGCAGACTCTCATAGCCAGTTAGCCTGGAGGTCAAATCACCCCCGGTATTGCCGACAACAATCAAGGCTTAACTACAACAAGACTGCGCACAAAGACCACTAGGGGGTGCACCAAGAAAGCATAAAAAATGCGGAGACAAAGAAACAGGACAAAACTGTCAATGGAGGATATTGAGTTCAGAACCACACTTTTAAGGTCTCTTAAGAACTGTCTAGAAGCCGCCGATAAATGTAGTGAGATCCTCAAGAAATCTAATGAGACCCTCGATGTTATGATAAAGAACCAACTAGAATTTAAGCATACATGGACTGAAATAAAGTACTATACAGACTCCCAACAGCAGACCAGAGGAGCGCAAGAATCAAGGCAAAGATTTGAAATGCGAAGAAGAAAAAACACCCAACCAGAAAAGCAAAATGAAAAAAGAATCAAAAAATACGAAGATAGTGTAAGGAGCCTCTGGGACAGCTTCAAGCGTACCAACATCAGAATTATAGGGGTGCCAGAAGATGAGAGAGAGCAAGATATTGAAAACCTATTTGAAGAAATAATGACAGAAAACTTCCCCCACCTGGTGAAAGAAATAGACTTACAGGTCCAGGAAGCGCAGAGAACCCCCCAAAAAAGGAATCCAAAGAGGGCCACACCAAGACACATCATAATTAAAAGGCCAAGAGCAAAAGACAAAGAGAGAATCTTAAAAGCAGCAAGAGAAAGAAACTCAGTTACCTACAAGGGAATACCCATATGATTGTCAGCTGATTTCTCAACAGAAACTTTGCAGGCCAGAAGGGAATGGCAAGAAATATTCAAAGTGATGAATACCAAGAACCTACAACCAAGATTACTTTATCCAGCAAAGCGATATATCATTCAGAATTGAAGGTCAGATAAAGAGCTTCACAGATAAGGAAAAGCTAAAGGAGTTCATCACCACCAAACCAGTATTATATGAAATGCTGAAAGGTATCTTTTAAGAAGAGGAAGAAGAAGAAAAAGGTAAAGATACAAATTATGAACAACAAACATGCATCTATCAACAAGTGAATCTAAGAATCAAGTGAATTAATAATCTGGTGATCATAATAGAATCAGGGACATAGAAAGGGAATGGACTGACTATTCTTGGGGGGGAAAGGGGTGTGGGAGATGCGGGAAGAGACTGGACAAAAATCTTGTACCTATGGATGAGGACAGTGGGTGGGGAGTGAGGGCGGAGGGTGGGGCGGGAACTGGGAGGAGGGCAGTTATGGGGGAAAAAAAGAGGAACAAATGTAATAATCTGAACAATAAAGATTTAATTAAAAAAAGAAAAAAAAAGAAATTCATTCACTTTCATATGAATGGAATCATTAAAAAAAAAAGAAAGAAATCAATTAGAGAGAAACATTGATCAGCTGCCTCTTGCATGCCCCCTATTGGGGACGTGCCCGCAACCAAGGAACATGCCCTTGACTAGAATCGAACCCCGGACCTTTCAGTCCACAGCCAACGCTCTATCGACTGAGCCAAAATGGTCAGGGCACCTTACTGATTTTCTGAGCAAACTTTCTCTCTCTCTCTCTTTATTTCAGAGAGGAAGGGAGAGGAAGAACAAAAAAAAAAAGAAAAGAAAAAAAGAAATACAAATCGGTAGTTATAGGACCATCATGGGGATTTAAATTACGGCATTGGAAATACAGTCAATAAACTATCTATCTGCCGAAACCGGTTTGGCTCAGTGGATAGAGCGTCGGCCTGCAGACTGAAAGGTCCCAGGTTCGATTCCGGTCAAGGGCATGTACCTGAGTTGCGGGCGCATCCCCGGTGGGAGATGTGCAGGAGGCAGCTGATCGATGTTTCTCTCTCATCGATGTTTCTAACTCTCTATCTCTCTCCCTTTCCTCTCTGTAAAAAATCAATAAAATACATTTAAAAAAAAAAATAAAAAAAAAATAAACTATCTATCTATCTATCTATCTATTATCTATGTATCTATCTATCTATGTATCTATCTATCTATCTATCATCTATCTATCTATCTACAAGCCTAAGTGACCGAACAACCAAACAACTGAATGACTGGTTGCTATGATGCTCACTGACAATCAGGGGGCAGATGCTCAACATAGGAGCTTTCCCTGGTGGTCAGTGCGCTCCTAGAGTGGGAGCACCGCTCAGCTGACAAACAGATGCCAGAAGCCGGGCTCACAACTGGTGAGTGCGGCTGTGGCAGTCTGAGGTTCTCCAGCCTCCATGGCAGTGCTAACAAGAGGTGGCAGCGGCAGGCTCAGTGAGGCCAGAATGAGCAAGAGTGGCATGGCTCCTCCCTGGTGCACTACTACAGGGATCAGGTCAAAACCGGCAGTTTGACATCCCCTGAGGGATCCCGGATTGCTAGAAGGCACAGGCCAGGCTGAGGGACCCCACCTGTGCACAAATCCATGCACCAGGCCTCTAGTATTTTAATAACTATATATGGTGTCAGATTGGTGCGAGATTTATTGAGATGCTCACTTAGTAAGTTATGTAGTGTCTAATCACTAGGGTGTACACCTGAAAGTAATATAATAGTGTATGTCAACTGGAATTGAAAAATAAAACATGAATTAAAAATATAACTAAAAAGCACCACAATAAAGCTTTTATACATGAATATAACAGAATATCTTCTGGAAAGATTTCTTAAACAACTGACATAAAACTAAACATAAAGCCGTAAAAGAAATGACTGATATATTTATACAACTTAAACATAAGAACTATTGTAGATAATGCTCCTGTGAACAAAGGGGTGCACATGTTCTTTCTGACTGGTGTTTTGGGATTCATTTTTTAAAAAATTCTTTACTGCTTTAAGTATTACATCTGTCTCCTTTCCCCCCCATTGACCTCTCCCCAGCCGTTCCCATCCCCCAGCAAATGCTCTCAAACCCTAATATCTGTGTTCATGGATTGTGCTTATACTCATGCATACAAGTACTTTGGTTGATCTCTTACACCCCCACCTCCCCTGCCTTCCCTCTGAGGTTGGACAGTCTGTTTGATGCTTCTGTGTCTCTGGATCTATTTTTGTTCTTCAGTTTATGTTGTTCATTATATTCCACAAGTGAGTGAGGTCATGTAATATTTATCTATATATGACTGACTTATTTCGCTTAGCATAATGCTCTCCAGGTCCATCCATGATGTTGCAAATGGTAAAAGTTCATTCTTTTTTACAGCAGCATAATATTCCATTGTGTAGATGTACCATGGTTTTTAATCCACTCATCTTCTGATGGGCACTTAGGCTGTTTCCAAATCTTAGCTATGGTGAATTGTGCTGCTATGAACATAGGGGTACATATATCCTTTCTGATTGGTGTTTCTGATTTTTTGTGATACATTCCTAGAAGTGGAATTACTGGGTCAAATGGGAGTTCCATTTTTATTTTTTGAGGAAACTCCATACTGTTTTTCAGAGTGGCTGCACCAGTCTGCATTCCCACCAGCAGTGCAAAAGGGTTTCTTTTTCTTCCCATCCATTCCAGCACTTATAGTTTGTTGATTTGTTGATGATAACCATTCTGACAGGTGTGAGATGGTACCTCATTGTTGTTTTGATTTGCATCTCTCAGATGATTAGTGACTTTGAGCATGTTTTCATGTGCCTCTTGGCCTTCTGTATGTCCTCTTTCAAAAAGTATCTATTTAGGTCCTTGGCCCATTTTTTGATTGGATTGTTTATCTTCCTTTTGTTAAGTTGTATGAGTTCCTTGTAAATTTTGGAGATTAAACCCTCATCGGAGATAACATTGGCAAATATGTTCTCCCATGCAGTGGGATTTCTTGTTGTTTTGTTGATGGTTTCTTTTGCTATGAAGAAGCTTTTTATTTTGATGTAGTTCCATTTGTTTATTTTCTCCTTAGTTTCTATTGCCCTAGGAGCTGTATCTATAAAGATATTGTTATGACATATGTCTGATATTTTGCTCCCTGTGGATTCTTTTAAGATTTTTATGGTTTCCTGTCTTACGTTTAAGTCCTTTATCCATTTTGAGTTTAGTTTTGGGTATGGTGTAAGTTGGTGGTCTAGTTTCATTTTTTTTGCATGTATCTGTCCAATTTTCCCAACACCATTTATTGATTAGACTGCCTTGACTCCATTGTATGCTCTTGCCTCCTTTGTCAAATATTAATTGAGCATAATGGCTTAGAATGATTTTGGGGTTCTCTGTTCTGTTCCACTGGTGTATATGTCTGTTCTTATGTCAGTACCCGGCAGTTTTGAGAACAGTGGCTTTGTAATACAGCTTGATATCTGGTATTGTGCTCCCTCCAACTTTGTTCTTCTTTCTCAGAATTGCTGTTGCTATTTGGGGTCTTTTTTCATTCCATATGAATTTTTGGAGATTTTGTTCTAGGTCTGTGAAATATGCCGTTGTTATTTTAATTGCTTTGAATCTATAGATTGCTTTGGGTAATATGAACATTTTAATGATGTTGATTCTACTAAACCAAGAACATGGTATAGTCTTCCATTTATTTATGTCTTCTCTTTTTTTCTCAATGTTCTGTAGTTTTCAGAGTACAGGTCTTTTACCTGCTTAGTTAAGTTTATTCCTAGGTATCTTGATTCTTTTTGTTGCAATGGAACATTGGATTTTAAAAAATATCTTTTTATTGATTTCAGAGAGGAAGTGAGAGGGAAAGAGAGGGGGAGATAGACACATCAATGATGAGAGAGAATCATTGATTGACTTCCTCTTGCTCCCTCCCCACTGGGGATTGAGCCCTCAATCCAGGCATGTGCCCTTGTTCAGGATCGAACCTTTGGCTCTTTAGTCCACAGGCCTATGCTCTATCCACTGAGCCAAACCACCTGGGGCTGGGGTTATTTTTTTACTTTCTCTTTCTGTGAGTTCATTATTGGGGTATAAAAAGGTCATAGATTTCTGGGTGTTAATTTTGTATCCTGCTACATTGCTGAATTCCTTTATAAAGTCTAGTAGTGTTTTGTTGGAGCCTTTAGGGTTTTCTATATATAATATCATGCCATCTGCGAATAATGTCAGTTTTACTTCTTTCCTATTTTGGATGTCTTTTATTTCTTTTTCTTGTCTGATTGCTATGGCTAGTACTTCCAGTACTATGTTGAATAAGAGTGGTGAACGTGGGCATCCATGTCTTCTTCCTGTTCTTAGGGGAACTTTTAGTCTTTGCTCATTAAGTATGATGTTGGCTATTGGTTTGTCATATAAGGCTTTTATTATGTTGAGGTGTGATCCCTCTATTCCTACTTTGCTGAGTGTTTTTATCAAGAAAGGGTGTTGGATTTTGTCAAAAGCGTTTTGTGAATCAATTGATATGATTATGTAATTTTTGTCTCTCAATTTGTTTATGTGATGTATCACTTTTATTGATTTGCGGATATTGTACCATCCTTACATCCCCAGAATAAATCCCACTTGGTCATTGTGTATGATCTTTCTAATGTAATGCTGGATGGTGTTTCAGGATTCTTAGTATATATTCTCAGAGGTCAGATCACTTGGTCAAAAGGCAGCTCTATTTTTAAGTTTAAAAAATATTTATTGTTGAAAGTATTACATATATCCCCTTTTCCACCATTGACCTCTCTCACTAAACAGGGCAAGAGTTGGACAGATGGATGTTTTTTTTTTAATATATTTTATTGATTTTTTACAGAGAGGAAGGTAGAAGGATAGAGAGTTAGAAACATCAATGAGAGAGAAACATCGATCAGCTGCCTCCTGCACACCCCCTACTAGGGATGTGCCCACAACCAAGGTACATGCCCTTGACCGGAATCGAACCTGGGACCCTTCAGTCTGCAGGCTGACGCTCTATCCACTGAGCAAAACCAGTTAGGGCTGGATCTGTTTTTGTTCATCACTTTATGTTGTTCATTATATTCCATGAATGAGTGAGATCATGTGATATTTATATTTCTCTGACTGGCTTATTTCGCGTAGCATAATCCTCTCCAGTTCCATCCATGCTGTTGCAAATGGTAAGAATTCCAGAGACAGAGAGGCATCGATCAGACAGTCAAACCTCAGAGGGAAGGTAAGGGAAGGTGGGGGTAGGGGGAGATCAACCAAAGGACTTGTATGCATGCATATAAGCCTAACCAATGGACACAAACATCAGAGGGGTGAGAGCATAAGTGGAGGGGTGGGGAGACTATTGGAGGATAAGGACACATGTCATGCCTTAAACAATAAAGAAAAAAATAAAATAAAAAGAGTTGGACAGATGAGGTGGGGCAAGAGTATGAGGATGTTAGAAAGATGAATAAAGGGATAGGACAAAGAAAGACATGAAAATGAGTAAGTACTGTGATTGCAGTGGGGAGTCAACAATGATTATACAGGGAAGTTAATTTATGAAAGCAATGAAGACTGTATGAATAGTATAGGGCCAGATTATGATGGGAGCTCCTTAGAAACATAATGTAGGTTTGGATTGATAATTAATGGAGAACTATGTTAAGCATTTCAGATTACATTGTCTTTAGTGCCATATAAAAGTGATGTTTTAGGGGGAAAAAAACTTAACAATTATTGAGTACTTTCCCTGTTCCAGGCAGTATATTGCAATTATGGTTAAGAGGGTGGCCTTTGGAGTTGGTTAGACTTGAGTTCTAGTCCTGACTCTGGAATTTACTAGCTATATGACTTTGGGGAAATTACTTATTTTCTTGAGTCTCCGTTTCTTCTGTAAAACTGATGTAATAATATCCACCTCTCAAGGTTGTTCTATAGATCAAATACATTGGAAAAGGGAAAACCTGTGAACAGGAAAGAGTTAGGAAGCTACTACAATTATTGAACGGTGATAAAACCACTTGAATATAGAGGGAAACAAACTGAAAAGGAAAAGTAAGGAAGTAGGACACAGATGACTGACTCCTTCTATCCACTCAATTTGCAAGTTCTTTAATTCTGTTCATTTGACATAATTTGGAAATTTGAAATTACAGTCTGAGGTATATGGTCCCTCTCTGGACATTTCTGTTTGCTAATTTCCGTAGAGCTATAAATAGCCTTTTGCTCTCTTTTTCTGCTTACCATTTCAACATCTCCTACAACATAGGATCCAAACACCCTTTCCTCAGTCAGTTATTAAGCAAACAATACAAAACAAAACAAAAACTCATTTACTTTCTAACACCGCACTTTCAATTTTTATTGGTTTTCAATTTCTTTCTCCATGCTTGAGTTTGCCAGTCAATCAGTCTTCCTGAGTATTCTCACAGAAGCAGGATCCATCCCCTAACTTAACAAAAAGCAAAGCTCACAAAGAAACCCAATTCTGCCTTTTCTGGGCTTAGGGAAACCTGAAACTTTTTAAAACCTTCTGTGGCATCGCTCAGTCCTTCAGTGCCCAATTCCTGCTGCCATCCAACATCAGAACAATCAGTACATAATTAATAAGAGTATTAAAATGTACAAGGTTCTGAAAGCCTGGGCTTTCTTACTAGTGTCTGGATTCAACATACAGCTTCCTCTTTCAAGGAATATCTGTCTTCTTTTTTGCATACATTTCTGAGCAGAAAGTTATATGCAGAACTTTTAGTCTCCACGGGAAAATGTCCTTCATTCTAGTCTAATTTAATTAAAAGCTCCTTTTTTTCTTCCTTCTTTTTTTTTCTTCCTGCTTCTTCTATTCCTCTTCTCGGGGCGGCAATCGTCAAAAAGTAATGTTTCAACAGATCTCGCGGTGCTATTCGAGAATCTCTATTTAAAAAAAAAAAAAGAAATGATGCAAACAAGTCTGTGCCTTCCGGGATTTGGGGCAGGGACTACAGAGTTCCCAGCACAGTGAGAGCAGCCAAGGGAGGAGGCGGGGTTCTGGCGAGATCAGCCTTCCCCATTCCCCCACCCTTCTCTTCCAACCTCTGCTCGGCTCCTAGCTCAATTCCAGCCGTTGCTGCAGCTGCTCTCAAGCCATTTGCAGGACCCAAACAACCTCAACCACTGTTCCCAGGATGGTGATCCGTGTGTATATTGCATCTTCCTCAGGCTCTACGGCGGTAAGAAGGGTGGGGAGCCCACCTTTTTTGTTTTTCTACACAGCAGTCTTCTGCTGCGGAGAATCATTAAATTGCAGAAATTCTGGCAGCTTTTCTTTTGAAAGACATTCCCACCCCACCCCCTCCTTTTTTCCTTTCTTCCCTTTGTTGCATCGATTTCATTTTTCATAGAATTTAGCTTTGTTTGCCTTGTGAAGTGACATCAGGGCCACGTTTCTTCTTTGAAGGAAAAAGAAAGCTACCGAGTTTTAGTAGATCAGAGTTGGTGCTAGAGAGTCTTTAAGGTTAGGTGAAGAAGTCATGGAAAAAATCACATACTGGTGAGTTTCAAAAGTGGGACATTTGACATATGTGCTCTAGTTACTGAGGTACAGGGCAGAAGTGCACATCTGTAAAGGATGTTAATCATGCTCTAACTGATAATGACTGAGTGAAGGCCCACTGAGGCATTGTGTTTATTTTCAGAGAGTTATTTTGCTAGTATATAGGAGAGGGTGTTTAACTTAAGTCTAAAGATTGTTAGAACTAGGCAGAATGAGAGGGGAAGTTGGGAACAAGGAAACAAAGTTGTAGGTTTAAAAAAAAATTAAGGATGAGGGATTTGTTTTTTCCCCTCCCATATTGTCCCTTATTTTGACTTTTCTTTTTTTTTTCTTTTCTTTCAAAAGATTTTACTTCTCACAGTTCCTAACTGCTTCAAATGCATTGAAAAATTGAAAGAGAACTAAGGAGTAGCTTATGCAGTGGAAGATTAAAGTTGCTGTTTCTTCAAATGATAGGATAACCCCCTCCCCCATTCACATGCTCTTAATTTATAATAATTTTCAACAGCTGTGGGTAGCAAAAGGATAAACAATTTTCAGTAGCTATGGGTAGCAAAAGGGTGAACGCTTAGTGCATATACATGATAAGTGAAAGTGTTTACACCTCAAGAGAAAAGCCAACAGAGCGGATGTGTGGGTTCAGATGCAGGATGTAGGAACCCCCTCCCTCTTCTGAGCTTCAGAACACCAGCTTTCCCATGTTTTTGGTTTGTTTATTTACCACCAAAGAGATTTTGGAGTAGAACTGAAGGTTGTGTGAAATCACAAGAACCCTGATTGAATCTTTAACTTTGTCTTTTTGGCCACCATGTGCGGGTTGCTTAGACAGTTTTGAAATAGAATACCTAACCTTACATTTTTTCAGCAAAGTTAGGGTGAACAAAAGAAAATGTTTTATAGTGCCTTTGAACCTTATGAGCTCCTTGCCTTATTATTTTCCATGTATATTAATTTTTATATTTCAAAGTAATATGTGAGTTGTTCAGAGTCTCAAGTACAATACAATGATTGTAAAATTTTAAAGACCAGCTTAATACCTTTAGTTAAACCTTTACTTAGATTGAACAAATCAAGAAATTAGTTTCACTTTGGGTGATAAAGCAGTTTCAATATTGCTATTTATTCTTCCTTGGAAGCAGAGTCAAGAAGAAACTCCTTTCAGAATTTCTGTTCATGTAAGAGCAATTGTACCTCTCTCTTTGTTTAGATAAGTTTCTAAGAGCCTGAGAAATGACTGCTCTCTCCTATTATGTCCATTTTTAGCCTCCATTGTTGAAGACCATGCAAGTAAATATTTATGCTCTTGTGTTTTGTTTCAATTTTATTTTCTTATGAATAATTAGAGATTTGTCTGTTGTTGCAGCAATACTTCTGATGCACCTGTTACCAATGTTCTACTGCATATTACCAAAATAAATCCTTGTTTTATTATAATCTTACAGCACTTTCAAATAATACTAAAACAGTATAAATTGAGTATACTTCAGGAAGAGATCCTTTATACAATAAATGGGGACACTTCAGTTTACAATACTAAGGGTTTTCCTCAAAGACTGATGCAATGTTGTTTTAAGATACAATTTAGAAAATTTGCAGCAAACATCATAATGGGAACCCAACAATTGCACAAAGGTATTCCTATTAAGTGACTAAGTGTAGTTCTCTGAAGGACATTTAAAATATAGCTATTGGTTTTGTATTGGTAATCTCTGATGGTTTTCTGACTCCTCCTAATTGTTGTCATAAAAATAACAAATATTAGATGTTTTATCAGGCAGCATAGGATCTATTAACATTCTTTCTTTTTCTCAAGTTGCCCTTTACCTCAAAGCCTACCTCATAGCCTGATTTTTTAAAACAGTTTTCAAACTAGTACTCAATTCTGTCCCAATATGGAAGAGTAACACTTGCTTTTCAAGTTTAGAAATTAAAGCAAGTATGTTGGTTTTTGCAATGGATTTCTTGATAGTAACTATAATAATGCTAGAAACACTTAAAGTGTGTCAGATACTATCTCATCTTTTCTTGACAACTGTAGTCCTATAAATTAGACACTATGATTATCTCTATTTTTAAGATAAGGAAATACAGGTTCAGAGAGGTTAAACAGGTTTCTCAAGGTCACATAACTAGTAAATCACAGAGCTTGAATCACATACAAGTTGTCTGAACCCAAGTTATGTGTTTAAACAACAAGATATATATCTTCCCATTGATGCTTGACAGCTAGGAGGAATAAGGAGATAAACGTTAACATAAGGTGAGAGGTATGGAAAGAAGTAAGTCTTCTAAGTGGAACAATTGCCTGGACATATACATATAGGGGAATAGGGAAAAAAGGGGGCTAATGTGAAGGAGGGATAGTATGTTTAAAGGTGAATGCCAGTAAGTGGAATAGATGACTATTCATTCAAGATCAGGGAGATTGGGAAGACATGCACATTTGGAACTGATTTTTTATAGGTCAAGGTATGAAATTCAGGTCTTAATACTATTCTGTTTTATGGAAACCATTTAGAAGGAATGCAACTCCCAAACTGTCAGTCTATAGGAAGTGATTTCTACATGTTCATAACTGTTAATGCATATTTTGATTCACTATAACAGTAATGTACAGTATGATTTTCTTGAGATTGTAATAGCCCATAAATTTACTTTTAATAGAAAAGGAATAGTAAGCACAGAGCTTATATAGCTTACTAAATTTCAATAGCTTTTAACAAAAATCAACATTGGCCTTTGGTTGGAATTATTAGAGTGATAATAGGTTGGTTTAAACTGGTTTAGGAGTTTTCCTTCTATACTTCTTTCCCTTAGATCTATAATGATCTCCATTTTGTGGCCTCTATGCATTTTAGGTATTATTTATGTAGAAATTTTAAAGTTGTGGTAGATAGATGATTTCTGTGAGTTTTATTTATGGGATAACTATTGTAAACTGATTTCTTTTATGACTGCTAAAGCATAAACTACTTGGTTATCCATATAGCAAATGAAATATGCATACATTGTCTGTATGGCAGTATTCAGTGTACATGTTATAAAAACAAGTGAGTAAAATGAACACTCATGATAGCCAGTGCATGAGTCACTAGTCACCGTATTTTCTTCATTCAGATAAGGACATAAAACAATAAGCCACAGTTCTTCATCTATATAATTCTCAATTAATTGCATCTTCGGTGACAACTTTGTTGCCTCTCTGTCTCTGTATTTATAAATCAAACATTGATTTGATGTATGCAGTGGTCTTTGCATAGCTTCTAAGGTTTGATTGAATTCTTTTTAAAGGTATTTATAAACTACTTAAAGGAGCAAAATCAGAAACTGTTCATCAGATGACTGGACATGCATTTTGGATGTCTTTAACAGTGGAAACTGGGCAGTTTTTACATGGCAAATGTAGGAACTCAAGATCAGTGCCTTCAGCTGGGTGCCCTCTATTTGATGACTGACTTCCTAAATTTCACAGCAATGATGGAATATTTGGAATAATTTGGTCCAACTTAAAATGGCTTGGAAAATACAGTTATCAATGGTGATGATTCTTGAGTATTTAAAAAGGTACTTACGCCCAGCCAGTGTGGCACAGTGGTTGAGCATCAACCCATGAACCAAGAGGTTCCTGGTTCAATTCCCAGTCAGGGCACATACCCTGGTTGCAGGCTGCATCCCCAGTAGGTTCGTGTAGGAGGCAGCTGATTTATGATTCTCTCTTACCATTGATGTTTCTCTCTCTCTCTCCCTCTCCCGTCCTCTCTCTCTAAAATCAATAAAAACATACATATTTTTTAAAAAGATACTTAAAAGTCAAATAGTTGTAGGGAAGAATATATTATGGAATTTAGTAAAAGATTCATAATCTGGTAGGAGAGAAGAATAAGAAGAATAAAATGCATTTATCTCTAGCTCAAAGACTAGTTACACTATTGAGGAAGGGTTTTGATCAATAAACCTTAAAGTCAGTCCTTCCCCTGGGTTAGCCTCAAAAAATAAAATAAATTGAAGCCCCACACACAATCGGGTCAAGTGTTCAAATTCTCTGTAGTTAATCTTTAAATTATTTTCTAAAATATATACTGTGCAATCAAACATATATCTTTTACAGGAATATTTTCTGATTTAACTGAATTATAATTGGTGAATGTTATATTTCATTACTTACTGATAAAGATAAACAGATTGAGAATCTGTTGGTGACTATCTGACCATCTGTTTTCTTTCAGATCTATTTTGCAGTCTACCAGGAGGCCTTTTAAACATGACACTTAATTACTTCTCAATCCAGACCAAGATTAAACAACTGTACATTAAGAGAGAAGGGAAAACTGATTTAAGCTCATGGTTTTTAGTAATATGAGAGGAAAAGCTGACTTTTTACATTTGGACAGTAGTTAAGAATTCCAAGCAAAGGAATTATTTTCTAGCCCACTCTCTTACATTTTGGTTTTATTAGTTGTTTCAAAGTGCTGTAGATGCCAGAATTGAGGCAAAATTTAAAGAGTTTTAAAATATAATGACAATTTCAAAGGTTGTATATTTAAAACTATTCAGAGTCAGTGCCGCTAGATTTTTTTATGTTTCATTACCCTTTCATTAACATGATTAATAAAGATTTGCCTTTTGTGATAGTAAAGACTAATATTTATTTAATCATCATATATGTCAGGCATTGTGCCTTGTGCTTTACATAATTATCTCAATTAATTTTATTCTTAAAGTAACATTGTGAGTTAAGTGCTATTATTAGATCCATGTCATGTAATCAGAGGGGGTATCTCTAAGACCAAGAAACATAAGGTACATTGCTTAAGGTCAATGTACTTAAGATCAAGAGCTGCAAATGGCAGAACTGACATAAGAAACCACTCCTAAATACTGTGTTGTTTACACATCCACTTAGTGTATAGGTATTGAACAGAGATATGTCAATAGTACATTAAAATCTTGTAATATGATTAGGAATCTATAATTGCCATTTAAGATGGGATGATTTCTGAAAATAAAGAAAAAGGCTGGAGGATGCCTACCTAACAACCAAGCAAATGTGTCTGTATCCATAATCTGCATGAGAGTGGGGGAGGTCGGGAGGTTAGTAATGCCATTCTCATGTACATTTATTTATTTATCTCATGTTTATTTATTTATTTTCCTCATGGGAGGATATGTTTTTGTTGATTTTAGGGAGAGAGGAAGGGGGGAAAGATAGAGAGAGAACATCCATGTGAGGGAGAAACATTGATCGGTTGCCTTTTGTACATGCCCTGACGGGATCAAACCTGCAATGTGCCCTGACTGGGAACTGAACCTTTTGGTGTATGGAATAGTGCTCCAAGCAACTGAGCCACCTAACCAAAGGCACATTTTAAAGTAACATTTGTGCTACATATTGAACTATTAGGTATTATTTTTTCTCCCTGAAAATTGTCTGCGTGGCTATAGACCAACATAATAAAAAGGTGGCTTAAAATATTTTATTGAATTTATTGGGGTGACACTAGTTAACAAAATCATGCAGGTTTCGGGTGCACAATTCTACAATACATCAGCTATTCATTGTATTATGTGTCCAACACTCCAAGTCAAGTCTCTGTCCATCAACATTTATTCCCCCTTATGCGGCAAGAGACTGGACAAAAATCGTGCACCTATGGATGAGGACAGTGGATGGGGAGTGAGGGAGGAGGGTGGGGTGGGAACTGGGTGGAGGGGAGTTATGGGGGGAAAAAAGAGGAACAAATGTAATAATCTGAACAATAAAGATTTAATAAAAAAAAAACCATTTATCCTCCCTATACTCTCTTCCCCCTCCCCTATGCCCCTCCCCCTGCAATCACCACACTGTTGTCTTTGTCCATTACTTTTCTGTTTTTTTTTTCTTTTTTTGCTCAATTCCTTCACCCCTCCAGCCCCAGCTCCACCCCAGCTGTCAGTCTGCTCTCTGTTTGTCAGTTCATTTTGTTTAGTAGATTCCACATGAATGAAATCATATGGTACTTGTCTTTCTCTGACTGGCTTACTTCATTTAGAATAATAATCTCCAGGTTCATCCCTGCTGTTGCAATGGGTAAGATTTCCTTCTTTTTTTTTTTTTTTTTTTTTTTTTTTTTTTACAGCCAAGTAGTATCCCATTGTATAAATGTACCTCCACTTTTTTGTCCACTCACCTATTGATTGACACTGAGCCAAATGTTGGTTATTGTAAATAATGCTGCAATGAACATAGGGCGATATGTTCTTTCAAATTAGTGTTTCGGGTTTCTTTGGATAAATTACCAGAAGTGGGATTGCAGATTCACATACTGAACTCTTATTTAAAATCCTCACCTGAGGATATTTTTCCTGTTAATTTTGAGAGAGAGTGGAAGGGAAGGAGAGAGGGGGAGAGAGAGAAACATCGATGTGAGAGAGACACATTAATTGGTTGCTTCCACATGCTCCCTGACTGGGGCTAGGGATCAAACTTGCAACCCAGGCACATGCTCCTGAGCAGCAATTGAACCTGAAATCCTTTGGTGCATGGGTGGACACTCTAACCACTGAATGACACTGGCCAGGGCAAGGCAATTCTATTTACAATTTTTAAAAATGTATCTTTATTGTTGAAAGTATTACAGATGTCCCATTTGCTTATTTTTCCCATTGATCAATGCAAGCCTGCACCCCCACGTCCCAGGTCTTCACCACACTATTGTCTGGGTCCATGAGCTCTGCCTATATGCATATAAGTTCCCCGGATAATCCCTCCCCACCAACCCCCAACCTCCGCCTTCCCTTTGAAATTCATCAGTCTGTTCCATGCTTCTGTGTCTCTGGATCTATTTTGTTCATCAATTTATTTTGTTCATTAGATTCCACATATGTTATACTTATCTGTCTCTGACTGGCTTATTTTGCTTAGCATAAAACTATCCAGGTCCATCCATACCATTGAAAATGGGAAAAGTTCCTTCCTTTTTACAGCCATATAGTATTCCATTTTGAAAAGATGAACAATAGATTTTTTTATCCACTCATATGCTGATGGGCACGTGGGCTGCTTCCAAATCTTAGCTATTGTAAATTTAACTACTATGAACACAGGAGTGCATATATTCTTTCTGATTGGTATTTGGGGATTCTTAAGATATATTCCTAGAAATGGGATCATTGGGTCAAATGGGAGTTCCATTTTTAATTTTTTGAGGAAACGCCATACTGTTTTCCACAGTGGCTGCACCAGTCTGCATTCTCATCAGCAGTGTACTAGGGTTCCTTTTTCTCTGCATCCTCACCAACACTTGTGGTTTGTTGATGATAGCCATTCTGACAGGTGTGAGGTGGTACCTCATTGCCGTTTTAACTTGTATCTCTCAGATAATTAGTGACTTTGAGCATTTTTTCATATGTCTCTTGGCCTTCTGTATGTCCACTTTGGATAAGTGTCTATTTAGGTCCTTTGCCTATTTTTGCTTGTCTTCCTTTTGTTAGGTTGTATGAGTTCCTTATATAGTTTGAAAATTAACCTCTTATCAGATGTATCATTGACAAATATGTTCACCTGTGCAGCTGGCTCTCTTTTAATTTTGTTCATGGTTTCTTTTGCTGTGCAGGAGATTTTTATTTTGATGTAGTCCCAGTTGTTATTTTCTCCTAAGTTTCCTTTGCTCTAGGACAGTGATGGCGAACCTATGACACACGTGTCAGAGGTGACACACGAACTCATTTTTTTGGTTGATTTTTCTTTGTTAAATGGCATTTAAATATATAAAATAAATATCAAAAATATAAGTCTTTGTTTTACTATGGTTGCAAATATAAAAAAATTTCTATATGTGACACAGCACCAGAGTTAAGTTAGGGTTTTTCAAATGCTGATACGCTGAGCTCAAAAGGTTCGCCATCACTGCCCTAGGAGATGTATTGGTAAATGTATTGCTATGAGAAAGGTTGAGAGAGGTGGGAAATTTTGCTGCATATGGTTTCTTTTTTAAAAAAAATATATTTTATTGATTTTTTACAGAGAGGAAGGGAGAGAGATAGAGAGTTAGAAACATCTATGAGAGAGAAACATCGATCAGCTGCCTCCTGCACATCTCCCACCGGAGATGTGCCCGCAACCCAGGCACATGCCCTTGACCGGAATCGAACCTGGGACCCTTCAGTCTGCAGGCCGACGCTCCATCCACTGAGCCAAACCGGCCTCGGCGCATATGGTTTCTTATTCTATTTTTATAGTTTCACAACTTACATTTAAGTTTTTTATCCATTTTGAGTTTATCCTCGTGTATGGTGTAAATTGGTGATCTAGTTTCTTTTTTTTTTTTTTTGCATCCACCTGTCCAATTTTCACAATACCACTTAATGAAGAGACTATCTTGTCTCGGTTGTATGCTCTTGCCTCCTTTCTCAAATATTAATTGAGCATAATGGCTTGGATATACTTCTGGGCTCTCTGTTCTGTTCCATTGATCTATATGTCTGTTTTGTGCCAGTACCAGGCTGCTTTGAGTACAGTGGCTTTGCAGTATAACTTGACATCTGGTATTCTGATCCCTCCAACTTTGTTCTTCTTTTTCAAGGTTGCTGCAACTACTTGGGGTCTTTTTGGGTTCCATATAAATTTTTGGAGTGTTTTTTTTTCTATATCTGTGAAATATGGCATTGGTATTTTAATAGGGGTTGCATTGAATCTATAGATTGCTTTGGATAGTATGGACATTTTAATGATGTTGATTCTACCAATCCATGAACATGGTATATTCTTCCACTTGTTTATATCTTCTGCTATCTCTTTTTTCAATGTTATCTAGTTTTCCCAGTATAGTTCTTTTAACTCCTTGGTTAAGTTTATTCCTAAGTACCTTAATTTTTTTGTTGCAGTAATAAATGGGATTTTTTTTTTTTTTTTAGTTTCTCTTTCTGAGAGTTCATTATTTGTATATACAAATGCCATAGATTTCTGGGTATTAATTTTTTTATCCTGCTACGTTGCTGAATTCATTTATTAAACCTAGTATTGTTTTGTGTGTGGAGTCTTTAGGGTTTTCTATGTACAATATCATGTCATCTGCAAATAAGGAGGATTTTACTTCCTCCTTTCCAATTTGGATGCCTTTCATGTTTTCTTGTCTCATCACTGTGGCTGGGACTTCCAATACTATGTTGAATAAGACTCTTTTTTTTATTTTTTTCTCTATATTATTTATTTCTGTTCTGATCTTTATTATTTCATTCCTTCTACTTACTCTGGGCTTTTCTTGTTGTTCTCTTTCTGATTCTTTAAGCTGTAGGGTTAGGCAACTTATTAGTTTTTCTCTTTCTTTCTTTCTTTCTTTCTTTCTTTCTTTCTTTCTTTCTTTCTTTCTTTCTTTCTTCTTCCTTCTCTCTCTCTCTCCTTCCCTCCCTCCCTCCCTCCCTCCCTTTCTTTCTTTCGTTCTTTCTTCCTCTCATCTTAGGTGGGCCTGTAAAGCTGTGAACTTCCTTCTCTGGACTGCTTTCACTGTTTCTAATAGATTTAGGACTGTTGAGTTTTAATTTTCATTTTTTTCCAGGATGTGTTTTATTTATCCTTTTATTTCTTTGGTAACCCATTCATTGTTTAATAGCATGCTGTTTAGCCTTTTTGTGTTTGATTGTTTTTGAGTGTTTTTATTATAGTTAATTTATAATTTCATGGCATTGTGATCTGAGAAGATGCTTGATATGATTTCAGTCTTGAACTTGAAGAGAAGTAATTTATTTGCTAACATGTGGTCTATCTTTGAAAATATCTCATGTGCACTTGAAAAGAATGTATATTCTATAGCTTTGGGGTAAAATGTTCTAAAAATGTCAATTAATTCCATCTGATCCAGTGTGTTGTTTAGGTTTGCAGTTTCCATGTTGACATTTTGTCTGGAAGATTGCCGGGGTCCAACCCCAGCAGGTCCAGGGGTTCCCCGTAGGTGTGGACGGAGTTGGCGAAGAAGGAATGACACAGAGGCAGCATTCAGGTGATCATCATAGCCGGGTTCTCTTGTCAGGATCTCCAGTGAAGTTCACCAGGTTCTCCAGGTTCTCCAGTGAAGTTCTGGTTAGGAGCTCCAGCCAAGTTCTGTGTCCATGTTCTCTTGCTAGGTTCTCCAGGTTCTCCAGCCAGGTTCTGTAGCCATGTTCCCTCGCTAGGTTCTCCAGCCAGGTTCTGTCCAGGTTCTCCAGCCAGGTTCAGTCACCAGGTTCTAGTCAGATTCTCTTGCCAATTTCTGTAGTCAGGTTCAGTCCAGGATCTTTTGCCATGTTCTCTCCAGCGAAGTTCTTCTGTCTCTAGGTTCTGTGTAGGTTCTGTCTTCTTCCTTCTGTCTTCTGAGTTCTGTCTCTTTCTGTCTTGTTACATCTGTATTTATACCAGTTGATTCAATCCTATCAATCTCTATTACAAAGGTTAGGGTGTTTCTTATCTCCATTCCAGGGAGTAAAGATTATGTAGCTTAAGCATGATTATTCATAGTTAAAGTGATTAGTTACCCGCCTGGCACTTAGTTGAGGGGTTTTATTCCCTCCCTAACTTCAGGGGAAAATCCCTACTTGGGGAAACAACCTTTCTCAGAGAGGCGACCTTGGTTAAAACACATAGTGCCAAGAAGGTGAGTAAACATATTAAGAACAGTATGCCATATATGCCAGGTCCCTTGAAACAGCAAGGATGGACCGGTTCCCGGCAGAAGATATATGCATTGATGTCAGTGAGGTGTTTAAATCCTCTACTATGACTGTATTGCTGTTGATCTCTTCCTTAAAATTCTCCAGAAGTTATTTTACATATTTGGGTACTCCTCTATTGGGTGCATATAAGCTTACCAGAGATATATCCTCTTGTTGTATGGGTCCCTTTAGTATTATGAAGTAGCCTTTATTAGTTCTTATAGCTTTCACTTCAAAATCTATTTTGTCAGATATGAGTATTGTTACCCCAGCTTTTTAAATTTCCATTTGTCTGGGAAATATTTTCTATCCATTCATTTTCATTTTGTGTGAGACCTTTGTTCTGTGGTGGGTCTCTTGTAGAAATTATATATATATATATATATATATATATATATATATATATACACATATACATATATATATATGTATATATATATGTATATATATATTCATGTTTTCTTATCTATTCAGTTACCATATGTCTTTTGATTGGAGCATTTAAGCAATTTGCATTTAAGGTGATTATTTATAGGTACTTATTTGTTGCCTTTCTTATTCTTTATGCCCGTGTTCCCTTTTTCTCTATTTCTTCTTCTTACAATAGCCCCTTTAGCATTTCTTTCAGTGCTGGTTTGGTGATAATAAACTCTTGGAAGGCAGCTATGCTCACCACTATACCACCAACGCCTGGTGATAATAAACTCTTAACCTTTTTTTTTTGCCTGTGAAGTTCTTTAATTCACCTTCAATTTTGAATGATAGCCTTGCTGGATAGAGTAGTTTCGGATTCATTCCCTTGGTTTTCATAACTTTGTATAGTCCATGCCACTCCTTTTTGGTCTGAAGTATTTTTGTTGATAAATCAGGTGACAATCTAATGGGAGCTCCCTTTTAGGTAACTTTCTGTCTCTCTCTTGCTTCCTTTAAGATTCTTTCTTTGTCCCTAATATTTGCCATTTTAATTATTATGTGCCTAGGTTTGGGTCTTTTGGAGTTCGTCTTGATTGGGACTCTGTGTTTACTGAACTTGCGTGACTTTTTCCTTCACCAGGTTAGGGAATTTTTCTGTCATTATTTGTTCAAACAGGCTCTCTATTCCTTTCTCAGATTCTCCTCCTTCTGGTACCTCTATGATGCAAATGTTATATTTCATGTTATCTCAAAGCTTCCTTAGCCTTGCCTGCTTTAAAAAAAATTTTTTTTTTCATTTGCTGCTCTGAATGTTTTTTTTTTTTCTACTTTGCCTTTTAATTTATTGATTCAGTCCTCAGCTTCTTCTAGTTTACTGTTGAATCCTTCCAGCATCTTCTTTATTTCAGGTATGTCATTACTTATTTTCAATTCATTCTTACTTATTTTTCAACCTATCTTTTCATGTTGGTGTAATTCTCATTAAGTCCCTTATAATACTCAGTAAGTTATTTGCAGTTCTCACTGAGTTTTTTGAGTACCCTTATTATAGTTACTGTAAATTCTTTATTTGACAAATTGCTTGCCTTCATTTGGTTTAGTTCCTTTCTTGGTGATTCCTCCTTTTCTGTAATTTGGGGTTTATTTCTTTGTCCCCATGATTTCATTTCTATGTATTAGATCAAACTGCTATGCCTCCCAAACTTTGTGGGTTGGTCTTATGTAATAGGTGTTTTATAGGACCCAGTGGTGCATTCTCTTACATCTCCTGAAATTGGTGCTCTAGGAAAGCCTCTTGTTTGTATTACTCAGGTTCTCCTGTTGTAGTTGGGTCTTGAATGTTATTGTCCCTTTTGTGGATGGAGTGTCCTCTCAGGCTGGCCGACTATGTGACTCACCTCTGTCCATGTCAAGTGAGCTGTTGTGGAGGTGCTGATGGAACAAAACAAAATAAATCACAAGACATGAAACAAAAGGAACAAAACAAAAGCATACACAAGGCCCCTACAGCACCAATGAAAGCAACCACCAGAGAAGATAGAATTAAGAAAGAAAAAATAGAGCAAAAATGACAGAAAATAAATAAATAAATATGAGAAAACAAAACAAACCAACCAAAAAAGCACAAACAAAAAAATAAAGGGGGGGAGGGTAGATCCAGAACTGATAAAGAAAAATAAGAATAAAAATTTAAGGGAATAGAGGAAGGAAAATTGTTTAAAATAAAGGCAGAAGGAAAGAAAAGAAAAAAAATTGAAAATGAGGAGAAAGCACATAGAGCTAAAATAAGAAAAGGATAAAATATGAGAAAGCAGGAGAAAGAGAAAAGAGAAAGAAAAGAAAAAAAATGATTAGTTAAAAAAGGAAAATATTGAATAGGAAAAAGGACGAGGAAAATTAGATATGTAAACAAAACAATAGAGACTAGAATAATAACAAATAAAACACAGATAGGTAAAGAAGATAAATTAAAAAGGGAAAAATAAAGGAAAGAGGAACAAATAAAAAAGAGAAGAAAAGAAAAAGAAAAGAGAGAAAAAAAGTGAAATGACTTTTGGTTCATCAGACTTTAGTGCCTCATGGGAGCTCCATTTGGATCTTGCTCTTCTGATGACTGAGGCTGACTATTCTGTCTGCCAATTCTGGGCTTCCTGTGAGGTACTTAGGTGCTCACCACTGTCAGAAATTGTCCTTTTGCTTTCAGCAACCAGCTTGAAGCTCCAAGTGATGTAGTGTTTGTGTCTATCTCCCTAAGACTTATCTACAAGTAGGAGGGGCCAACCTGCCCTCTAAAGTAGGTTTGTTAGTAGTATGGGGCCCAGGGCTGGTCAGCAAACTTTCCCTGGTTCCCTGGGCTCGGCCTCTGCCCACCTTGGCCTGCTAGCCAGCTGTCAATCTTAATCACTTAAAAGTCTGTTTCTGAAAGAGCTTTAGGGAGGGGAGGTGCTGTTCATATTTTACAGAATGTGATGGATGTGTTTCCCTATCACAGAGCTACTACTCTGCAAGTGACCCAAAATATTACTCTGCCCTTGGCTGGGCAGAAATTCTAGTATGCAGTACAGTGAGATTGGCTGGAAACAGGAAGTTTTTTATCAGCTTTCTCATATGGGGACAGTAGCAGTCAGGTTCCCAGGATAGTGGGGCATATGGCCCCTTCCCCAGTCCAGTCACTGAAGCTCTGAGACTATTCAAACCTGTAAGCTTGGCATCTGCTTTTGTTTCCTCTGAAAAGGTCCAAATGCAGGCTGTGGCATACAAGACTCCTGAGGGTGGAGCGGGGCTGTATCACCTCGGGCGGGGTTTTTTTCTTTTCCTGCCCTGTGGCTACTGAGAATGGTTAGATGGCCATTTCAGTTTGGAGGGTATGACCAAATGCAGGACTCCTTATTTTCAATATTTTGAGGTAATTCCATTCTACTCTCCACAGTGACTGTACCAATCTGCATTCCCATCAACAGTGCTAGAAACCATAAAATCCTAGAAGGAACCATAGGCAGTAAAGGTCGCTTTTTATGATTCTGTAAATATCCTAAATTTATCAGGAAGGCACTGCCACTTTAGTCTGAGTTCTGTCCCTTTGGCTTAGTTCTTTCTTGAAATGAGACCTGATCAAAGAGTTGGAGTGAAGGCAAACATTTTTGCTTAAGTTATTTCCAACAGTGTCAAGATGAGGATAACTTCACCTTTTAAACACTGGATAATATTCATCTCAGTTAACAATTCTAACATAAGAAAATTTTGTCTATTTTACAACTACCACTCAGCAAATTGTTTCACCAAAGTACATTTTTTTTTCCTGTGGTCTATTTTATTTTTTAATTTTTTTTATTGCTTAAAGTGTTACAAAGAGTATTACATACGTCTCCTTTGTTTCCCGCCCTTGACAATCCCCTGGCCTCCCCTAACCCCCAGTGTCTTATGTCCATTGGTTATGCTTATATGCATGCATACAAGTCCTTTGGTTGATCTCTTACCCCCTCCTCCTGCCCCCCAACCCTGCCTGGCCTTCCTGCTGTAGTTTGACAGTCTGTTCGAGGCTGCTCTGCCTCTGTTTCTATTTTTGTTCATAAGTTTATAATGGTCTTTATTATCCATGAATGAGTGAGATCATGTGGTATTTTTCCTTCATTGACTGGCTTATTTCACTTAGCATAATGCTCTCCAGTTCCATCCATGACGTTGCAAATGGTAAGAATTCCTTCTTTTTTTACAGCAGCATAGTATTCCGTCGTGTAGATGTACCACAGTTTTCTAATCCATTCAACTACTGTTGGGCACTTAGGCTGTTTCCAGATCTTAGCTATGGTGAATTGTGCTGCTATGAACATAAGGGTGAATATATCCTTTCTGATTGGTGTTTCTGTTTTCTTGGGATATATTCCTAGAGGTGGGATCACGGGGTCAAATGGGAGTTCCATTTTTAGTTTTTTGAATGACATTTTTTCAATATTAAAATTGTAACAGTAAATATATATTTAGTAGTAGCAATGTGGAATCAGAAACTATTCTATCCAGTGTGATATTTGAAAATTAATTTAGAAGGAGGATGAGCATAATTATTTAATAGGTTAAAATATGGTACATCACCCCCTTTAATTTCTCATGCAAGTAATTTGTCAGCTTTAGTTGTTAATAAGAACTATCATTCATTGTGCAGTTAAAATGTACCACGCATAGTGCTAAGAACTTTACATGTATTGTACCATTTAATTCTTGTGGTAACTCAATGAATTAAGTACTCTTATTATGCCCATTTTGAAGAAGAGGAAATAGGCTCAAAGAACTAACAATGTCAGAGAGTTAACAAAACACCCCTGGTCTATCTGATTCTGGAGTCCATGATCCTAACCCTTATGCTATTTCTGACTACTGATTGATATATATTAATTACTCACTTGAATATGATTCTGAAACTGATTTAAAAGTCATTGCAAAATTGCTTTTCTGATGAACTTGGAAAATTATAAAAAGTACTTCTTAGTTAATTGGTCTGTTACATCAGAAACTGAAACATAAATTGTCTTATGTATCAATTAAGTATTTTGAACTCAGAAGAGGCAGTAGTTGTGGTAAAACTTTTTCAGTGAATTTCTACTTAAAAATGAGAGGTGTTAAAATTTGAATCTTCTGATCAATGTTGACAGGGCAATCAGGGGCAGTGGTAGTGATATAGAGAATTACCCAGGTGACAAGACAAACACCTAGTGAGTTTTAATCAGAATATGTAGGAAATGTGACAAAATCTAGAATAAGGCCAATTCCACTAGACTTGGAATTTATCTGATTTTTAAAAAAGAGGTTGTTAAAAGGCAAATAAAAATATTGTGAGGAAAATGTGACTAAACATTTACTTATTCCTCAGTTACATTAAGACTTGGAAAAAAAAAAAGACTTGGATTACATTTTGAAGTTGAACTCAAAGAATGATTTTTGACTGGTGAGTGTATCACCTTAGAAATTGTATGGTTATGATCAGGCTCTGCATAATAGGCTTAAGAAAAGAGTATATATCACTTGGAATTGAGTCTGGCTCCACTAGAAAGTTGACTTTGAGAACTAAAACTGTACATCACAGGGGATTCTTACACTTCCCAAATGTTAGAGACTGTTTGGGAGATGTCCCACAAGCCACAGGGCATTGTATGTACCTTCAAAAGTCAGTGACTACATTTATATTTTATGAAAAGTGATGTACCAGGTGATGTCTTAAAACACAAAGCATCTAACACAATCTTATCTAAATAATTTGTTTAGATTCCCAAGTTAATGTACTGTAAATCAATATATAATTACTTTTTGAAAATCATTAATTTATAGAAATGGATTTGATTTTTTCACTGTAAAATATGGTTGGACAGAGATATATTAGACTGGTACTTTTATGTTAATACTAGAGGCCCGGTGCACAAAAAATTGTGTACTCAGGGGGGTCCCTCAGCCTGACTTGTGCCCTCTCACAGTCTGGGACCCCTCGGGGGATGTCCACCTGCTGGCTTAGGCCCGCTCCCCGAGGGATCGGGCCTAAGCTGGCAGTCAGACATCCGTCTGGCAGCCCGGGAGCCCTTGGGGGATGTCCACTTGCTAGCAGAGAGCAGGCCTAAGCTGCAGTCAGATATCCTTAACGCTGCTGAGGAGGCGGGAGAGGCTCCTGCCACCACCACTGTGCTGGCAGCCATCAGCCTGGCTTGTGGCTGAACAGAGCTCCCCCTGTGGGAGCACACTGACCACCAGGGGGCAGCTCCTGCATTGAGCATCTGCCCCCTGGTAGTCAGTGTGTGTCATAGTGACCAGTCATTCCCAGTCGTTCTGCTGTTAGGGTCAATTTGCATATTACCCTTTTATTATATAGGATAGAGGCCTGGTGCATGGGTGGGGGCCGGCTGGTTTGCCCTGTAGGGTGTCCAGGATCAGGGTAGGGGTCCCGCTGGGGTGCTTGGCCAACCTGGGTGAGGGGCTGAGGGCCGTTTTCAGGCTGGCCACAGCCTTGGGCTGGAAGCAAATATCTGGGATTTATTTATCTTCTATAATTGAAACTTTGTAGCCTTGAATGGAGCTCAGGGCCTGCAGGGCAGGCGGGAAGCTTGGCTTCCTCCGTTGCTGGGGGCAACCCAAGCCTCCTGCTTGCTCCAGCTCTGTGGCTGCCACTATCTTAGTTGTTTTAATTTGCATATTCACTCCTGATTGCCTGGTGGACATGGCTTGTGGGTGTAGTGGAGGTATGGTCAATTTGCATGTTTCTCTTTTATTAGAGTAGATATAAAACTAGGGAAACACTGCATAAAAGTATTAAAAACAAAAAGGTGATAATGGTACAACTAGATACCATGTTGTGCAACAGCTCATTTTAAGAGATTCTGGGGAAGAAAAAACCCAAAATCTGAGCCCTCGGGTTATCAAAACTTGGATTACTCCAACAATTATAAGGAAAATTAGATTATCTCCCAGTGATTGACATAATTATGACCTAATTCTGTATGCCCCCCCTCTTGCAGCCATTCTGTGGCTTTATAAGCTGTTTTGAAAATATTTGAGGTTGGAATGGTGGACATACTTTGTTTTAGTAAAATGTCTAGCGATTTTCATTTCATATGACTAGAGATGAGCACTTATTCTATGCAAAAGAATATGATAAAATGATAAAAGACATGTTATATATAATAGCATTTAACTTTTCTTCTAAATATTTTCTTAATCTATGGATATTGTCTATATCACAGTAATCATTTTAAGTCATATACAAAAAGAAAACAGATTTTGAGGCCAAGTCAATGTTTTTATGGTTAATGTCCTAGCCCAGTGATGGCGAACCTTTTGAGCTCGATGTGTCAGCATTTTGAAAAACCCTAACTAACTCTGATGCTGTGTCACATGTAGAAATTTTTTGATATTTGCAACCATAGTAAAACAAAGACTTATATTTTTGATATTTATTTTATACTAGAGGCCCGGTGCACAAAAATTTGTGCACTCGGGGGGGAGGGGGGGATCCCTCAGCCCGGCCTGTGCCCTCTCACAGTCTGGGACCCCTCGGGAGATAACGACCTGCTGGCTTAGGCCTGCTCCTGGGTGGCAGAGGGCAGGCCTAATCCCTAGGTGCAGCCCCTGGTCGAGCTCAGAGCAGGGCCAATTGGGGAATTGGGGCGCCGCCCCCTGTCATGCACAGAGCAGGGTGGATTGGGAGGTTGTGATGCCACCCTCAGTCACGCTCAGGGTAAGGCTGATTGGGGGGTTGGGGCACCGACCCCTGTCACACTCAAGGCAGGGTCGATGGGGAGGTTGCGGCGCCACTCCCTGTCACACACAGAGCAGGGCCAATCAGGGGGTTGGGGCATTGCCCCCTGTCATGCACAGAGCAGGGTCAATCAGGGGGTTGGGGAGCTCCCCCCTGTCACGCACAGAGCAGGGCCCATCAGGGGGTTGGGGAGCTCCCCCCTGTCACGCACAGAGCAGGGCCCATCAGGGGGTTGGGGCGCTGCCCTCTATCACCCACAGAGCAGGGCCGCTCAGGGGGTTGGGGCGCCGCCACTCTCACACTCAGGGCAGGGCTGATGGGGAGGTTATGGCTCTACCCCATCACACACAGAGCAGGGCCCGTGGGGTGGGAGGGTTGGGGCACCGCCCTCTATCACCCACAGATCAGGGCCGATCAGGGGGTTGGGGCGCCGCCACTCTCACACTCAGGGCAGGGCCGATGGGGAGGTTATGGCTCTACCCCGTCACACACAGAGCAGGGCCTGTTTGGGGGGGGGGGGGGTTGGGGCGCCGCACCCTGTCACACACAGAGCTACAGGGCGATCAGGAGGTTGGGGAGCTCCCCCCTATCAGGCACAGAGCAGGGCCGATCAGGGGGTTGGGGTGCCTTCCCCTGTCAGGAACAGAGCAGGGCCGATAGGGAGGTTGTGGCCCCACCCCCTGTCACACACAGAGCTGCAGGGCGATCAGGGGGTTTGGGCACTGCCCCCTGTCATGCTGAGTCCGGTTCCAGGAGACCTCGCGGCTCCGCTGATCCCGGTGCTGGGAGGCATATTTCCCTTTTACTATATAGAATAGAGGCCTGGTGCATGGGTGGGGGCTGGCTGGTTTGCCCTGAATGGTGTCCCGGATCAGGGTGGGGGTCCCCACTGGGGTGCCTGGCCAGCCTGGATGAAGGGATGATGGCTGTTTGCAGCTGGTCACACTCCCTTCAGGGTGGGGGTCCCCACTGGGGTGCCTGGCCAGTCTGGTGAGGGGCTGAGGGCTGTTTTCAGGCTGGGACTGAAGCTCCCAACTGGTCCTTTTTTTATTTTTATTTATTTTTTATTCTGAGCCAGCTTTAGCTCTGAGGCTCCAGCTCTTAGGCCTCCACTCCTGAAAGCAGGTATCTGGTTTGTTTGCGTTCTACAATCGAAACTCTGTATCAACTCCAGGTCTGAGATCCTGGCTAGCTGAAAGCTGGTTTCTGGGTTTTTGTTTAGCTTCTATTTTTGTAACTATGTTTCAAACTGCCAGCTCAGAGGCCTGCAGCGGCAGGCGGGGAACGTTGGAGTCCTCCGTCACTGAAGCAAGCAAACCTCATGTTAGTTTCAAGGTGCCTGGCTGCTGGCCGCCATCTTGGCTGGCAGTTAATTTGCATATCTCCCTGATTATCCAATGGGAAGGGTAGTGGTCGTACGCCAATTACCATGTTTCTCTTTTATTAGATAGGATATTTAAATACCATTTAACAAAGAAAAATCAACCAAAAAAGTGAGTTCGCGTGTCACCTCTGACACGCGTGTCATAGGTTTGCCATCACTGTCCTAGCCTTATTCCTCTTATATTAATGGGTCTGTCAAAATTGATGATACTTTGTAGAGATCTACTTTGGAGTAGTACTACTTCAAAATTCAACAGAGATACCAACAACAACTCAATCTACCTTCTCCATCAGACCATTAGCTTCTTACTGCCCATCATATGCTTATACATGGTAAGCTTCTAAATAATATTTGTGATATTAATGGATGTGATGTTTAAATTCAAGTGGAAATAAGTCATCCAAATAGAGATGTGCAGTTGCTATTAGGAAATGTGTAACTAGAACTTGGGAAAGGTGGTGGCTGGAGACTACTCTTTGGGAGTCATTCACAAAGAGGTGCTTGAAACCAAAGGAAAGAATGAGCTCACTTGGAGGGAGTAATTATAAAGTGAGATGAAAAGATGGCTGAGAACAAGGACAGGACCCTAGGGAATGCTCACATTTAGGATGACGTGAAAGGAAGCAGGTGGGTAAGGAAACAAGAAGATTCACTGAGACATCAGAGTAGTGTTCTTAATAGAAATGGGTAGGGAAGAGTTTTCAAGGAGGGTGAAGAACATTGTTGCTGGTGCTATACAGAAATAATAAAAACTGACTTCAAAAGGTCATTGAATCCAAAATAAGGAAATTATTAGTGACCTTTGAAATAGGAGTTTCAGTGAAATAAGAGGAAACAGTGAAATAAGAGGAAACAGCCTAATAGGAAAGTATTAAGAAATGCAGTATATAATGAGGGAAAGGTAAGCATATAGACTAATATTTGAGTAGCTAGATGAAAGGAAAGGAGAAGGAAGGTAGTTGAAAAGAAAAGAAAAATTATTCTAGAGCTATTAAAAAAGAACAACACTAAGTGAACTAGAATTTCGCCTCAAAAAAACCTATTTGTCAGTTTCCCCAGCCTATATTTATTAGAACATTGTTGATTTTTTTTTTTAAAATTTCAGTGTAGAATCAACTTTAAACTAACTCAATGACTAGTGGCTGAAATATCCAAAAATTAATATTTTATAAATTATGACAGAAAGAGAAGATGAATATATATGATTAGAAAACAATGAAACCAAATGACCATCTTTATGATTTATATCTGAAAATTTCCAATGAATATTTCATCAAGGCAAATCCAAATTATTTTAGACAACATTGTCTTTAAAGTATAAGAGCCTTTGCTAATTTTAGTTAGAAATAAAGTCTTATAAAGTCTGTGTTGACCATGTGGAAACACGTCTTTATTTTTAGTGGTAAATTTGTTAACCTTGTAAAGAGAATAAGCAGGAAAGTTGAATTTCTTATAGAAATTACGAAGTACAGCTGAACAATTTCTATTACCATACTTGCCAAATTTAATTAAAGACCAGTTTAACTCTTTAGAAACTATTGTTCTAACTTCATGCTATGAAATGGATTATTTTATTCATAAGAAAGTACACCAATCTGTTTTTTTTTTTTTTAAATTTAGTCTTTTCTATCTAGTTCCCCTCCTCCAATCCTATTCTGGTTTCCAAGGGGCTAGATAGAACAAGTATTGGATTGGCAGGTCAGTAGGCAGATAGCTCACTTAAGATTTCTGGACTGACTTGGGATCTAGTGAATGCAATTCAAGAAAAACAACAACAGTGAAAGATAAATGGAAAGAAATTGGTATTTGGGATTCCACATAATTTAAAATTATTAAATTCTAAATCAGAGAGTGTAATATTAATATTTCTAATTGAGCAAACATAATAATATATGTACACATACATACCATATGAACTTGGCAGAGATGTGTAAAAACACAGCTTTACATGGGGTAGACAATTTGAATAAATTATGTAGACAGGCCCTGCCAAGTCTGGATCTATAGGCTGTGCTGAGGATTCTCTTCCTTTTACCATAAATTCATTTATTCAGAATTTTTTTTTTTTTCTATCCATTGAGCTAGACTCTGGACTAAGGTCCTCCAGTGCGAAAAGAGATCAGGATTAAAGATTTCTCGGCCTTTTCCCTGATCCAGAATAAGAAAGGAAGTATGGATGTGTCACTTTGGAGTACTAAACTATAATGTCTGCAAAAAGGAAGTATATATGATGGGCTGAGAAGCAGAAATACTTTAGGGACTACTTGCATGCACGCTGGTACATTGTCTCACAGGAATCAATCTACTGCCCCACAACAAATTTCCCAAAGTACTTTCTATACCCCTTCCAGTCATCCTGATAATGATTTCCTCCTTGAATAACTATTCTGGAAACAGGAATTGTTTATCAGTTCAATTCAACGTTTACTCAGTTTTCCTGCCATTTCACTAGAGAAAGGTGTGGAGAGTAGATTGTAAGCACAATTTGCCCTTTCTTTTTATATTTGAACATGTTGCACAGTGATGACTATTATACAGTTCTGATTAAAGCCAAATGTAGCAGTGATGATACCAAGTTAAAGATTGTGGTTTCATTGCCTATTTCTACCAGTTATCTTTGGATTCTGGAATGAAGCATCCTAAGGCCCTTTTTCTTTGTGTGAAAAATGCCTTTAGACTTCTTCACCTTGGGATCACCCTGGCCTTGATCTTTTGTGTAAACAATTATGCCTTACAAAAGTCTTAGGTGTGTTTGTTTATTTATTTATTTTTAATTCTTTATTTTTGCAAGTATTACATATGTCCCCCTTTCCCCCCATTGTCCATTCCCAACCACAAACATTTAAACTCTGTCAACACTGGTTGCCTCATCTCCAAGAGTTAATAAACATCATAATCTAGTTGAGTCTTATTGTTCTGGTGTATAACTTTTCCTAGTACCAGATCATTCTTCTTAAAATAGGATTGTTGCTTTCAAATTTTTATAATGGTGCTTTAGTAGACTAAAACAACTATATCTATATAGAGGGTATGGGAAACATTAATCTTTATTGTGATTAATGCCACTTATTATTAAGAATCTAGAGTGTAACACAAATTCCCTTTCCATTGTAAAAAAATGGCTTTTGTCCTGTTTTATTTTTATCAGCATCAAACATACTGAAAATAAAATATCAGAAGCATCTGGATAGAACGGATCATAGGAGGTCATCTAGTCCATCCGCATAAGGACTGCCTGTGAACTGTCCCAGAAAGATTGTAATCAATTTTCTTTTAGTAAACTCTCCAAAGAAGGAAATATACAACCTCCCTTGGTAATATGCTGCAGTACTACTTTCTATTACTTGTTGTCCTAGACTCTGAGACTAAGATTGTAGAAATCAGGGTGACCAATGAAGGATATATTTTTTACCTCTTTTTGTGTGAAGAGGAACATCAGATTTTTTAAAACATTACAGCAAAGGAGGCAAAGCACTATACAATACATAGAGATCTACCAGTTATCAATTTAAAATATGTTTCCTAAACATCTGCTGATAAAATGTTCAACATAGGACAAGGTATTTGTCCTGAAAGAGCTTACAACCTACCTTGGTTTGGAAGGCTTGAAATAGGTCTGGTGATATTTTTCTCTTCTCTTCTACCCCTTTTCTTCTCTTAGGAAGCATGGTAGATATTGTTATGCTTATAGATCAGTACACTCTAAGATCATGCCATAAGGGAATATTATCATATATTGGTTATTTTGTGAGACTTGTAATTTATTGAATTTAATCTTGAAATCAGCATTTTAAACATTTTTAAATCAATAATTCCCTAAAGTCCAAGTATTGGGCAGTGTTCATTTATGATATATAATGGTGTAATTAATGATGAAAATCATATAATATGGTTAATGTAATGCCTTTAAAAGTTTCAATTTTCAGAAAATATTTTGTTGTAAAATTATGAATAGTACTGCTTGCTGCTGTAGAAAAAACATAGCTGTTTTAAAACTCTGAATTGAAAGCTGTGGCATTTTAATGTTGTTTAATAATAATTTGTTTGGACTCTTTCTCATAATTAGTGTACTAATCAACCTGGATTGGGGAGCAAAGGCCTTAGGATAATAGGTTAGTCTCTCTGTTTTTTGTTTTTTTTGTTTTTCCTTCTGTAAAACAGAATGACCTTATCCCTACTTCCAAAGAATGTTACTTAGATTTTTAAAAATATGATTAATAGCAAAAAATGTGATTAATAGCTAGTACTTTGAGTTCCTTTGAAAAAAATCTTTTTCATTACAAGCCTAAAATAAATTGTTAAAACTGTAAAGGTAAAATGGGTTTTCTATTTTTGTTTAAATTGGGATTTTGTGTTTGTTTTTAGAAGTCCAAGATTAGGTTGCAAGAGAACCTCAGTTTCTTGTTTTGTTTTGAAATCTTAATATTGTCCCAGAATAATGTCCTACCAAATATTCCTTTTCCATTAAAAATAAATTCTTCTTTTAAAGAGAAATACTGTCGGCTCTTATGTTTGTATTCATTCTCTCTCTCTCTCTCTCTCTCTCTCTCTCTCTCTCTCTCTCTCTCTCTCTCTATCTCCATCTCCCTCTCTTCCTTCCCCTCTTCCTCCCTTCCTCCCTCTCCATCTTTCTCCCCCTTCCTTTCTCTGGTTCTTTTCTATGCCTTTGAAGAAATGCACAGTGATTTGCAGTTAGTTGAGTGTGATGTTTAATAATAGAGGTGTGTCCCAAAGGAGATATATTTTAAGCAAGAAAAAAGATATTAAAAACTTATACAGGATTGTGAACTCTGGCTAATAATGCTGCTTGTGACATTCATATTTCCACAAAAATTGTCACATATAAAGAATTTTATATATTTATTATTGTGTTCTGGAAAGAGAATCCTATGCTATTGAAAATGATCACATTCATTTCATTGATAATCTTTCTCTTTAAATCGTTTCCTCCCCACCCCAATTTCTTTTGAATCTATTACTAAATAACTCATAATTATTTGCAAAATATTAAAAATCTACTCTCTTTGGATATTTTTCAGGTCTTTCAGGGAAATTTGCAGTAAGTTCCAGTCTCAAGACTATGCTAAATTATAAACAAATTTAATGAAACCCTACTGCATATACCCCAAATTTGACTACTTATAAGTACAATTTATGAATTAGAAAGACAAGCTGATGCACAGTTTGTGTACTTAACACAAAACCTCATAGTTGGAAGCAAGACTGAGAATGAATCAAGAATAGCTATTAGAAAGTATTATTTCAGGTCATAATTAATCTGTGAGATTAAGATGGTTTGTATTTACTAACTTCATTTATACATAAAGCTTATTTTTAGTGTCCCTTACGGTTCCATTGCATTTCCTTAAACTTCATTTTCTTGATAGGACCACTGACATTCTTTGTTTAGTCAGTTTTGTCAACAGTCTCTTTACCTTTTTTGTTGTCTCAACTCTGGGTTGGGAACATGGATCTAAAAAAATAATTAGAGAAGCCATAAGAGGAATGCTAATGTAGATTCTGCTTAGAGATTGCTGATATAAAGCTGACTCAACTTCAGTCTTTTTTGAAGAAGATAATGGCTCAGATACTGACCTGATGAATGATATGCAGAGCTAAGTAAATCTGGCTTCCTCACTCAACACCTGGGCATTTTTTTAAAGGCTTTCAAACCTGACGGAAGTTCTGCCACCCTCAAAACCAATTCTATTAATTTTATATAATTAAGAGCAAGGAAACACTATGATCCTAGTTGACTTACTACCAATTATATGTAAATAAAGTCAAAGCCTCAGAAAGAGAATGCTGTACCTTAACTTAAATGTAGGCAGTAAATTATTTTTTATTTTTTATTTTTAAAAAATGAAATTTGTTTTTAAAGTTAGGCCTTTGTCAGATTTTTAGACACCTACATTCAGTTCAAGGTTCTCTTGGATATTATTTGGTGAAGCATATGGGTTTGTAAACATTAGCTGAACTTTTGCTCCTATGAAAGTTTTTTTTTATGTAATGAATGGGTTATGTTGATAAACTTCATAAATAGGAGGGATGACTTAGGAATCTCAGAATCCATTTGATAATGTATACATTTCTGAGAACTACAGGTTAAATCCCAGCTGAATTAAATTAATACTTTTTCATTCATTGGGAGAAAAAAATCAACATTCTCTCAATTGTCTCTAAATTGTCTCTTAGAAATTCATTCCACCCAGAATTTTATATTAACTTTCATAAATATTCTTTAATATTCTCCATAAACACCTTCAGTCTAAGTATCTTTTTATAATCCAGTAAATCCTTGTGCATATTTTTATTGAATATAGTATTGTAATTTTCCGTTTATACCTGCCATCCCCACTAGGCTGTGAGCTCCTTGGGTGCAGGGATTTTATTATATTTACTGGTATATCTGTTGTATTCTAAGACTATATGGAACACAGTACAATACTTAAAAAGTATGTAATGAGTACATACTTTTTTTCCATTGATTTTTTTTATAAGAAATGTTTTAATAAAAATTTTGTAACTTAATTTTTACAATATCCTGTTATGCATAATTATTTTTTTAATCTTTATTGTTCAGATTATTACAGTTGTTCCTCTTTTCCCCCCCATAGCTCCCCTCCACCTGGTTCCAACCCCATCCTCTGCCCTTACCGCCCCCCCCCCCACACTGTCCTCATCCATAGGTGTATGATTTTTGTCCAGTCTCTTCCCACATCCCCTACACCCTTTTCCCCCTGATAATTGTCATTCCACTCCCTTTCTATGCCCCTGATTCTATTATATGCACCAGTTTATTCTGTTCATCAGATTTTTTATTCACTTGATTTTTAGATTCACTTGTTGATAGATATGTATTTGTTGTTCATAATTTTTATCTTTACCTTTTTCTTCCTCTTCCTCTTCTTAAAGGATACCTTTCAGCATTTCATATAATACTGGTTTGGTGGTGATGACCTCCTTTAGCTTATTCTTATCTGTGAAGCTCTTTATCTGACCTTCAATTCTGAATGATAGCTTTGCTGGGTAAAGTAATCTTGGTTGTAGGTTCTTGCTATTCATCACTTTGAATATTTCTTGCCACTCCCTTCTGGCCTGCATAGTTTCTGTTGAGAAATCAGCTGACAGTCGTATGGGTACTCCCTTGTAGGTAACTGACTTTTTTTCTCTTGCTGCTTTTAAGATTCTCTCTTTGTCTTTTTCTCTTGGCATTTTAATTATGATGTGCCTTGGTGTGGTCCTCTTTGGATTCCTTTTGTTTGGGATTCTCTGAGCTTCCTGGACTTGTAAGTCTATTTCTTTCACTAGATAGGAAATTTTCTGTCATTATTTCTTCAAATAGGTTTTCAATATCTTGCTCTCTCTCTTCTTCTGGCACCCCCATAATTTGGATGTTGGTTCGCTTGAAGTTGTCCCAGAGGCTCCTTACACTATCTTCATATTTTTGGATTCTTTTTTCTTTTTGCTTTTCCGGTTGGGTGTTTTTTACTTCTTCATACTTCAAATCTTTGACTTGATTCTTGGGATCCTCTAGTCTGCTGTTGGGTCTCTGTACAATATTCTTTATTTCAGTCAGTGTATGCTTAATTTATATAGTTGGTCCTTTTTCATATCTTCGAGGGTCTCACTAGACTTATTGAGGGTCTCACTAAATTTATCGGTGGTTTCTAGAAAATTCTTGAAAAACCTTATAACCGTGGTTTTGAACTCTATATCCAGTAGCTTGCTTTCCTCCATTTCTGTCAGTTGTGACCTGTTTCTTTGTCTCCACATTTTGGCTGTTTCCCTGTGTTGATAGAGTGGCTTTCTGTGCTAGGTGTCCTATAGGGCCCAATAGCTCAGCCTCCCCAATTACCTGAGGTGGACACTCTTGGTGCACCCCTTTGTGGGCTGTGTGCAAAATCTTGTTGTAGTTAAGCCTTGATTGTTGTTGGTATCACTGGGAGGAATTGACCTCCAGGCCAATTGGCTGTGAGAATCAGCTGTGTCTATGGTGGGAGAACTTCTGTGCTGGAGAGAACTAGTAAATTTTTTGCTGAAAAGTTAAGTATAGTTAAGTTCAAAACAGAATATTCAATTTGTGCAAAATTAATGTGTTAATTTTCAAAATGACTTATTTTAATTTTTAGAATATCATTGTAGTATAATACACACATATGTATTTGGTCTTTTTCTCTGGCTCCTGGCACAGAACCTCTAAAACCCAGTGGAGTTTTCTGAATGATACCAGTGCCTTTTGTTATCCATAATGAGCCCCTTTCAACCCAGTATGAGTTTATGCTCATGAGGTGGCTCTTGGCCGGTTAGGGCCTTTAGGTAGCTTCAGGATGTGGGATGGTCTCCAAAGGAACCAATCAAAATATTGGAGGGTTGGAACTTTTCACTCTGGAGAGAGTGGGGCCGGAGATTGAGTTCAATCACTAGGGACCATTGATTTAATTAATCATGCCTACAAAGTGAAACTTCCATAAAACCCCCAAAAGTGTTTAGGGAGCTTCTAAGTTGGTGAATATGTCCATGTTCCAGGAGCGTGGTACACCCTAACTCCACAGGAACAGAGGCTCCTGCAATTGTGATCCTTCCAAACCTCACCCTATGTACCCATTCATCTGGTTGCTCATTTGTATCCTTTATAATAAACTGTAATAGCAAAGAGAGTACATTCTTGAATTCCATGAATTGTTCCAGTAAAATATCCTGAAGGGAGGGTTGTGGGAACCCTTGAATTTATAATTGGCCAGGCAGAAGGGTGGGTCACCTGGAAACCTCACTTGTGGCTATCATTGGAATTGAGGGCAATCTTGCTAGACTGAGCCCTCTAATTTGTGAAATCTGATCTAACTAAGGTAGTGTCAGAAATGTCTTTTTGGAAACCCAGTTGGTGTCAGAAAATTGATTGTTGGTGTAGAAAAATAACATATAGTTGTTGCCAAAATAACTATCCAACAATGGTGGTTAATTTGTTTGGTGATTAAAATACAAATATTTTCCATTTAAATTCTAAGAGTCCTCCTTGGTTCTGATTTTGTAACCTTAATCAGTCTCCATAGGTTATAGCTGTAATATCTCTAGGAGAACCATTCAGAGTCTTATAGTATATATGAAACCCAGCCAGATAAAATCTAATGCCAAGCTGTTAGAAAATCCCAGTTGTAAAAGTTCCAATTTTGGATACAAAATTACAGTCGCACTATTCCCTGGGAACTAGAAAATGAAATCACATGAGATAATGCATGTGGTACTTAACATAATACCTTGCGTATCAATGTGAAATATATATGTTCATATATTATGTGTGTGTTTATATATATAAATTATTAAAGAAGACAATTTAGGGGACACAAATTTTATTTAACATTTTATAAAGCAAAAGGTCTTCATTAAGAGAAATGCAAAAAGGGCATGGAAGGCAGAAAGCTTTATAGGATGAAGAATAAAGGATAAAGAAGAGAAAAATAGAAAACTATCTAATTGTTTGGGACCACATAGTCAACCTTGTTGGCGTGAGAAGGCACAGAGTTGGCTTGGTGTTTAGGGATTGGCTGACTGGATACACTGAATTTCTGGTCAAGTAAAGTATTTTCATGGACATGAAAGTTACCTGAGTTTTGTTTTGCTGACATGTCACCTTGGGAAGAAACTGCTTCATCTTGGGCCTAAACAGTTATTTCAAATATTCTCTCTCTCTCTCTCTCTCTCTCTCTCTCTCTCTCTCTCTCTCTCTCTCTCTCTCTCTCTCCCTCTCTCCCTCTCTTTCTCCCCCTCCCTCTCTCCCTCCCTCCCTCCCTCTCCTCTCTACCATTCTAAGCTCTGTAGCAACAAGGATAATAATACCTACATACATTACTTGGCTGTTATAAACTTTAAGTGAGACAATATGTGTAGCACAGTGCTTAAAACAGGAACTGTTCAATATTTTTTATTTTTGTTATTATTATTATACATGGATAATTTAATATTGTCTCTAAAATCTTTTATTAAGTACAGTGCTGTATACAAGCAATTTAATTCCCTCTGAAATTCAGTTAACAAAATGAGGGTAATAAAATTACGTATATAACATGGAATCATTGTGATGAATAAATAAGATGAAACTCTCAGTGTTGTGCTTGGCACACAGTAAATATTCAATAAATGGTATTTGATGATGATAATGATGCTAAAGAAGATGATGACACCTACCTTTTGGAAAACAAATGTAGGGCAGCTGTCAGCCTTTCTGAACAACAAGACTTTTGCTGCTTAATTAATACTCTCACAGAGCTGTTGTTTTTTTTTTTCTATTTATAAATTCAGGCTTTCAACGTGCATACCCATCTCTCTCTCATTCCTTCTCTTTCTCTCCCCCATGCTTGCTCTGTTTTTTGCATGTCAAAAGCAGATGTTTCTTCCTGAAAGCACTAATGACATGGATTTGGCTACTCTTTCAGAGGTCCAGATGAACATTTTAATGAGCACTTTTCATATTATGAAATAGAAACATTTTTTTTCTTCTGTAGACACGAAGGGTCAAATCCTTAATATGTTTATGAACCAAGGTTTGACCTTGCACTTATCTGACTCACCTCACCATAATCTTGGCCCTGTCATATCATGTCTTTATTTGAAATTTTGCATTTTTGGTTATCATATATATTTGCAATAATGTTTATTTTAAAATTTTCTTTAAAATCTTATTTATCTTGATGACTAAGCATTTTGGTACCCCTTAAATTTTCACTTCAGTTGAGTGCCTCACTTACTTCACCCTAGTCCAGTTGAAACAATGGAAGCGCTCCATGCAACTATAGAGCCACTTGTGATAGTGGGATCTAGCTTTTCAGAGTATAAACACGGAAGTCTACCATAATAGTAATTGAATTTTACTCTCCGTTGATTAAGAAAATAAATAGTAACAAAAAGCTACCATTAATTATGTAACACCTTAAAATAAAATTACATTTTAATTTACAAAACAGTATTTATACATTTTGGAAAACATAGTTGTATATTTCAGTGCAAGACTTATTCTTTCAGTCTGTAGAAACTTCTTTGTGTACTTATTGTTTTGTAGGCCCTTTACAATAATTTTTCTTCCCCATAGTGATCTCTGGAGCACAGATCAAAAAACACTTCTATGAAAATTCAGATACAAGGCAAATCAGTGTGCCTAAAATATATTTTAGGAAATTTAAAACTTTTGCCTGATTTCGAAGAATGGGTAAGAGAAAAGGAGGAAATGGGCGTGGAAAGACTTTTTATTTATTGAGTGCCTTTGGAGTGCCTGGCTCAAATTTATGCACTTTACATTCCTGTTCTAATTTAGTCCTTACCTCTATGAAGTAGACATATTATGCCATTTTGCATATAGCAAAACCAAATCTTCAAATATTTGAATAACTTGGTTAAAGTTTTTTTTTAAATTACTTTCAATTATACTTGACATACAACACTATATGACTTTCAGGTGTACAACATAGTGTTTAGACATTTATATACTTTACAAAATGATCATCCCAATAAATCTTCTACCCATCTTTGGGCCAACTGCTTATACTCAGTAAATTTGCAGAGTCAGGATTCATACCTAGGACTTTTAAATTATCATTATTCTAATGAGAAGGGCAGAAGGAAACCACTATTAATGACGATAAAGAGAGTATGCATTTGAACTGGTAATTGTGGAGCCCACAGAAATTATAGCAGTTGTTTGCTTTTGTACTTACTAATTTAGCAGGCCAATATTAATTATCTCTGTGTTTTTTAATATCCAGTTGAGAAATCTCATGTCTCTAGACCACCATTATTTAATATTTGATTGACTTTAATATTAATGTTTAACTCCACTGCCTAGGCTCTTTCCATGGTCCAGAATTATCTATTTTTTCACAGGCTATCTGAAGCAGGTCACAGAAACATATGTAGTCCCTTGATCGCCCTTTCTAAATTTTTCAAATTGCATGTGAAGAAGAAGGTTCTCATTCCAAATAGTTTGCAGCAAAGTAGAAATACCTTAACTTGCTCATTTTCTAAAAATAATAAAGGAAACATTGTAAAATCAATTCATTGTGCATAAAGAAATGGGTTTTTTCTTTAGTTGTCTGTGATATATTTTACACAGTGTATATATAAAAAGTTCTGTGCAACTTTTCCTTTTAAAGATTTTAATTATTCTTTTCTTCTAGTGTTGTTCTGATTATTTTGTATCCAAGTACAGGCAGTACCTGTGATTTTTTTATTACTTTGTTTTATAATTTATGTCACAGCAAAATGTTTTTCATTGAGTTTTATTCCACTAAAATGGAAATACTTTCTTGTTTTGTGACAGGACATATGATAATTAACATACAAATAGAAGTTATGGAAATGTCAAAATTCTTAGAAGAGACTTAACTGGAATTATTCATCTTTTTTTCCAATTAAATCTTCCATTAAATAATTAAACATCTCTGAATCTTTGAGGCACAAAAATACATGATTATGTCTGTATAAGTTTGGTCATGAAGATTTGTCAGGCATGGTCTACTATCATGAAAGATTATAATTCTGGGCTTTGGACTAGGTCCTTTTCCTTAATATTTTTGTGGCAGTTTTTGACCCATGCCAGTTGTTATTTCAGATATTTATGAGTTGCCAAATAATCATGAAACATCTGTGTTTTCACAGACTGTAGTGTTGCACAATCAAGAGCACAGACTTTGGATTCATTCCCCATGGATTCAAATTCCATGTAATGGTTTAAACTACCATTTACGGGTGTGGTTTTTTTTTTTTTTTTTTTTTTGAGTAAATTACATAACTTATCCCTCTTAGAGAATCTATTTATCTGTCAAATAAAGATAATAATATTAAACTTACAGATGTCTTATAAAGTTTAAGGGAAAATGTGATACGTTTTACACTGTGCCTAGCACATACAGGGCACTCAATAAAATATAAGTTGAGGATGATGATGGTGGTGGTAATGATGATGATGATGATAACGATGATGTCTAACTTTAACAAAAAAGCATACAATGTATTTATGAGCTTGAGGATTTGGGATCTGGTATGCCCCAGAGAAACCACTAACTACCAAGCTATCTCTTATCTTTTGTGAAGTTTAAAGGAGTCTCTAATTTTAAGAACCCAGAGCTTGAAAAGATGGATAAAAGAGGAAAGAGGTCATAAATTATTGACTATATTCATAATGGTAGGTGTTGGCAGACAGTTTTCCATTGGTCTTTTGCATTGGTGTACATCTTGTAAGCAGACGCATTGACTACCTTTGTCCTGTATTATCTTTACAAGGAGACAACCAGCATTGAAAGATGAGATAGTGTCTCTGTGTCAAGAAAAGGTGCCCAGTAGAAAAGATTTGGGTTCCATAACCTGGCTTCTGGGGTCACTCTGCAGGAATTGCATATCAAGGAACAGATTCAAGAAAATGCTGATACTCTGGCTTCTGCTGTTTCTGTGACCCAGAAGTCTCATATTTTCTGCCATCATCTTTAAAACTTGTTAGTTTGCAAATAAAGTAAAAACATCAGATCTTTCACCCTTCTTATCACTAGACATGCTGTTGTTCTTGATGGTCATAGTCCAAATAACAGCAATAACAATTAAATTGCACAGAAACTCACTGATTGCACAGAGAGTTCACAGAACTAGAGCTCACAGAACTACATGATCCATGACTCTTTTGTCTTAGCTACTTTAGTTTATTAGTTGGTTAAATTATTGGACCATTTGGTCCTTGTCTTATTTAACTAATTAGGCAGCACATGACAGTTTATTTCAGTTTGACAGTTTAGAACATGCTTTACTGGCTCTCATCTGGGAGTGCATTCATAGTGTTTTTTGAATTGTTCATCTGGAGCACACTGCTCATCTAAAGATTAAGAATATTTTTCCTATGGCAAATGAATTTGGTTTGGCCAGGATACACAATTTACTGTGTTGCCTATCTTGCTTCTCAGAGTCCCATGAAATGAGTGAAGAAAGTCTCTAGACTTTATGAATGCTCAGGAATCAGCCCAGCATTTTACAAATCACTTTCCTTATAATGAAGACTTAGGGACTACACTGCCTGCTTTAAACACTTATTTATCTACTTCATGAGTAGTTTCTATTGATATTCATAGCAGCTTATCAAAAGGCTACATTGAATTGTGGCTTTTCCTTTGCATTGCCTCAATATCATACTGCTCCAGGACTGTCCTATATTATGAATGATACATCATGGTGTAATTCATTGTTTTTAGTACCTTGAGGGCAGGGGTTCTTTCTCAATTATATATAATTACAGTACCTTATGCATATTTAAAATAGTGACTAGCATACCTTGACAGCTTATTCTTATTTTTTTATTCATTTGCTACAGATTTACAGAACACTTGCTATGGGTCAGATATGATAATAGGCACTGGATAAAATGATGAGCAGGATAGACAAGGTTCTAGCCATGAGAGCGCTTATAATTTATAATCTAGGCCAGGGGTCCTCAAACTTTTTAAACAGGGGGCCAGTTCACTGTCCCTCAGACCGTTGGAGGGCCGGACTATAGTTTAAAAAAAAAAACTATGAACAAATTCCTATGCACACTGCACATATCTTATTTTGAAGTAAAAAAAACACAAAATGGGAACAAATACAATATTTGTATTTGCATGTGGCCTGCGGGCCGTAGTTTGAGGACCCCTGGTCTAGGCAATATGAGAGGCAGATTTCTTTTATTACCTATAATTTTCTGTGCAGCAGTTCTGGGAGGTGGGTATAGTTCTCAACCAATTGTCACTGGATAGGGAACCTGGCCCTGAGCGGGTCTGCCTAGGATAGTATGTGGGATCTTGACTTCGTGCAGGAAAAAATTTCACAGCAGGAGTCCACGTGACTATGGGGAAACATTTATGAAAGCCAGGGATAGTAAAACAATGAAGGTTTTATCATGGAAAAAGCAACAGGAGAGCCTAGGCTGGGCTGCCTTAACTCTCTGGGAAGTCAGAGAAAAGGAGGCCCTGGTGGTAGGCTCAGAGGATTAGCTGCTGCTGCCCATTGCTCTCCTGATTGCAAGCCTCATGGGGTCCTTTAGAGTTTAGGAGATGCTTGTCTGTGGGGGAAGAAGAATGGAAAGGGAATGGTGGGGGCGCTGTTTCCCAGAGGGAGAGGGCACATGCTGGGTTCTTTGTCTTGAGGCTTTTATCTCTCTTTTGCAGGTGGAAATCTTAGGGAATGGCTTCAGCAGAAAATTCATCAGTTTTCCAGGTGTGCTCTTTCAGTGTTGTGGTCTTCACTGATTGTTTAGTGTCAGGGCAAGGGGTCAGTAGTCATTGCAGCTGGTCCTAGTGTCACCCACTGGTTTTGCTGCTTTTCTGGGACTGGAACTGAAGTATAACTGAGGCCTAGATATTATCTCTAGGGATGTGACCTTCTGTATTTGCTGTAAATTGCTCTGCCACTTTGTTCGGCTATCTCCCTGTTTCCCTATTCCACTTGTCCTGTCTTACTGGCCTGTCTCATAATGAGTGAGGAAGTTGAAACGCAGGAAGATTAATAAACTCAGCCACACTGATAATGAATGGAGGCTCTGAGATTCAAATCCGTTAGTTGAGTTCTGCATTAGTTTTCTATGTTGTATAACAAATTACTATAAATTTAGTAGCTTAAAACAATGCACATTTATTATATCACTAGAGGTCCAGTGCATAAAATTCATGCACATGTAGGGTCCCTAGGCCTGGCCGGTAATCAGGGCCAATCAGGGCCTTCTTTCCTCCGGCTGCCAGCTGCTGTCTGGGGCCTTCCTTCATTCCACCACAGCCCCTGGTGGTCAGCGCATGTCATAGCAAGTGGTCGAACTCCAGGTCAGTTGAACTCCCAGTTGGTTGAACTCCCAAGGGGACAATTTGCATATTAGCCTTTTATTATATAGGAGAGTGTCTTTGGGTCAGGAGTCCTGGCATAGCTGGGTCCTCTACAAGATTGCAATCAGTGTGTCAAACAGGACTGGTTTTTCTTCTGGAGGCTCCACTATAGAAGAATCCACTTTCAAGTGCATGTGGTTATTTTAGAATTCATTCTCTTGAGACTGTATTACATAATCATGGCATCTTGCTTCTTCATAGACAACAGGAGAGGTAGAAACTTTAACATGAGTCAGCTAGAAAGATAAAGCCTTGGATGACAGCATCATCACTAGAGTGAAATCCCATTACATTTGCCATATTCTATTGATTAGAAACAAGTAACAGGTTCTGTCCGCACTCTGGGGAGGGTATTACACAAGGTAGTGAACACCAGGAGGTGAGGATCATGGGGGACAACATAAGAGTGTGTGTAGCACAGATTCCATAGTATGTGGTCTTTCATTTATGCTATGCTGCTTCTAGTAAGAGCTCAATATACATGGATTAATTTTTGAAGTATTTTTAACTTATATAAAGCAATATAACATCACTATAGAAGTTTGGTGGAGGGGTCCCATAATCCCATGATCCCACCACAGCTCAATTAGCTTCCTGAACAATGCACTAAGCACTCACCCCTACTATCTCTAAGCAGTCATAATAATTGTGTTTCAATTCCTGTTTAGTCTTTTAAAAACATACACAGTTCTTTTCACAGAGTCATAGCAAATACATGATTGTCTAAACTTATTTTTTACTCATGTTATCATAATATTTTCCTTGTTGCTACATAATAATATAATGGTCAATTTCAGTATGCTCACTGCAGTCTTTCAAATGACCACACCACTGTTTACTTGACCAAGTTGAATGGTTGGATATATAGGTAATTTTCAATCCGCCACCACTAAGAAACAAATTAACAACAACAAAAAAACTATACCAAAACATTGCATAATTTCTTCAGGCACATAGTTTTTATCCTCTAACATGGTTTACTTAAACTAGGAATCCAGAAATAAAATTACTTGATTTTTTACATAAATGTTTTCATGATCAGATTTTAAAAAATATATTTTATTGATTTCAGAGAGGAAGGGAGAGGGAGAGAGAGATAGGAACATCAATGATGAGAGAGAATCATTGATCGGCTACCTCCTGTACACCCCCCACTGGGAATAGACCTGTGACCTCCTGGTTCATAGATCAACACTAAACCACTGAGCCATGCTGGCTGGGCCTTACTTGCTTTTAATCATGGGGGTTTCATAGTATGAAGTAAAGGAAATTATCTTCTGTTTATGGCTATGGACCAGATCTCAGGGTGTCGTTCTATCCTGGAGTTCATGTAATGACAAGGATCCCCTCATGACTTTTTCTTAGTACAAAAGGATGTCACTTATATGGATATTTTTCTTGTTCATAGTGTAGGACCGTGCCCTCCCTATAATGAGGCAGAAGCTATTAACATGAGACATTTGGGAATTCAATATTTCCTTATGTATACTCACAAATGGACTAATTTATTTACTCAGATGCAATACCCCGTTTTTCAATATGTCCACTTTAGCAGGCTTTTACAGTAGCCTTTTCTGCAGTGAAAAAGGACAATTAGAAAAAGGCAGAGCTAATGTTTTACATAGCAGACTGACTCATATTTGTCACCCAGGTAACTAATAAGAACAGATGAATTGTGTATTATTTTCTTGTGATTCAAGAACTGATGGAAATTGGTGGTTACAGCTTTAAAAAAATATCTGTTGTGAGCTGGAGAATTTAGCTACCATATTTGGTTCTCATATGCCTGCCCTGTGACCTTACATCAGCCTCCTGGAAGATTTGTGTGTTTTTGCTTATCCTTACATGGGAAAGCAGCCTGGAAATATGTCTGACCAGAATTAGAAGCCCTGCAGTGTTTTCAGAAGTGTGGCTTTCGGCAAAAGCAGTGGTTTGTGAAATTAAGCTTGCTTACAGCCAGAATTTGTTTCATTGAGAAGCAGTGAGTTGGAGAACATCTTTGCTGACGATAAAATCACCAGCATTTTATACCTCTTCATATATCAAGCAAATTCCCTTCCTTCTACTATGACAGAGTTCTAAAGAGAATTAAAATCTGTATAGAAATGCATTGTATTGAGTTGTTAATAATAGTGATTAGTGCAGGGAGGTGAAGGCTGGAATGAAGTTGTTTAATTTTAAATTCTTAGGGGAACCTTAGTATGAAGTTTTTTGAAACATAAACTCCACATATGTTAGACTATCACTTGTCACAAATGTTTAGTTTTGATATTTGATTCTAAAAGTTACTGTGATTTGTTTCAAGGAAAACGTTTGCTTTAAGGATTCTCTTCAAACTACCAGAACAGCCTAACGTACCTCATCCATTAGCACTCATTTCCTGTAGCCACCTATGGTGACAAGTCACTGACACTTTTGTGGAAGCATTTTAAAATGACCTTACCTTCACAGTTTATTTGTCCAAACATACAACAGTTTTAAATGGTGATGCAACATTTTTTTCTAGTAAAGGCAATGGAATTCTTATGAATCATTACTTCTTCACTATAACTTTTTCTTTCCAAGACTTAAGTTCCCAGGAGTCTTTTATTGCTTTCTGGCATGTTTCTTTGTTTAATTAACACAGCACCTCAGAGTGGGAAGGATGGAAGGGGTCATCTAGGAAAATCTACCCTGTGTATAAAATAATCAACAGGCTTTCTTGCTCTTACTTTAGGCCAAGCTTTGGAATTAAGAATGATACAAAAAAAAATTATGAACCATATTTAGAGTCAAGAAGCCATCATTAAGCTGACAGTCTAATTAGCATGAGATAAGCATGGTAATGTATTACTTTGTAGTGTTTAAGAAGTGCTTTTTACTCTGACAGATCTAGGGCAAGTGTGTGCTTTGGAGAAAGTTACTAATTCACTTGAACATTTGTTTCTTTATCTGTGAAACTGGAATGAAAATAGTAACAGGTACCTCATAAAATTATTGTGATAATTAAATAAGATTAGCAAATAAAGGGCTTAGTAGTGTCTGATCTATAGGAAGCACTTAATAAACAATTATTATTATACTTTAAAGTGAAATTACATTTGGTGCAATACAAAGAGGGATCTCTTACCTATAAAATTCTGCAGCCCATTGTTAGCACACCCTAAAGTGGGATCTGTGTCTCTTTGTTTTCCTTTATTAGCCCATCTCTAATCCACCCACTTAACTGCAACATAAAGAGGCCAGACTTTAAGAACTGTCTAGCGCCAGGCAGGTAGCTCAGTTGGAGTGTTGTCGATTCCCAGTCAGGGCTTGATCCCCGTTTGAGGAGCATATAGGCGGCAACCGATGGATGTTTCTCTCTTATATCGATGATTCTCTCTCTCACTCTCTCCCTTCTTCTCTTTCTCAAATCAATAAAAACATATCATTGGGTGAGGATTTAAAAAAAAAGAACTGGCTAGATTCCATCCCTTAAATTATCTTCTAGGATGAAATTTATAATTCTATAATTCTAATTTATAAATTCCTTGAGACCATAAATAATACCTCTATTTTATTTTATTTTATTTTTATTTTTATTTTTGTCAAGGTAAGAACAGTGGCCTTGAGGCTTAATGTGTATGTAGTAATTGTATTCTTGATTAAATGGTAGCCCCTAACATTACCTGAGCAGGGTTTCAAGACTAATCCTTTCCTGGCGGCAGAGAATTTTAGAATTGGAATTGGGTATTACAGTCACTTTTTGTTCATATTGATGTGGAGAATGATCAAATTGTGTACATATATATTCATTTCAGTGATAATGGCAGGGAAAGCATAGTCTGGTGAGTAGGATTGAGAATGAAATTATATATTAAGAACACATAAAATTGGTATTAGTCTTTATAAGAGTTTGTCAGCCTTATATAAAAATTTCTTAAGAAAAAAATCCATACAAAAAATATCATGAAGCTGGACAGGGAAATATAATGGAACAAACTTAAGCTTTGGAGTTAGGAGCATCTAGGTTTGAATGCTGGCCCTGCCTCCCCCCCTTGCCCCCGCCCCCCGCTAGCTTTATGACTTTGTATAAATAACCTGTTTGAGCCTCAATATTCTAATCTGTAAAATGGTGGTAATAATGATACCATTATAATAACCTGGTTATTAAACAAAAGGAAATAAATAAATAATGGGTCGGCTAGATAATATAGTCATGCCATTTATACAGCTTTGCCAGAAACCTACAATTTAAGACTCTCCAAGTCTATTCCCTACAAATCGCTGGGGGAAGGGACTGGACAATAGACACATGCCCTATAAGGTCTGGGTGACATGGGAAGATGTTCACCTGTCAGTCACACCTGGGGACAAGTTGGTGACCAGAATAGACATGGCCATTACAAGTGCAGGAAGATTTAATATTTAAGCTTGTGAACAAAGGAAGTTCTCTCTCTTGTGCCCTTGCATTCTTGGCCCTCATGCTCTTAGGACTCCTATTGCAGGGGGCATGCTCCCCTGCATTCTCCCACATGGCTCATGGCCATGTGGTACCAACACAATGGACTGAATCTGTCCTGATGCTACATCAGACCTAGCTCCACCATGGAATGGAAACTCTGAACACTGGCTTTGCTTCTGGCCCTGCTGAGCTCCCAGCTGTACCTTTTCCAGGACTGCTTTAGAGACAATAGGACTTTACAAAGCGAGGGGTATAATTCCACACAAATAAAAACCATTCATTCTCCCATGCAAGTCTTAGAAAATTCCTTTTCTGAAGATATCACAAAAGCCACCCCACTCCCACTAATGATGGAGGAATCCTACCAACCCAATCCTCCAGCAACAATAATATCTATCTTAGAGGGTTATTATAAATATTAAATGAAATAACATGTAAAATGACCATTTTTAGCTACAGTCACTTAATTGGCCTTCTATAAATGGTAGTTATAATTGGTATGAGTAATAAGAAGACAGTGTCTGTTTGAATCTCATCTGAACACAGCCATAACTTGAAATTTCTGTGAATTTGGGAATAATTATTGAGTACCTTCTGATATCCCCAAGTGTCTCTCTATCCTAGACAAACCCAAAGCTTCTGTGAACCCCAAAACTCTAACGCTTGTGAAACTTTTGAACTTAAGTACATCTATACTTTGCTTAATGCTGCTGCTATGTCCTTGCCATGGAATGTGCTAGTAATGATGTGCTCTGTTGGGCTTTGGAGATTTCTAAGGGCTCTATCTTCTAATCAACTTTGTTCTAGGATTTTCAAGTGTTATTTTAGAGAAAAAAGACTTACTTTGCTAGTTGGGGATGGAAAAGAGTCTGTGTGCAAACAGTAATCCTTAGCAATATCTCTCTGCATTCAAATCTTGGGTAAATGGAATATATATAGGCGTATTGAAAATTCCACAGTCATCAATACTTTAAGAGTGACAAAAATATCTGATATTGTAAAAGCTATCTATGCAATGGACACAGACAACAGGGGTTGAGGGCATGAATGAGGGGTGGGGGGTAATGGGGGGATAAGGACACATATGTAATACCTTAATCAATAAAGAAATTAAAAAAATAAAGCATAACTAAAATTCACTAATAGATTGAATTATCTCCGATCCATTGTGGAGAACCCACCCATCTAATTTGATGCACAAGATGTTTAATACAGGGAATTTCTTTGAAGACATATTTCTGGGTAACAGCTAATCTATGAGAAATTCAGCCCAGTCATCCTCAAAGACTGATATGTATTACTCTTGAATAAGCTCTCATAGGTTGCTGATTATAGCCACCTCACTTTTCTCAAACTTTCCCAGAAAGTATTGTCAGGTTTCTAGTATGCTGCAAGAGTTTTCAAATGAGTACTTTGCTTCCTTTACATGGCTGGACTTAACTTTTTTTCAGCTTTATTTATGTATAATTGACTTATTTACTTGCATCCTAAACACAGAGAATGGAAAGGGGGAAAATAGTGACTTTTCAGTGGAGAAAGCTGGAAGACTGTCTTAATTAAGTAATCAAAGTTAATAACACCATCAATAAGTCATGTTGATATCATGTGCCCTCTGTTATAATGTTATGTGAAAGGCACTTCTTTGTGATATTATTCCCACAAATCTATAGTCCCAATATAGTCATTAGGGGGAAAAAAAGAAAAACATCAGACAAACCTGAATTGAGGGACATCCTATGCAATACCTGACCAGTGCTCCTCCAAACTGTCAAAATCATGGGAAACAAGAAAAGTTTGAGAAACTGTCAGAGACCAGAAGAGACTAAGGAGACATAACCGAACGTAATGTGGTATCTTGAGAAAGATATCTTGAAACCAAAAAAGAACTTTAGTGGAAAAGCTAGAAAAATTCAAATAGTCTGAAGTTTAATGAATAGTGCTTCTCCAATGTTATTTTCCACTGTGAAGTAAGATGTTAATATCAGGGGAAACAGAGTGACACCTATTCTCTGGAATATAGCTGCAAATTTTCTATAAATATAAAATTATTCTAAAGTTGAAGTTTATTAAGATAAAAAATTAAAAAGAAAACATTTTGGTAGTGCTGAATTTAAAATAATATTTTTATTAATCAGTATTATCTACTTTTTTTTGTCCAGCCTGAAGGTGAGCACTGTCAAGAGACATAAGCAAAAGGTGTGGCTCATACTTTCTTCATATGGCTTGCCAAATAACTAATTGAAGAAAAGAAGATTTGACATGTGGAGAGATTAGCAAACATTGGTATTACATGTATTTGATTAAGCTCTAAACTTGGTAATACAGACAGTAGGAAGTCAAAAAGTGAGGGCTGGAGTGGCTAATGAAGAGCTTCACAGCAGAAGTGAACCTTGATGAGTGGTTAGAATTGCATCCATGGAGAGAGAGGAGATTTGCAGTTGAAGGGAACAGAAAAAAAAAAAAAAAGACCTGGATAATAAAGAACATATATAACCTGATGAACAAAAAGGTAGATACAGAGGCAGAGAAGCATGGAAGAGACTGTCAAATTACAGTGGGAAACCTGGGGAGTGTTGAGGGGGGGAGGTAAGAGATCAACCGAAGGACTTGTATGCATGCATATAAGCATAACCAATGGACACAAGACACCAGGGGGTGGGGGAGTGGGCGTGAAGGCATGTGCAAGGGGGGTAAGAGAGGCCAGGGGAAGATCAATGGCGGGGGGGGGGGGAGACATATGTACTACTATCTGTAATACTTTAAACAATAAAATAAAAATAAAAAGACCTGAGGTCTTGAGTAGAATAGACTCAGATAAAAGTAAAGGCAACCTGATCTGATCTGGGAGAGGGAGGGGAATGCATATCCATAGAAAGGGAGCTAGTTCAGAGCCTTTATGCAGAATCTTGAAAGTTAAGCTTTGGGGTGGGGTTGAAGTTGGTCACAGGGATCCAATGTAACAGCAGTAGTATTCCAGTTTATGTTTCATTTTGTGGCTTTTAGCTCCTGGTGAAATCTATGTCTTAACATTTATTAACCTGTTAACCCCTCTCTCAGCATGTACATTTGTTAAGACTGTGTAGGGATGAAGTTCACCTGCAAGAGGGAAAAGTACAGGCATGCTTATGTTCTGGATTAAAAGGCTTTATTGATTGAATCATATGTCAGTTCTGAATAACCTCATTTATAAGCTCTTATCTGGAACCTTGCTCTGTTCATACCCTTTTCCGGAAGCAGAAGGAACTTTAGTCCTTTTGTCTGTTACTGACTCAGTTCTGATCATTTTGTTCTTAGAAAGGCTGTTGAACTTTTTAAGTGATAAGTATACTGCTCATTTAAAAATAAAATAAAGAATGGGAAGGATCTGATGCCTTTGAATTTTCTTGTATGTTTCTTTGTAAGTTTATATAAAGTTTAACGTACAGAAATTAATACCCTCTACACCAACTTTGCCCACTGATATCTTTTTCTTTAAGTGGCTGACTGCTTAACAAAGGGAAGGCATAGGTTGCATTGTTCTCCATGCAGTTAATGAGAAGCCAGAGGCCTCATCAATTTTTTTATTCTGTGTGCAAGCCACATCACAAATTGATAGGCTGAGGAATTCATTAGGGTCAATTTAACTGGTCCAGGAGAAAGAGACCATAATAACTAGGAATTCAAACTAAAAAAAAAATGGACTATTTAGAAGAGAACATATCTCAACTTTTGTCTTTCTAATCAATATCATATAGTTTATAAGGAACTCTTTTATATATGCCAGTATTATCTCCCCAGCTAGACTGGGAATTATAGTATGTACTGCATATAGTGAAAAACAATAAGGCTTTGTAGTCAGATAGATTTAGATTTATAACTTGGTGTACTGTAGACAATTAAAATATCTGTCTTCCTCAGCAGGTCCCTTAACCTATGTGAGCTTCAATTTCCTTTGTTGTAAAGTAGGGGTAATCATACTATAACCTTTCAGAATTGTGAGGATTTGAAGGGATGCATGTAAATAGCCTCACAAAGAGTTTGATACTCAGTAAGCACTCAGTTAAGTGTTAATCTCTCTTTCTCCTTAGAGGTCTTTATCTTGTGCAAAGTTTAACCCAGTACTAACATATAGTAAGGCTTGGATATTTCCTCTTAGGATTATCCAGGAAGGCAATTCCTGCTGCTTTTTCATGTGATTCACTGTTAGAGTTTATATAAGAACAACTATGGGCACAATTCTAGGGCAAGCAAATGAAATTGACTGTCCTCTTTACCTGTGTCTCTCCAGGAAGTTCCTACCTCCATTCCAAACATACACACTGCCTGGCACTTCTATGAAAGCCAAACTAGTAAACCAGTAATGGTTGGGTTTCAGCCATCAGAGGATAGAATTTTGAGGTAGGATGGTACTCCGGGTGCTATATATTTCACAGCTTCCTGTGTCTATACAGAAAGCCATCTCTGAAGGAATGGGAGACGGACTAAAGTTCCTTCTGATTCTAGAAAAAAGAGTATAGGCAGATATAAGTGTCAGATAAGAAAAGGCTATATAGATGAGGTTATGTAAGACTATTTCATTTGTTTAAGAAAAACCCTTTTAACCCAGAAAATGGGAATGACTGTATTTTCTTTACTGTGGCCATGTTAAGACATTGCTATTTTTGAAAAACTGCCATTAATATTGAATTTCTCTTCTTTTCATACCAGGATCTACTTTTGAAATTATTTGGGCCTTAACATATTTTTAGACATGGTTAGAATTGCAACTAAAAAGGAAATAATAACAGTACATTTTTTTTTTCTTTTGGCAGCAGTAAAATAGCAAATTTAGATTGTGCTCTTTTGCTGCCACATCTTGGGATCTGTCTGGAGATAACTCCAGGGAGCTGTAAGTAGAGGTGGGAGATCAAGAAAATTGTTAATAATCATGTTGACTCAGATTTGTTGCAGACTTGCTGGAGAAGAGCTCTGAATTACAAGTTGTACATTGCTGATTGTGATCAAAGCATTTTTTTAAAATATTGCAAAACAGACAAGCTGAAAACAACTGTCTCATGATGTGGTTATGCCATTAGATTAAGCAATAGGAATTCAGTGGCTTACGGACTCATGACAGTATTCATTTAAAAATGCACAGAGATCTCTCTGGTTACCAAAAGGGCTACACAGTGGCAAACAGACTAACTGGGGATTCAGATTTGATTTTCCTTTTAGGTCAGTTTTGTAAGTAGATTAGAAAAAAATGAAAAGGTAGCTTTAAATGCTATTTATTCACTCTACTTTCACCCCACTGTTAAATTCTTAGGCAACAGGATAGGCAAAGATGGATTTATGATTTTTTATAAAGTAGAATGACTATTCTTAGGAGATTGTTGAAATAAATAGAATGAATTGGAGGGACTCTATATATCTGAATTTCTCTTTATAGAAGTTGACTAGGTAATACATTATAACATGTTGAAAATGACAAAATACACAACTATACAACTGTTTATTCACTAATAGGCTTTAATTATGTGTAAGAATTTAGACATAGAAATTTTGGGCATCCATTTAGAAAATTTCCAAGTTTATTTTGTACTACCATATCTTCATTGCTCTGGTGCAATATTCTTTTGTTGGCTCAGTTTTCACAAATGGCTAGTTATATTAAACTTTACATCATCCTTTCACTGAAACTAAAAATTGCATCATGGATGTAGTATATAGAATTTGTGCTATTATTATTAAGCTTAATCTAAATGGCATCAATAATAGCAATAAGCATTTGTTCTTTCTTAGTTTTTTTTTTTTTTTTTTTTTTTACAATCACTGGCTTTGTCATTCACTAGGCCTCTCTCACCTAACTATCTTGTATCGATGGTTGTCTTAGCTTCATATTTAAATTTCATGTTGTAATTGAACTTTTTAATATAGCTATGTCTAATCCCTCCCTTTAGATTATAAACCTGCATAGGAATTTCTGCTATTTTTCTTTAGGCATGTAAGAGAACCTAAAATAAAATTTTTGCACATGTAATAGGCACCCAAGACATACTGTTGAAATTGCTACTAAATATAATTTTGAATAATCATTTTAGATTTTTGTGCATTATAGTGGGAACCTCTGTCAGTGTTCATTAATCTAATGAACAAAATAAACTGACAAACAAAATAGAAACAGGGGCGTGGATACATGGAACAGACTGACAGCTGTCAGAGGGGAAGGGGAGAAAGAGTTGGATGAAAGAAATAGAAGGGATTAGCCAAAGAAAATATATGCATAACCCATAGACACAGAAAACAGCATGATGATGGCCAGAGGGAAGAGGGGATGGCGGGCCTGGGTGGAGGTGAGAAAAAGGGGGCATGGTACATCTGTAATAGTGTCAACAATAACAAAGTTTTTAAAAAAGCGTCAGATTCAGACTAACCATGGCTGGGGTCTGAACACACAGGCACCCCACCCTGGACCCCTTGTGCGGGTACACCCCAAGGACATAACTCAGACCCTATGCACACCCCCTTCCCCGCAGACAATGCTGGTCCCCGCACCTAAGTGAACAGTAACAGCAACAAGACCCTGCACACACCAGCCCACCAGAGATCACTGCAGACAATGCCCAGGCCGCACACCTAAGTGAACAGCAGCAAGATCCCATGCGCCTACAACTGACAGTTGCAGAACCCCACACAACTACCAAAAGGAGCTGCTGCTACCACCATAGCCATTTCCTGGGCACAGCTCTAGCTTGGAGAGCACGCCATCTTTTTCTATTTTTTATTTTTTTATTTGCAGTTTATTTATTTTTTCCCAGTTTTTAAAATATTTTTATTGATTAAGTTATTACATATGTGTCCTTATCCTCCCGTTACCCCCTATTCCTCCCACTCATGCCCTCACCCCCCTGTTGTCTGTGTCCATTGGTTAGGCCTATATGCTTGCATATAAGTCCTTTGGTTGATCTCTCCTCCTTACCCCATCCTCCCCTACCTTCCCTCTGAGGTTTGACAGTCTGATCGATGCTTCTCTATCTCTGGATCTGTTTTTGTTCATCAGTTTATGTTGTTCATTGTATTCCACAAATGAGTGACATCATGTGATATTTATCTTCAAAACAACAATGCGGTACCATCTCACACCTGTAAGAATGGCTGTCATCAACAAATCAACAAATGATAAGTGCTGGAGAGGATGTGGAGAAAAAGGAACCTTTGTGCACTGCTGGTGGGAATGCAGACTGGTGCAGCCACTGTGGAGAACAGTATGTAGTTTCCTCAAAAAACTAAAAATGGAACTCCCATTTGACCCAGTGATCCCAAGAAACTAGAAACGCCAATTAGAAAGGATATATGCACCCCTATGTTCATAGCAGCACAATTCACCATAGCTAAGATTTGGAAACAGCCTAAGTGCCCATCAGTAGGTGAGTGGATAGAAAACTGTGGTACATCTACACAATGGAATACTATGCTGTGGTAAAAAAGGAGTTCTTACCATTTGCAACAGCGTGGATGGAACTGGAGAGCATTATGCTAAGTGAAATAAGCCAGTCAGGGTGCACCATCTTGAAGGTTTTACAAGGTCCTCCTTGAGGATGTGGGGAGCTGCAGCAGCTAGACACCAAGCTTCACCACCATCCAGACTCATCCTGCCCCAGACCTAGCGTGCCTACAGAGGTAACAACCCAGACCTGCATGACTGCAACAGACACTGGTGGGTCCTCTGCATGCCTGGCATGCTCTCAGCCTGAACCCGTGTGCCTGAAGGTACCCAGCCTGGACACTGTGCCACCTCCATGCAACCACCACTGACACAGCAGAGCTTTTGCCCCTGTGGTGCACTCACCTGCTAGCACTACTACTGTGTTACCACAACCACTTTAGAGCCCAGCTGTTAGGCTCCACCACCAGGAATCAGGGGCAGGAATTGTGCTGAAGGCCATGAGATGGATGTAGCCTTCCCTGACTCAGACTTATTGAACTGTGGACTTGAGGAGACTGAAGAGGCTGCAGATCTTTAGCTGGTATGATGACATTAGGGTTGAACTTCACTGGCAGCAGTTCGGAGGGGAGATCACTTCCATGAATGGGACATCAACAATCAAGTCCCAATTTTAACTGGAGAACCCAAATAACACACACAAGGGGCATGCCTAGAGCATCTAGCTCAGGTGAACAAAGAGACTGTAGCATTAGACCTCTCAAGACAGTTCATACATAGGCCATCCCACAAAGATTGGGAGCAATAGTAGGTCTATGTAATACAAAGAAGCAAATACAAAAAGACAGATAAAATGGGGAGACAAAGAACCTCCCAATGAAGGAAAAAGACAGAATGTCCAGAAAAAGAACTAAATGAAAGGGAGATAAGCAACCTATCAGACATAGAGTTCAAAGCAGTGGTTATAAAAATGCTTAAGGAACTTAGTGCAAATTGCAACAATGTGATAGAGGCCATGAACAGGAACAAAACAGAAATGAAGAATGCATTTTCTGACATCAAGAACACACTGGAAGGAATTAAAAGTAGATTGGATGAAGCAGAAGATCGAACCAGTGATTTGGAAGACAAGGTAGAAATAAATACCCAATTAGAGCAGCAAATAGAAAAAAGTAATTAAAAAGCAGGAATAGCTTAAGAGAGCTCTGAGACAACATGAAACATAACAACATCTGCATTATAGGAATACCAAAAGGGGAAGGATGTAAGCAAGGACCAGAACCATGGTTAAAGAAATAATGTAAGACAACTACCCCAACCTGGTGAAGGAAAATGTCACACAAGTTCAGGAGGCACAGAGAGTCCCAATCAAGATAAACCTAAAGAGTTCCACATCTAGACACACCATAATTAAAATGACAAACATTAAATGGAAAGAAAGAATCTTAAAGGCAGCAAGAGAGAGACAGAAAATTACCTACAAAGGAATTCCCATTACAATGTCAGCTGACTTTTCAATAGAAACACTTCAGGCATGAAGTATTCAAAGTGATGAAAAGCAAGGAACTAAATCTAAGACTACCGTATTCAGCAAGGCTATCATTTAAAATTGAAGATGAAATAAAAAGCTTTCCAGATTAAAAAAAAAAAAAAGGTTAAAGGAGTAAATTACCACCAAAGCAGCAATGCAAGAAATGTTAAGAGCACTGCTTTAAGAAGAAAATGAGAGAAAGAGGATCATAGGCATAAAGAAAATAAAAATGGCAATAAATAAATACTTATTAATAATAACCTTAAATGTAAATGGATTAAATGCTCCAGTGAATAGACATAGGGTAATGGAATGGATAAGAAAACATGACCCATATATATGCTGTCTACAAGAGACCCACATCAGAACAAAAGATACAGACTAAGAGAGCAGGGATGGAAAATTTATTCCATGCAAATGGAAAGGAAAAATAAGCTGGGGTAGCAATAGTCAAATCAGACAAAATAGAGTTCAAAACAAAACCCATACCAAGAGACAAATAAGGCTGCTACATAATACTAAAGGGAATGATTTAACTAGAAAATATAACCCTTGTAAATATATATGAACCCAATATAGGAACACCCAAGTTCATAAAAAACAAAACAAAACACTCTTTTTGTTTGTTTTTTGTTAATCCTCACCCGAGAATATTTTTCCATTGATTTTTAGGGAGAGTAGAAGAGAGAGGGAAAGACAGAGAGAAACATAGATGTGAGAAAAACACATCGATTGATTGCCTCCTGCATGAGCCCAGACCAGAGCCCAGGCCAGGGAGGAGCCTGCAACCAAGGTACATGCCCTTGATGGTAATTGAACCTGGGACCCTTTGGTCTGCAGGATGATGGTCTATTCACTGAGCCAAACTGGCAAGGGCCATAAAAACTCTTGATGAACTTTCAGGGAGAGATTAACAGCAATACAGTCATAGTAGGGGACCTTAACATCCCACTGACACCACTGGATAGATCTTTCAGACAAAAAAAAATCAACAAGGAAACAGAGTCCTTAAATAACACACTAGATCATATGGATCTAACTGATACTTACAGAATATTTCATCCCAAAGCAACAGAATATACATTCTTCTCAAGCACACATGGAACATTCTCAGAGATAGACCACATGTTTGGACACAAAGTCTATACAAATGCAAGAAGATGTATGTAATTCCAAGCATCTTCTTGGAACACAATGACATGAAGTTAGAAATCAAGTACAATAAAAAACAGTCAACAACATGGAGGCTAAATAGCATGCTATTAAAAAAATGAATGGGTTACTAATTAGATAAAGCAAGAAATTAAAAGCTTCCTAGAAATAAGTAAAAATGAACACACAAAACCCCAAAACCTATGGGACAAGGTGAAAGCACTGTTGAGAGGGAAGTTGATAGTATTACAGGGCCTATCTCAAGAAACAAGAGAAAGCACTAATAAACTATTTAGCCTCACAACTAAATGAATTACAAAGAGAAGAGCAAGAAAAGCCCAGAAGAAGTAGAAGGAAGGAAATAATAAAAATCAGAGCAGAAATAAGAGAAAAAAAAAAATCAGAGCAGAAATAAATGACATCCTATATAATAAAACCCTAATATATAAATCTACAGAACGGCGGAGTGACCAGCAGAATGACCTGTGCTATGATGCACACTGACCACCGGGGGCAGATGCTCAATGCAGTGGGAGGTGACTGGTCGTGGTGACCAGGGGGCGGGGCTGGCCAGTGGGCGGTGCCAGGTCTCTAGGCCTCTAGTAGAGATTAATAAAACAGTACAAAAGATAAATGAATCCAAGAGCTGGTTTTTTGAAAAGAAAAACAAGATTGATGAACCCCTAGCCAGGCTCATTAAGAAACAAAGAGAGAGGACCAAAATAAATAAATTGAAAAATGAAAGAGGTGCTATAACAACAGACACCATAGAAATAAAAGGATTGTAAACAAATACTATAAAAAACTATTTGCCAATAAATTGGACAAACTGGGCAAAATGGACAAATTCCCCAAAATGTACAATTTTCCAAAACTCAATCAGGAAGAATCAGATATCCTGAGTAGACCAATAACAACTGATAAAATTGAAGCAGTAAAAAACTCCTAACTAAATGTCTTGCAACAGATGGATTTATAGGAGAATTTTACCAAACATTGAAAGAAGAACTAACATCTACCCTCCTCAAAATATCCCAAAAAATTCAAGAGGAAGGAACATTTTCAAGCTATTTTAATGAAGCCAGCATCATCCTAATTCCAAAACCAGATAAAGATACTACAAAGAAAGGAATTACAGTCCAATATCCCAGATGAACACAGATGCTAAAATCCTCAACAAAATATTAGCAAATTGGATCCAGTAATATATTAAAAAGATCATCCACCATAATCAAGTGAGATTTATTCTGGTGATGCAAGGCTGGTACAATAATTACAAATCAATAAAAGTGATACATCACATAAACAAAATGAAAGATAAAAATCACATCATATCAATTAATGTAGAAAAAGCATTAGACAAAATTCATCACCCTTTTTAATAAAATCTCTCAGGAAAGTGGGAATAGAGAGATCATACCTCAACATAATAAAGGCCATATATGACAAAGTTACAGCTAAGATAATACTCAATGGACAACAACTAAAAATGTTTCCCTTAAGAACAGGAACAAGACAAGGATGTCCACTTTCACCACTCTTACTCTACATAGTGCTGGAATTCCTTACCATAGCAATCAGACAAGTAAAAGAGACAAAAGGCATCCAAATTGGAAAGGTGGAAGTAAATCTGTCATTATTTGCAGATCACATAATATTGTACATAAAAAACCCTAAAAACTCTACCAGTAAACTTCTATACATAATAAATGAATTAAGCAAGGTAGCAAGATACAAAATCAACATCCAGAAATTGATAGCATTTTTATACACCAATAATAAACTCTCCAAAAGAGAAAATAAAAAAATAAAAACAATTCCATAGCTATGATCTGGAAACAGCCTAAGTGCCTATCAGTGGGTGAGTGGATTAGAAAACTGTGGTACATCTACACAATGGAATACTATACTACTGTAAAAAGGAAGGAACTCCTACCATTTGCAACAGCATGATGGAGCTGGAGAACATTATGCTAAGTGAAATAAGTCAGTCAGAAGATAAATATCACATGCTGTGACTCATTTGTGGGTTATAATGAACAACATAAACCGATGAACAAAAACAGATCCAGAGACAGTGAATCATTGATCAGATGCTCAAACCTCAGAGGGAAAGTAGGGGAGGGTGGGGGTAAGGGGGAGAGATCAACCAAAGGACTTGTATGCATGCATATAAGCATAACCAATGGACTCAGACAGCAGGGGGTGAGGGTGAGGGCAGGATTGGGGGGTGGGGGGCAATGGGGGATAAGGACACATTTGTAATACCTTAATCAATAAAGGGGAAGAAATTTAAAAAAAAAACAAAAACCACAATATAAAACCTCACATTTATTAAACGTTTTATGCTAGATTGGCACTCTATGAAAATTACTTGTTTTCCCAATTGAAGCATGGTTATTAAAGTTTCAGTAATCCATTGAAAGTTGAATATTCACACTGGACCATTTTAAAGCACATACAGACACCTTGTCAGTTTCCTTCATTTAAAAGAAATTTATTTTACCCTTGTCATGACTGACAAAAAGCTTACTGAGGCTAGCTGGAAAGTAACTTCCCTCTAGGTAACATTCCTCAGTAGCCCTCTCTGTATCTTTGGAGGGAAGGATACCTTGAATTTTAAACCCGGACATCTGAGAAGAAATACTGGACATTCATTGAGTGGAGGTGAAGGGTATGATTTGCTCTTTGAAGAAGATTGATTTAAATTTCTGGACAGTGTCATTGTCTACTTGGTAGTGCAAATTAATTTTTTTCTGTAGGAAATGTGAGTTGTATTCCTTAGTAAACCCTTGTGATACCCATTCCTAATTTTTCTTGCATTTTATGATTTTCAGTCACCTATATTTACTGTGTCCTTTTATTTTAAGTCCCATTGGGAAATTAGGAAATTAGCACCACCTGAAGCCCCTTTATCAAGATATGTTGTAGTGAACTTGTGCTTGTAGGTGTATAACAAAAGCAATAACTCTTTAGATATAAAATATCCTTTGTTAGAATAAATTTGCTATTTGAAATTTTGGACTTACAGATATGATCAAGTTAGGAGAAATTTTTTTAACATTCCCCAAAGATTCAAAACTGAACAAATTTTCACATTTGACAAGACAGAACCTACTAAAAAGTGTTATTATGGCCCATTCTTTTCAGCCTTATGGAGGTGTAGAGCATTATAGGAAGTATGTGTACTTATTGTCAGGTAGTTCCAGAGCATGGGATGAATACTTGTGGTCCAGAGATGATGGCTGGAGGGTAAAGATATCAGTGAAGTTATACTACAATGCCCAGTGATAACAAGCCTGGCCACCATCTTAACTCAGCAGAAAGAACACTGCTCTCAATATAGTAAGCATTCACTAAAGTAAGAAGGCTTCAGAGTAATTTATCTCAAAGGTCTTCTGCCCTTTTTCTCACACAAACATGACAGATGACTTTAACCCAGGGCCATGTATAATTTTTAGCATGTTAGCTAAATGTTACCTCTTCATTAATTTAAAACCAACTGTTGCAAATAGCAAGTGACTCAAAGTACCATATTTAGGGGCATCTTTATACCTACTTAAATTTGTAAATATGCAAATAGTAGATAAATTACTTGATAAAATTTATACTAACTGAACACTTCCTGTTGCATTATGGAGATTAAAAACCACTGATTTAACTGAACCTTCTATGAAGCTTCTGGTCCAGAAATTTTCAACATTTCATCTCAGGACACATATACTTATTACTAAAATTATCTGGCACACCAAAATATATATTCTTTTTTTGCCAATCTGACAAAAATGGGTATAATTTTGATTCATTAACACCAGATGGCAATTGTGTTGGCTGTTGTCATTTTTTTTAATCTGACAATCTAAGGGAAAAAAGGTCAGGGCCCCTGACTAAATAGTCAGGTATTCCATGTTTTAAAAATTCTTGTGGCACAACATGTGAAAATCACTGGTCTAGTCCATTAGACATTCACTCCTGATTATTTGACTTTTACATTGATTTTTATAAAAATTAAAAAGGGAGTATATGTTATATTTAGGACTGAAAGTTTGATTTTATAAGCTAATAAGGAAATATGATTCCTGTTGGAAAAATTACTGGTCTTTAAAGAAGGGCATTCTATACTCTGATCTAAATAGCCTATGGAAATTTCAGTTCTTATTCGGAGAAATTGAGAATTTTTTTCTCTGGAGTTATGTGATGAGAGAGAAAATTACTTACACACAAGCAAGTTAGAAGGACAAAAATACAAATCTCTGTGTATGCATGTATGTGTGTGTTGGGGGGGTGTAATTCCATAGAGGACTTAACTGTATGGAAGCTTTATTATTTTGTATTTTTATTTCCATTGGGAAGACTGCTTATTTTGATTTTATTTTTTCTGATTATTCTACTCCATGTTTCTTTTTACTGTGACTCCATGAATAATTTTTTTATTATGCTCTGTACCTCCGAAATGTTAAGTAAGAGATTTAAGTTTGGACAAATTACCATAGAAGTGTGAATTAACATTCTAAAATAAATGCATATTAGAGGAGAAGCCTAACTAAATAGTATTAATTTTACTATCTTAAAACTCTCTTTTAGGTATGATTAAGAGGCAAAATAATTATATTATCTCTACCTGTTAACCTAGCTGAAGAAGTAGCACAGATACACATGAAAGACCCCTTAGCAACACATGTTAATGACTAATGAGTGGTACAAGTATATTCCAGACTTAGTATACAAGGAGACTTAGGTTATATCTTCTCATTCAGTTTCTGTTGTAAACTATGAACATTGAAGCATAGAGTGACTCTGAGGCTTGTAACATTCTCAAGGAAGTATTTATTTCTGTTCATTACATGATGCTTATTAAGATAGGTAGTAGACTTGGATTGTTTGTGAAGATTTTCAACAAGGGCTGAAATTAAGAAAAGCTTGTAGATAACCAGAAAACAAAGCTTCCTACCACTCACACTTTTGCATTAACTGCATTTTAGGTTATTGATATGCATCATCTAGCCTTATTTTTGCTCATTAGATGTGGGAAATTTTCTAGAAAAAGAAAAATTCAGGTTGATAAAAGGATCTGTCATCTGAAAGCTCTTCAATCCACTTGTGAGACATTGTTAACAACAAAATAATAAAGTGGGAAAACCATGTGTCTTCTGTGAAACCATAAATCTTGATCCATGTCTGAGTTCATTTATGCTAGTTCACAAACACTGACTTTTGTTGAATTTGAAAATAATAGAAGCTTTTTGTTCAGTAATATAGTTTATTGTCCTTTGGGTCCTAGATTAAGAAGAAACAGCAGGATGTGCTTGGTTTTTTAGAAGCTAACAAAATAGGATTTGAAGAAAAAGATATTGCTGCCAATGAAGAAAATCGGAAGTGGATGAGAGAAAATGTACCTGAAAACAGTCGACCAGCTACGGGGTACCCCCTACCACCTCAAATTTTCAATGAAAGCCAGTACCGTGGGGTAAGGAATCAATTTAAATACTTGGTGTGTGTGTTTTTCAAATGGATTTGCTCAAATCCATCCTATCCATTTCACTCTCTTGCCTAGATATGCATACAATCATTTCTCTTGTTCATTCTTTGCATCCATCATAGGCAGCTGAGGTATTTTGCTGATGACTAGGAGGTAAATGAAGTGATCCATCAAAATTACCTGTAAATGTAGAAATACAGATTTTGAACATATAATTTTACATTTCTTCATCTCAATTCCAACAAGAACAATTGTATTAATGTTTCCGGTACGTCCATGAAGGCGTCTCTGGAAAGAGGTCAGCCGTTTGACTTATTTAGATTAACATTAGTTAAAAAAAAAGAGGAATGTCTTATTTCCTGCTTAAAACTAGTAAATACTTTTATTTTGGTATCATTAATGAATTTTGTTAAAGTTTTAATTCAGCTCATTGAACTAATGTAAGAAATGAGAGAAAATATTTTTCTTTTTTCTTTTTCTTTTTCTTTTTCTTTGCTTTTTGACTGGTGCTTTCAAATATGCTATTTTGTTTAGTCTTCATTTAAACCATGGAGCATTTTCCTTAATACGTTATTAATTGTATATTCAAGTACAATTTGTAGTTTATGGCTATTCTAGGCAGCACAATGGCAAGTAGAAATCTAAATAAGACACAGACTCTTCTCTTAAGGAGCTGATTAGGAGTGGGGTGTGGGAAGAATCATACATACCTGAAACAATCAGAGAATAGTTCTGAAGTCATGGTAGAGAAAGCATAAGTAAGGGCCATAAGAATTTCCAATAGAGAACTGTTTGCATTGCTATATCCTCAGAATTAGCATTATTGAGGAACAGATCTTTTTAGAGCCAGCAATCCATATCTTCTAGCTCATAGGTTTATACAGGAGTGAAACAGACACTTTTTGGTGGGGATCTTTTCATGGACCAGTTCAAATCTTATAAGGGATGGGTGTGACAAACTTGAGTTTATTGGCACAGAAGTGTTTGTCTTTAGTCACTTCTGAGGAGGGGGGCCTAAAAATTTCATCTGTCGCTGCAAACATAGCCAAACTACAGATAAGGAAAAGGCAAGTGTGCTATCCATTTAGATATTGAAATCTCACTTCCTCTATATTTGAAATTTCTGAAAATTGGTGAATTAGAGTGGTTGAAAAAGACCTCAGGGGTCATACAGTCCAATCTAAAGCAGCATATATTATCTTAACCTCTCCTTTTTAAAACGGACATTTCAATTTGTTTGACTTTTGAAAACAAACACATTTTGGGTTATAAGGGTAACATTTGAGAAACCACATTTACCTGGTTTATTTCTCCTTGTGAAGCCACACTGCAAGAGAATGGGGTATGTTATAGAAATATGGCAAGAATCACTGAGAAATGGGAAGATGGAAAGGAAGGGGCAAGAGAGTGAGACTCAACCAAATGCATAAACATTTCTTAGTGGAAAAGGAATCCAACTTCTAGTGAGTACTTCCTGGATGCCAGGCACTGAGTTAGGAGTTTAAAAACAATAAGAATGAAGATTTGTCCCTATACAGACACTTAGAAGAGTATATAGCAAGCTTTCATACAAAAAATATTGCATGTCATCTATTGTGCTACATGTTTTGTGTGTATTATATCTCAGTTCTCATACTAATCCCCTGACATAGGTAATTGTTCTTATTCTATAGATGAAGAAATTGAGGCCTAGAAGTGTTTAACTGACTTCCTAAATTACACAATAAGTGATGAAGCTAGGATTTAAATCTAGATATGCCTTGCTTTGAAGCTCTTATACTTTCTGTTAAATCACTGCATTATTTATTTTCTTGTTTATTCAAAGTTTCCATCTTCTTTCTTTTCTTGCTCCATTATGTGGTGGGTCTGACCACAGCAAATTAAATTTTCTAATCTACATTGCCAACTGGCTGCCTATTAGGTTTGGCTGATAATAAGAGGTACTAGTTTGAAGAATGGAGGGCAGGAGGAGAGGAAAAACCAAAGTATCCTCCTCCTTTCTATCTGGATGATCCATGACAGTGACTGAATCTCCTTTATGGTACCAGCTCTACCAGGTACCCCAGCTCCTGGGTCCTGTAATATCACCTCTTTATTCTTTCCTTTTGCCCTAGATTTGGTAGCAGCTTCCTGTTGTTTGCTAATCTCTGGGTTGTCTCACCATCACCTGTTTGCCTTTCAGATTTTTTATCTTTTCTAAGTAGTTCTTCATATTAAATTGCCTGTTTTAACTATCTCAAGGTTTCTCAATCTTGGCACTACTGACATTATGGGTTGGACAATTCTTTGCTGTGAGCAACTGCTCTAAACATTGTAAAATGTTTAGCAGCAACCCAGGTTTCTATCCTTGAATTCCAGTAGCACGCTTACATTTGTGAAAACATATCTCCAGACTTTGCCAGATGTCTCTGTGGGAAAAATTACCTCCTTAGTTAAGTGAGAAACACTTAACTATGGTAGCTTAGGTTCTTATTTCCAGACTGGAATGTGACTGAAACAACTACCCTATATATATACATGAGACTCTGATATAAAAGATACAAAATTTATAAAGTAAGCTTTGCTCTGAAAGAGCTATGCTTCTATATGGATAACTAAAACACATTTCCATGAAATAATAAATAATATTATACCAACATGTGGTATAATACATTCTGTATTAATGTTATTGGAATATCAGAGATGTAAATAAATTATCTTTATTTTTTCTCAAGAGAATTCCTATATAAGAAGCAGACTATGTCACAGTCTGTTTTGTTTACTCTTATATTCTTAGCACCAAGAATAGTGATTGGAATATAGTAGGTGCTCAATATATATTTGCTGACTAAATTATTTAATCTGGCTTAATTGAGAAACCAGTGTTCTTTTCTTTCAGAGTTACAAGTCTGTTTGTTTGCTAAGTCCAAGGCCAAAAAATCATAATATACTTTGATACTAAAACACTTGAAAGAAAGACGAAAGAGTCCCCTACATAGCATTTTTATCAGATTTCAATAAAGCTGAAGACCTGCTTTCTTTCCCATAATTTTAAAGAATGATAAATGTTTTTATTGCTTTGATGTTAGTAAGAAATATCTCTTGTTAGATTCTTTTAACTAGCATTTTGAGGTTATTTCAAAGTGATTAAGTATAGATATGATCTGTATTGTTTGTTTACCTTGAGTAGCTTATAGATCATGTGTCTCAGTATGGAACTAGTATCAAGATCCAGTTAGTTTCACTTTTGAATAGTAAACTCAAAGAGTATAGGAGGCTCATATATGCCTGTTATTTAGGGTTTATTCCTTTGTCAACATCTAGGGTACACAAAAAGATGATTTGAGTCAATCTTTGTGGAGATACTAGGGGCTCTAAACAATTCTGACTATAATCCCTAAATAAGGGAGAAATTCTGATGTATCATGGGGTGGGGCTCAAATTTAGGGTCACCAATGGCTTGAGAGGCTCTCAACTTTATACCTCCAGATTCTTCAGATACCAAGAACTATACATGCTAGAAAAGAACCCTATAACACTGTGATCTGTTAGTGAGGCAATCTCTAGAGAATCCAGCATATTGAGTGTTAATTATATCCGTTAAATGCTAAGCTTATCTCTATTTTAAATCAAACAAACTAAGGCCACGTATAGATAGTGGCTCTGTTTCCAAAATAGGTGTGTTAGTAACTCCATAGTCAAATTTAGGGTATTTTACTTGTTATTTTTGGAAAATATTTGGTGGCTTAGAGGATGACAGTATAAAGAAAGCCCAACCAAATTCAGTCACATGACGCTTGCTCGGCTCACCAGATAGGAACCTTTTAGTAGCTTGTTTGCTCTTCTGGTCATATTTCATGAAAATCATATTCACTTCCTCCAAAGACAGCACAAATTTAATATTCTTATGGCCTTGGGCATATCTAGCAAATATATGGTCTACCATAGGCTCTGAGGACACCTCTACCTAATAAATAATAGAACAAAAATAATGGGAAACTGGAACAACAAATTCATGCCAGAATAAATAACCTCTTACTGGTAAACTCCTTTGGGCTGTGGAGAAAGCTGCTTTCCCAAAGACAGATTTCAATTCTGTGTGATGCGGAATAAGCCATTTTGCAGTTTTTGCCCAACAGAACAGCGTATCTTCTAAGCCTTGCCTCTTTATTATCTTTTCATAATTCTAGCATTATGGAAGTTAGTTAGCCTGCTGCTACCACGGAGGTTGACTTGTCAAGCTATTTTAAATAAATGTCCTCTTTTTCTTCCTTTTTATTTATTTATTTTTTCGTTGCATATTGCTAATTCTTCTTACCTTTTTTTTTTTCCAACGAGGACTATGATGCCTTCTTTGAAGCCAGAGAAAATAATGCAGTGTATGCCTTTTTAGGCTTGACCGCCCCACCAGGTTCAAAGGTATGATTTTCCTGTTTTATAGGCCACTTTATTGCTGCTGAGATATTTTAATTGTAAGATTTCTACCTTTATTAAGTACTCAGATTAAGCCAGAGGCCAGGCAACATAACTGAAAGGAAATGTTCCTGCTCTGCATGCACTTAATCCCTAGTAGGGTAGTCAGATGTGCATAATCAAATATATATGTACTAGTATGTGCGTAAGAAGTAGGTAGAGTGGCTTCTTCATCAATCTTATCAAGGCAGCAAATTTCTCATTAACCCATTTGCAAATAAGTGGTAAGCATTTTAAAGACTCCATTATTCTAGCTGCCATTCATGGTTCTACATCGACATAAAGTGTCTTAGTTCATAGTAATCTTCTTGGCAGCATCTATTGTCTTTGTGTGAGGCAAATGTTAGAGTCATCCATTCAAATTAACTGAGGACATTTGAGTTTCAAAACTGGTCACAAAATTGCTGGCTAAATTTGGACCTTTTCCTCTGGCAACAAAAAAAATATTTCAAGTGGCAGTATTCCCATGAAGATCATTTAAAGAAAAGAATCAAAAATTAAATTGCCTACATAATGAAATGTCTCAGAACTCTGGACTTTAAATATACCTTTGTCAGGTCCAGTGGGAAGGAGAAGTAAATGCAGGGTGAGGATTAAAAAGTAAAATAAAAATAGGTAAATAGGGCACACCTGGCCACCCCACCCCCTTGAAAATAGGAGTGCCCTGCTCACCAGGAGGCCTTGAGGAGCAACAAGTCCAGCCAGACCCACCCCCTTCATCAGCAGAGGGCCCTGCCCACCCTGCCCCATAAAGGAAGTGAGTGTCTAGCCCTTGTCTAGAGATGAACTTGGTTGCTCAGCCCCCTTGATGATTGGAGTGCCCTACCCACCCCCACATTTTGAGGAATGGTATGCGTGGCCTGCACCCACTCCTTAATATGCAGTGCATGTGGCCTGCTTCACCAACTTGACATACAGCCAACCTGGATGCACAGACTTGTTTCCCCATTCTGGCATGCCCGACCTGGAACCCCTGGACAGCAGGCCTTAGTGACTTGAAGTGGTGCTCCTGGACCTGCCACCATGACAAAACATCCCAAGATACATGAACCTTCCATCAAAAATCATTGTGCCTGGCAAGGAAATCCTGGACAACCAGCCTGGCCACCTTGACACTGGCCCCATAGCTGAGACCTGACACTCTCAGACACACGAGCCTGCCTCCTTGACTTGGCTGGCCTCACCCAACTCCCTGGACCGCAGGGCTGCTAAAATGGGGAGATAAAGAAACAACCTCCAAATGAAATAAAAGGAGAATTTACAGAAAATGAACTAAATGAAATGGAGGAAAGCAAGTGTTCAGATAAATAATTCAAAGTAATGGCTATAAGGGTGTTCAAACAACTTAGTGAGAACTACAAGGAACTTAATGGTAACTATAAATACTTAATGAGAACTACACCAGCATGAAAAGAAGGATGAAACCATGAATAAGAATCAAACAGAAATGAAAAATGACATAAATGAAATAACTACAATAAAGAATACCCTGGAAGAAATCAACAGTAGATTAGAAGCTGAGGACTGGATCAACAAATTAGAAAACAAAGTAGAAAACCACCTATTTGGAGTAGCAATTGGGAAAAAAACACCAGGGAAGTTTAAGGGAGCTTTGGGACAACATGAAATGTAACAACATGGGGGTACCAGAAGGGAAAGAATCTGAGTGAGGAATATAGAACCTGTTTGAAGAAAAAATGACATAAAACTTCCCTAACCTGGTGAAGGAAAAAGTCACACAAGTCCAGGGAACAAAGAGTCTCAATCAAGATGAACCGCCCCCCAAAACCCACACAAAAACACATCATAATTAAAATGGCAAACATTAGAAACAAAGAAAGAATCTTAAAGGATGCAAGAGAGACAGAAAGTTACCTACAAGGGAACCTCCATTAGACTCTCAGCTGATTTCTCAATACAAACACTTCAGGCCAGAAGGGAGTGGCATGAAGTATACACAGGAATGAAAATGAAGGGACTGAATCCAAAACTACTCTATCCAGCAAGTGTATCATTCAAAATTGAATGTGAAATAAAATGCTTTGCAGACAAAAAAAATGACAAAAGGAGTTTATTACCACCAATCTAGTACTGCAAGAAATGCTTAAGTAATATTGTAAGAAAGAGAGAGAGAGAGAGAGAGAGAGAGAGAGAGAGAGAGAGAGAGAGAGGAGGGGGAGAGAACACATGCAAAGAGAATAAAAATGACAACAAATAAGTACCCACCAATCATAACTTTAAATGTAAATGGCCTAAATGCTCTAATCAAAAGACATAGGGTAGTTGAATGGATAAGAAAACATGACCCATATATATGCTGTCTACAAGAGACCAACCTCAGAACAAAAAATTCACTTACAGGATGACAGTGAAGGGATGGAAATTTTTTTCCATGTGAAAGGAAATAGAAAAAAAAGCTGGGGTAGCAATATTCATTTCTGACAAAATATACTTCAAAGAGAAAGCCATAGCAAGAAATAAGGAAGGACACTTAATAATACTAAAAGGAACAATATAACAAGAGGATATAACTCTGGTAAACATATATGCATCTAATATAGGAGCACCCAAATATATAAAAATATTTCTGGAGGATATTAAGGGAGATATCATCAGCAATACAATCATAGTAGGGTCTTTAACACCCACTGACATCATTGAATAGTTCTTCTCCAGTGGTAGGCAAACTCATTAGTCAACAGAGGCAAATATCAACAGTACAACGATTGAAATTTCTTTTGAGAGCCAAATTTTTTAAACTTAAACTATATGGGTAGGTACATTGTTATTAACTTAATTAGGGTACACCTAAGGCTTAGGAAGAGCCACACTCAAGGGGCCAAAGAGCCGCACGTGGCTCGCGAGCTGCAGTTTGCCGACCACGGTCAGTGGTTCTCAACCTTCTGGCCCTTTAAATAAAGTTCCTCATGTTGTGGCCCAACCATAAAATTATTTTTGTTGCTACTTCATAACTGTATTGTTGCTACTGTTATGAATCGTAATGTAAATATCTGATATGCAGAATGGTGTTAGGCGACCCCTGTGAGAGGGTCGTTTGACCGCCAAAGGAGTCACGACCCACAGGTTGAGAACCACTGTTCTAGACAAAAAATCAAAAAGGAAACAGCAAACCTAAAATACACATTTGATTAAATGGATTTAATTGAAATTTACAGAACATTTCACCTCAAAGCTGCAGAATATACATTCTTCTCAAGTGAACATGGGGCATTCTTATATATAGGCCACATGTTAGGACACAAAGTTTCTAAAAATTCAAGAGGATTTAAATAATAACAAGCATCTTCTTTGATCACAATGGCATGAAACTAGAGATCAACTACAATAAACACCCCCAAAACATTCAAACACATGGAGGCTATATAGCATGTTATTAAACAATGAAGGGTTTATCAATGAGATCAAGGAAGAAATCAAATCTTCCTGGTAACAAATGAAAATGAACACACAACAACTCAAAATCTATGGGACACAGTGAAAGCAGTCCTGAAAGGGAAGTTCATATCACTACAGGATTACCTCAAGAAACAAGAAAAATTTCTAATAAACTATCTTGCTGGGGCTGACCAGCAGACCCTAAGTGACGGATGAATGATTACTCTGACACATGTTTCTGTGAAAAAGATGGCTAAGAGACTGTCTGGCTAAAGGAAACAGACAGTCCCATTCACCTGCCTCCTTAGGCTTTTATTATAGCAACAGCTTGAACTAAAATTAACCTCTAGATACTATTAGCAGGGTAAGTATCCTTGAGAAAACACATGTATCTGTAGTGTCTTTAAAACAAGGATGTTTTGAAGTCTAAACATAAAGATTCCAGCAAAACACCCAGGGGCTCAGACTTGTTTGGAAAAGTCAAGGCAAGGTCTGCTGCATTTGACAAGAATCCCCTAGAGGCCTCTGACCTTTAAGAGAATCCTCCTTACAGACTTTCCAATAAGTCCCATATTTCCCCACACTATCTAACCCTACAATTTAAAGAATTAAAAAGGGAACAAAAGAAAAGCCCAGATTACGGAAGGAAATAATAAATATCCAAGTGGAAATAAATGACATATATACTAATATATATATATATATATATATATATATATATATATATATATATATATATATATATATCAATGGAAATAAGACCTGATTCTTTGAAAGGATAAATGAGATTGATGAACCTTCAGCCAGTATCAACAAGAAACAAAGATAGAGGAACCAAATATGTAAAATCAGAAATGAAAAGGTGAAGTTATAATTGACACCACAGAAATACAAAGTATTGTAAGAGAATATTATGAACAATGATAAACAATATGTCAACAAACTGGACAACCTGGACAAAATGGAAAAATACTTAGAAAAATACAACATTCCAAAATGCAACCAGGAAGAATGAGAAAACTTGAATAGGATTATAACTACTGATGAAATTGAAGCAGTAATCAAAAACCTCCCAGCAAACAAAAGCCCTGGCATGTATGCCTTCACTGGGGTATTTTACCAAATATTTAAAGCAAAACTAGCACCTACCTAGTCAAACTATTCAAAAAGAATCCAAGAGAAAGAAACACTTCCTAGCTCTTTTCATGAGACCAACATAAGCCTAATTCTAAAACCAGATAAAGATACTACAAAGAAAGAAAATACCAGCCAATATCCCTAATGAATATAGGTGCTAAAATCCTGAACAAAATATTTCCAAATCAGATCCAGCAATATTTTTTAAAAAATAATACACCATGACCAAGGAGGATTGATTCCAGGGATGCAAGGCTGGTGCAATATTTGAAAATCAATAGATGTGATACCTCACATAAAGAAATTGCAAGACAAAAATCACATGATCATATCAATTGATGCAGAAAAAGCATTTGACAAAATACAACACTCATTTTTAATAAATACACTCAGCAAAGTGGGAATGGAGGGACCATACCTAAACATAATAAATGCCGTATTTGAGAAACCTATAGCCAACACCATATTTAATGGGCATAAACTAAAACCATTTCCCGTAAGAACAGAAACAAGACAGAAATATCTGCTTTCATCACTCTTATTAAACATACTACTGGAAGTACTAGCCACAACAATTAGGCAAGGAGAAAAAAATAAAAGACATCCAAATTGGAAAGGAGGAGGTAAAATTATCATTATTAGCAAATGACATGATAGTGTACATAGAAAACTCTAAAGACCACCCCCCAAAAAAGACTCCACCAAAAAACTACCAGATTTAAGAAATAAATTTAGCAATATAGCAGGATACAAAATTAATACTGAGAAATTGATGGCATTTTTACACACTAATATTGAATGTTCAGAAAGAGAAACTAAAAAAAAAAATCACATTTACCATTGCAATAAAAACAAATTAAGATACTTGGGAATAAATTTAACCAAGGAGGTAAAATACTTATACTCAAAAAACTACAGAATGTTGAATAAAGAGATAGGAGAGGATATAAGCAATGGAAGAATATACCATGTTCATGGATTGATAGAATCAACATCATTAAAATGTCAATACTACCCAAAGCAATCTATAGATTCATTATAATCTCCATTAAGATACCAATGCCATATTTCACAGATCTAGAACACACACTCCAAATATTTATATGGAACCAAAAAAAGATCCTGAATAACCACAGAAAACTTGAGAAAGAAGAACAAAGTTGGAGGGTTCACAATAGCAGATATCGAGCTACACTACCAATTCACTATAATCAAAACAGCATGGTACTTGCACTAGAATAGGAATATAGATCAGTGGAATAGAACAGAGAACCCGTAAACTAACCCAAGATATTATGCTGAATTAATATTTACTAAAGGAGGCAAGAGTATACAATGGAGTTAGATGGTATCTTCAATAAATGATGTTGGGAAAATTAGACAAGTACATGCAAAAGTATTTGAAACTACAGCACAAATTTACCATATAAACAAGAATAAAGTCAAAATGGATAAAAGACTTACATGTATGTCTCAAAACAATGAAAATCCTAGAATGAAACATAGGCAGCAAAATATCAGACATTTCACATAGCATAATTTTCACTGATACAATGCCTAGGACCAAAGAAACAAAGGAAAAAATAAGCAAATGGACATCAAAATAAGAAGCTTCAGCACAGCAAAAGAAACCATCATCAAACTTAAAACGGAACCCACTGTATGGGAAAACATATTTGCCAATGATACATCTGATAAGGGGTTAATTTCCAAAATATATATAGTACACATACAACTCAACCAAATGAAGACAAGCAATCCAATTAAAAATTGGGCAGAAGACCTAAATAGACAATTCTCCAAAGAGGACATACAAATGGCAAAGAGATATATGAAAAATGCTCAGTGTCACTAATCATCCTATATAATCCTATATAATAAAAGGCTAATATGCAAATCGATGGAATGACCAGTCTCTATGACGCTCACTGACCACCAGGGGGCAGACACTCAATGCAGGAGCTGCCCCCTGGTGGTCAGTGTACTCCCACAGTGGGAGCACCACTCATCCAGAAGCTGGGCTCACGGCTGGTGAGCGCAGAGGCGGTGGTAGGAGTGTATCTCGCCTCCTTAGCAGCACTAAGAATGTCCAACTGATGGGGAGCAGACCTAAGCTGTCAGTTGGACTCTCCCCCCCATCCCCCCACAAGGGCTCTCAGACTGTGAGAGGGCACAGGCCAGGATGAGGGACTCCTTCCCCCAAAGTGCACATATTTTGTGCACCAGGCCTGTAGTGAGAAATATGCAAATTAAAACCACAATGAGATATTACCTCACACCTGCCAGAATGGCTACAGTAAATCAACAAACAACAAATGCTGGTGAAGATGTAGAGAAAAGGGGACCTGTGGGAATCCTGTGCAGGATACACTGGATGTTCAAGTCCAATTTGATGTTCAAGGCCTATTTGCCATATGCAGGTGCTAAGGCAAGGACACAGTGATTATACTGTATGCAGTGCTCAGGCATGCCTTTCTGTAGCCCAAGGTGTTATTTTTATTTATTGATTAATGTATTACATATGTGTCCTTATCCCCGCATTTCCACCTCACCCCCCTACTCATGCCCTCACACCCCTGGTCTCTGTGTCCATTGGTTAGGCTTATATGCATGCATGCAAGTCCTTTGGTTGAACTCTTACCCCCCCTTCCACTGTCCCCTGCTTCCCCTCTGAGGTTTGACAGTCTGTTCAATGCTTCTGTCTCTCTGGATTAATTTTTGTTCACCAGTTTATGTTTTTCATTATATTCCACAAATGAGTGAGATCATGTGATATTTATCTTTCTCTGACTGGCTTATTTCGCTTAGCATAATGCTCTCTAGTTCCATCCATGCTGTTGCAAATGGGAAGACTTCCTTTTTATTTTTTTTTAGCAGTGTAGTATTCCATTCTGTAGATGAACCACAGTTTTTTATTATTATTGCAAAAGGATTTTATTTTCTTTTTATTGATTAAGGTATTACATATGTGTCCTTATCCCCCCATTGCCTGCCCCTCCCATTCAGGCCCTCAACGCCTGGTGTCTGTGTCCTTTGGTTAAGCTTATATGTATGCATGCAAGCCCTTTGGTTGATCTCTCCCCCCCTTACCTCCACCCTCCCCTACCTTCCCTCTGAGGTTTGAACATCTGATCTGTGCTTCTCAGTCTCCAGATCTGTTTTTGTTCATCAGTTTATGTTGTTCATTATAATCCACAACTGAGTGAGAACATGTAATATTTATCTTTCTCTGAATGACTTATTTTGCCTAGCATAATGCTCTCCAGCTCCATCCATGTTTTTGCAAATCGTTAGAGTTCCTTCCTTTTTACAGCAGCGTAGTATTCCACTGTATAGATGTACCACCGTTTTTAAATCCACTCATCTACTGATGGGCACTTAGGCTGTTTCCAAATCTTAGCTATTGTAAATTGTGCTGCTATGAACATAGGGGTGCATATATCATTTCTGATTGGTGTTTCTAGGCTCTTGGGATATATTCCTAGAGGTGGGATCACTAGGTCAAATGGGAGTTCCATTTTTAATTTTTTGAGGAAACTCCATACTGTTCTCCACAGTGGCTGCACCAGTCTGCATTCCCACCAGCAGTGCATGAGGGTTCCCTTTTCTCCACATCCTCGCCAGCACTTCTCATTTGTTAATTTGTTGATGATAGCCATTCTGACATGTGTAAGATGGTAGCTCATTGTCGTTTTGATTTGCATCTCTCAGATGATTAGTGACTTTGAGCATGTTTTCATATGTCTCTTGATCTTCCTTATGTCCTCTTTTGAAAAGTATCAATTTAGGTCCATTGCCCATTCTTTGATTGGATTGTTTATCTTCCTTTTGTTAAGTTTTATGAGTACCCTGTAAATGCTGGAGATTAAACTGTTATCAGCGATAACATTGGCAAATATGTTCTCCCATGCAGTTGACTTTTTTGTTGTTTTGCTGATGGTTTCTTTTGCTGTGCAGAAGCTTTTTATTTTGATGTAGTCCCATTTGTTTATGTTCTCTTTAGTTTCCATTGCCCTAGGAGCTGTGTCGGTGAAGATATTGCTTTAGCATGTCTGAGATTTTGCTGCCTGTGGATTCCTCTAAGATTTTTATGGTTTCCGGTCTCACGTTTAAGTCCTTTATCCATTTTGAGTTTATTTTTGTGTATGGTGTAAGTTGGTGGTCTAGTTTCATTTTCTTGCATGTATCTGTCCAATTTTCCCAACACCATTTTTTGAAGAGATTGTCTTGACACCACTGTATGCTCTTGCCCCCTTTGTCAATATTAATTAAGCATAGAGTTTTGGGTCAATTTCTGGGTTATCTATTCTATTCCATTGGTCTATATGTCTGTTCTTGTGCCAATACCAGGCAGTTTTGAGAACAGTGGCTTTGTAATACAGCTTTATATCTGGTATTGAGATCCATCCTACTTTGTTCCTCTTTCTCAGGATTGCTGCAGCTATTCTGGGTCTTTTTAAAATTTATTTCGGATGAATTTTTGGAGAGTTTGTTCTAGGTCTGTGAAATATGCCATTGGTATTTTAATGGGGATTGCATTGAATCTGTAGTTTGCTTTGGGTAGTATAAACACTTTAATGATGTTGATTCTACCAATCCATGAACACGGTATGTTATTCCATCTGTTTATGTCTTCTTCTATCTCTTTTTTGAGTGTCCTGTAGTTTTCTGAGTACAGGTCTTTTACCTCCTTAGTTAAGTTTATTCCTAAGTGTCTTAATTTTTTTTGGTGCAATGATAAATGGGATTTTTTTTTTAGCCTCTCTTTCTGTTAGTTCACTATTGTCAGAGATTTCTTGCTGTTAACTTTGTATCTTGCTACGTTGCCAAATTCATTTATTAAGTCTAATAATTTTTTTTAATATATTTTATTGATTTTTCACAGAGAGGAAGGGAGAGAGATAGAGAGTCAGAAACATCGATGAGAGAGAAACATCGATCAGCCGCCTCCTGCACATCCCCCACTGGAGATGTGCCCGCAACCCAGATACATGCCCTTGACCGGAATCGAACCCGGGACCTTCCAGTCCGCAGGCCAACACTCTATCCGCTGAGCCAAACCGGTTTTGGCAAGTCTAATAATTTTTTGATGGAGTCTTTAGGGTTTTCTATGTACAGTATCATGTCATCTGCGAATAATGACGATTTTACTTCTTTTCCAATTTGGATGCCTTTTATTTTTTCTTCTTGTCTGATCACTGTGGTTAGCACTTCCAGTACTATGTCGAACAGGAGTGGTGAAAGCAGGCATCCCTGTCTTGTTCCTGTTCTTTGGGAAAATGGTTTTACTTTTTGCCCTTTGAGTATGATGTTGGCTGTAGGTTTGTCAAATAAAGCTTTTATTGTGTTGAGGTATGATCCCTCTTTTTCCCACATTGCTGAGCGTTTTTTTTTGTTTGTTTGTTTGTTTTCAGAAAAGGGTCTTGTACCTTGTCAAATCCCTTTTCTGCATCAATCGATATGATTATATGATTTTTATATCTCAATTTGTTCAGGTGATGTATCACATTTAGTGATTTGCAGATATTGTAACAGCCTTGCATCCTTGGAATAAATCCCACTTGGTCATGGTTTATGATCTTGCCAATGTAATGCTGAATCTGGTTTCCTAGAATTTTGTTGATAATTTTAGCATCTATTTCATCAGGGATATTGGCCGGTAATTTTCTTTCTTTGTAGTGTCTTTATCTGGTTTTGGGATTAGGGTAATGCTGGCTTCATGGAAAGACCTTGTAAATGTGCCTTCCTCTTGAATTTTTAGAATAGTCTGAGAAGGATTGGTTTCAGTTCTTTGAATGTTTGGTAAAACTCCTCTGTGAAGCCTTCTGGTCCAGCGATTTTGCTTGCTGGAAGCTTTTTGATTACTGTTTCAATTTCATCAGTAGTTATCAGCCTCTTCAGGGTTTTTGATTCTTCCTGATTGAGTTTTGGAAGCTTGTATTTTTCTAGGAATATGTCCATTTCTTCGAGGTTGTCCAGTTTGTAGGAGTAGAGTTGTTCGTAATATTTTTTACAATAATTTGTATATCTGTGGTGTCAGTTGTTAGTTCACCTTTTTTCATTTTTATTCTTTATAGTTGTTACTTCACCTTTTTCATTTTTATTCTTTATGTTTGTGTTACTTCTTGCTTTTCTGTTTTTTCTTTTTACAGTAGTCCCTTTAGCATTTCTTACATTGCTGGCTTTGTGGTAATAAACTCTCTTAGCCCTTTTTTGTCTGTGAAGCTCCTGATTCCACCTTCAATTTTTAATGATAGCCTTGCTGGGTATAGTATTCTTGGATTCAGTTCCTCACTTTGCATCACTTTGTATACTTCATTCCATTCCCTTCTGGCCTGGTGTGTTTCTGTTGAGACATCAGTTGATATTCTAATGGGAGATCCTTTGTAGGTAACTTTCTATCTCTCTCTGGCATCCTTTAAGATTCTTACTTTGTTGTTGATGTTTGCCAATGTAATTATGATGTGTCTTTTTGTTGGTCTTTTTGAGTACATCTTTTTTGAGACTCTATGTGCTTCTTGGACTTGCGTGGTTATTTTCTTGCCAGCATCAGTAAGTTAGTTCCTGTCATTATTTCTTCAAACAGGTTTTCTATTCCTTTCTCTGCTTCCTCTCCTTCTGGTACCCCTATTATTCAGATGTTGTTTTGTTTCATGTTGTCCCAAAACTCCCTTAGGCTCTCCTCCTGCTTTTTAAGATTTCTTTCCAGTTGCTGCTGTGTTTGTGTGTTTTTTCCTACCTTGTTTTCTAATTCACTGATGCGGTCCTCAGCATCTTCTAGTCTGCTGTTTAAGCCTTCCATTGTGTTCTTTATTGCAGTTCTGTCATTCTTTATTTCCCCTTGGTTCCTTTTCATGTTGGTGACATTCTCATTCAGCTGCTTACAATTCTCATTGAGTTGTGTGTATTTGTCATCCAGCTATTTGAGCATCCTTATAACCATTACTCTGAATTCTTTCTCTGACATGTTGCTTGCCTCCATTTCATTCAACTCCCTTTCTGGTGATTCCTCTTCTTTCCATTGGAAATTTACTTTTTTTGGTCTCTCCATTGTTTTCTGTAATGTTTCAATTGTTTCTGTGTCTTAGATCCAGCTGCTTTGCTACCCAGGTTCTTTTGGGAGTGGTGCTAGTGGTGCAGTCTCTCAGGTCTCCTGGGCTTGGTGATCTAGCAGAGCTTTCCACTTGAGCTATTTGGGTTCTCTTGATGTAGTTGGATCTTGAATGTTAGTTTCTTATTCGTGGATGAAGTCTCCTCACTGGTTAGTAATGTCCCTCACCCCAAGCTTTGTTGTGCAAGCTTTTTGGATGTGATCATGGTTCTGGCTCTTGTGGAAATGGTTGTCTTAAGTCTCACTGGGACGTGCTCACTGTGGGTGCCCAGAGTCCATGGCTTGGGAGGACCTGAGGCCCAGGTACTGTGACTCTGGCTGGTGTGGTGTGACTCTTGCTGGATTAGCATCACTCTGTACCTCACTACGAGGGAGCTGTAGCCTGTGATGGGGTGGGGGGCTGATGTCTTGTAGCCTGTGGTTGAGGCAGGGGGACTCTGGCCAAAGTGATTTCCCTCTCTGAATCAGGAGGGGGTTCAGGATCCAGCAGCTAGGGATATAGGAATCTCGGAGTCTGTGGCTGAAACAGTGTACCACACATTTTTAATCTACTCATCTGCTGATGGTCACTTAGGCTGTTTCCAAATCTTAGCTATGGTGAATTGTGCTGCTATGAACCTAGGGGTGCATATATCCTTTTTGATTGCTGTTTCTAGTTTCTTGGGATATATTCCTAGAAGTGTGATCACTGGGTCAAATGGTAGTTCCACTTTTAGTTTATTGATATCACTATTTGGCCAGAAGCCTCTTTTATCTGAGTTGGTATAAGGATATGTTACTAACCAGCTGGTACAAGCCTGCTTTTATGTAGCGCTCGGCTCCTGTGTGTGCAGTAGCTCCTATGTTTGCTGGACTACTTTGTAAGCTACTTTGAAGAACTGTTTTATCTGATGGCTCCTTGTTAGCAATGGCTACTTGGGCTGCAATATTACTGCTCCTATCATCTTTATCCACTGCCTGGCATCTACGTAGGTCCAGTTCCTAATAGAGGAGGACCTGTGGCCCCATGATTGGTGTAGTTGAGTAGGATAAAGGAGTAAGGACTCCAACAATTGGCACAGTGAGCAGGGTTTATGGGTAAATGTCCTTTCTACCCCATTGGGAGGCATGTGGCCTCTGACCTGACTGTGTTATCTGGTAGTGGTGGTCCTGATGAAATGGAAACTGGACACAGTGATGCCAATGGCAGTGGAGAAGACATTAGGGTCCCTTCTGGCCCAGAGCCCCAAAGAGCAGTAGGGAGCATTATGGCTTGAGAGAGACTGAGCTTCCAAGACCCGGGGAGAGTCAAAGGCTGAGCTGAGCTTTGCAACAGCAGCCGTCACCCGGATGATGCCGCAATTATGCAGCTGCCTCAGGAACCCTTGGGCTGCTGTCTGCATGCAAAGCCACAGCTGCCCTGGTAATCCCCACAATGGAAGCAGGAGAAGCAGGAACAGGCAAAAGATGGCGAGAAGGCCAGGTTCCCAAACTGCCACCATTTTGCAATGCTTATGAAGATTTGACTCTCACTGCAGTCCCAGCATTATTTGGCTCACTGGCAACATGAAGGTTGGGTGGTGCGAAAAGGGTTGGTGAGATAAGGGGGCAGCGAGGCCTGTGACTAGATGTAAGACAATACCTGCTGGCTACAGGGGTGGAGCAGTGATCCCGGAGAGTGCAGAGGAAAGGCACTCCCCCTGAACCAGAGAAGGACTTTGATCTAGACTAAGGGACAGCCAAGGCACCTACCTGGTTGGGGAGCCTGGAGACCACATGTTGAACTCACTTATGCGAACTTCAGTTTTCTCTGTAGTGGCCCGAATAGATGTGCAGGCCCAGTTGCTCATGTAGATAGGTGTAGGAGTTGAGCTGTCCATGTGAAGCAGGCAACTCTCTCCTGCACCAGAGTGACTCCCCTGCTACACTTTGCGGTGCCGGCTTAGCAGATTGCATAGATCACTTTGCTCTGGCATTGGAGCAATGTCCTACATGATGAAATTGCTGGTGCCTTCTTCTCCATGGACAGGACTCCAGAGAGTCAGGAACAGTTTGCTTTTAAGTAGGAAGGTCAACAGTGGACTTTGGTTGCCCTCCCTCAGAGATGTTTGTATGGCCCTACCATGTGTTATGGTTTGATTGCACAGGATTTGGCTACTTGGGGCTGCCACAGTATCAGTATTTCATTGTGATAGTAATGTTGTACTAACCTGTGGTTCTCTTGAAGAATTTGAACGCAGATGAAGTAGTTTATGACAGACCTGTGTTGGTCTTTTAGGGGGTATTGGTGAGTATCCAGTCCCCACTTGGCGTAGTTGTTATGGCCATGTGTCAGTTGTCATGGAAGGAGGTGAAATGAGGTTGAACCCCAGAAGTAGAGGGTACCTAGCTGCCAAGAGGGCAGTCTCCCAAGTGGGCAGAGAAGGGTACCCATCAGCTTTTGGTCCCAGTTATGGAAGAAAACTGAGAGCAAATACTCTCTTGTTGAGAGACAGTCAGAAGCCATGTGTGCTGCCTTACAGGTCTGTGTGACCACGCCCATGTCAGGAGTGGCAAAACCCCAACTTTAGCACAGTGGGGGCTATTTGGAACAGAGGGCAGTGGTAAGTACCAGCTGTCTGTTACAGGAATTACAGACCCTGTTGGAAACTGTAATTTATAAGATCCTGTCAAGGGATAAAAATCCTATGGAGGAGGTACTCCCGAGTCCTTTTCAAGAGGGTATGCCACGCCTCCCGGAGACCATGTGGTATAAGGACAGGTCTAGTAGGGGGAATCCTGCTACATGGAGAGCTGTGACTGTCCGTTTACATATTAATGAACTATGTAGTTTGATTAAGTTACCGGGCAAAATATCCCTTTGGCCATTAGAATAGACAGCTGGGATGTCTTTGTAGTTGCCGTGATGCCACAAGCAACAGTGGCTAGTAGGCCATAACCTCATGAGGGGACAGGAAATGGGAGCTCCACCTGGGGCTGGATCCACATAGCCTAAAATATTAGGCTAGACAAGTGTATGCAGAGGTATCCTCAGACACTGCATGTACAAATAAAGCAACAGATGAACTATTGCGACCCAAGGTTTCTCCCTTGGCAGAGGGGAACAGGGAGTGTGGACTTGGCCATGGTCCATTACAGGAGAAGGGCCATTGGTGGCCCTCCTATCACCTTGAGGAAGCGGATATGACTATAAGTTACAGTCACACCCCTTGATCCAGCCCTGGCAATATAACTAGTACCCTGCAAGAGATAGTGAAGTACAAGCCATACAAACCCTTTCCCATGAACCCCTCCAAGATTAGTAGGATAGACTGTCAAGGACATAGCACTGACATTTGTGAGTTTTACTATTAGGGCCTGAGTACTGGTCCTAACATGCTACAGTTTATATTATTATTGTAAGCTCTGTGTTCAAGGAGCTGACAAATAGGCCATGGTACCCTGCGAAGATCATCTGGTGTAAGGGGTGGAGTGTGGGAACCTTAAACAAAGTACACCGGGTGTTTGAGGCCAATTTGAGTGCTGGGGCTCTGTCCAGTGTACACTGCATGCTCAAGGTCAATGTGCCACCTGCAGGTGCAAATGCAAGGACATAGCGATTGGACTGTATGCAATGCACAGGCATGCCTTTCTGTAGCCCAAGTATTGATGTCACTATTTGGCAAGAAGCCTATTTTGTCTAAGTTGGTATAAAGATATATTGCTGACCAGCTGGTATGAGGCTACTTTTATGTAGGGTTGGGTTCCTGTGTGTGCAATGGCTCCTATGTTTGCTGGACTACTTTGTAAGCTACTTTGAAGAACTGTTTTATCTGATGGCTCCTTGTTAGCAATGGCTACTTGGGCTGCAATAAAGACTCTCCTATATGCCTATAAACTGCTCATATCATCTTCATCCACTGCCTGGCATCAGTGAAGGTCCAGTTCCTAGAAGAGGAGGACCTGTGGCCCCACAGTTGGTGTACTTGAGCAGCATAAAGGAATAAGAACTCCGGCAGAACCCTAGTACACTGCTGTTAGGAATGCAGACTGGTGCAGCCACTATGGAAAACTGTGTGTAGCTTTCTAAAAAAATTAAAAATTGAACTTATAAATAGAAGTAATCCCACTTATACAAATATATTTTAAGAAGCCTGAAACACCAATCAAAAATATCATACGCACCCCTATGTTCATAGCAGCACTATTTACAATAGCTAAGGTCTGAAAACAGCCCAAGTGCCTATCAGTAGATGAGTGGATAACAAAGCAGTGGTACATTTACACCATGGAATACTATGCAGCTATAAAATAGAAGGATCTCATACCCTTTGAAACAGCATGGAGGGTCCTGGAGAGTATTATGTTAAGCTAAATAAAGCAGTCAGAGAAAGTTGAGTACCACACGATCTTACTCATATGTGGAATCTAATGAACAAAATAAGCTAAGGAACAAAATAGATCCAGAGACATGGAAGCATACAACAGATTGAGGAATCTCAGAGGGAAGGGGTGGGGTGAGATTAGATTAACCAAAGAATTTATATGCATATATACATAACCCATGATGTGGTTACAGCCTGGAGAATGGGTAGAGTGGGGAGGTAGGGGACAATTGGGGCAAAAGGGACATCTATAAATACTTTAAATACTTTCAACAATAAAGATATAAGTAAATAAATAAATAAATAAATAAATAAATAAATAAATAAATAAAATGGGAGATAACAATAAATAAATAAATACACCTTTGCCTTTTATTGTAGGTCTTCTCCACACTGACTAGCTTGATCAGGCTGTATGTCCCCTATCCCATCAGTTTGCATTTTGTTATTAGGAACTGATTTTATTTTGAACAGATTCATTGAAATGCATCTCCTCCGATTTTGAAAGTCTGTGTTATTGTTTGTGTTTTCACTAGAAAGCATTTACTTGCATTGTTATCTGAGTTACTGTGAAATTCTGTTTCTTTGTCAAACTTTCTTAAAATTGCTTCTTTTAGGCTTTGTGTAATTTAAATCACAAGAAATGTTAGGTAAGGCATTTTTGTTTAAAAAAATTAGTAAAATGCAACTTAAGTAATTGATTTCAGTACATATTTTAGGAAGTATGAAAGTGAGGATAGTCTGTTTTATGTGACAATAACTCTCCTTCAATTAAACATAGCAATTATTCATTCATTCATTTGTTCATTCAACAAGTATGTATTGAATGTCAAGCACTGACTTAGCCTTGATGATGGAGCAAATACAGGAAATACATCATAGTCCCTACTTTCAAAGTTTTTAGTGAGGGCCATGTATACAAATATGTATATAATATATATGTCTACAAATAATTATAATTTAAGAGATATTATGAAAAAATTTTAAAAGACATACTACAGAAAATTCTATACAATTATTTCAAATAAGGTCTACAGGTGTCCAGAAGAAATAATCGTACATTACTAGGAAGGAATTTGGGGACAGATTCACAAAAGAGGTGACATTTAGAGCTGTTAGGAATTTCAAAATACTGAAGTGACATTAAGACATTTTTACAGAAGCATCAACAGGAACCACTGCATTGGGGTATACCTATACGTGATGGTAGAGTATTCCCCCTTATTTTCGGGGGATACATTCCAACACGCAGTGGATGCCTGGAACCATGGATTGTGGGGAATCACGGGACTTGGTTGGAAAGTCTGTAAAGAGGATTCTCTGGAAGGTCGGAGGCCTCTAGGGGATTCTTACCTAAGGCAGTAGACCTAGCCTTGACTTTTCCAAACAAGTCTGAGCCCCTAGGTATTTTACTGGAATCTTTATGTTTAGACTTCAAAACGTCATTGTTTTAAAGACACTACAGATACATGTGTTTTCTCAAGGATGCTTACCCTGCTGATTGTATCTAGAGGTTAATTTTAGTTCAAGCTGTTGCTATAATAAAAGCCTAAGGAGGCAGGCGAATGGGATTGTCTGGTTCCTTTAGCCAGGAAGTCCCTTAGCCCTCTCTTTCACAGAAACATGTGTCAGAGTAATCATTCATCTGTCACTCAGGGTCTGTTGGTCAGTCCCAGCAATGGATAATGGATAGTATTGAAGCATGTACATATATGATTTTTCCTATACATACATACCCATAATAAAGTTTACTTTATAAATTAGGCACAGTAATAGAGTCACAACAAAAATAATAATAAAATAGAACAATTTAAACAATATGTTGCAATAAAGTTATGTGTGTTCTTTATCTCTCTAAAATTTTCTTACTGTATTATACTCACCTGTTCACTTAAAGGAAGTACTTTATGGCTTCTCTTTAGCATAGTTGAACTGCCAGCAATAGTACTCTTGCACTTTGGGGCCATTATTAAGTTCACTAAAGGTTATTTGAATGCACTATGGAAGTTGTTTGGACAGCTACTTAAGTGACTACTGAGTGGGTATAATATATATTGTAGATACGTTGCACCAAGGGTGATTCATGGCCTGGGTAAGACTGTCTTTTCCGAGGGCCACTTTTTGCTTTTGACTGTTTTTAGTAATTTAAAGTAATGTAGTCCAACCAAAATATACATGGATATGGATATCTGATTTGTGATATTTAAATCTGTTTTTTGTTTTTGTTTTCATTTCAGGAAGCAGAAGCACAAGCAAAGCAGCAAGCATGAACCTTAAACATTCTGCCCTACACATCCTGGAAAAGGAATCTCCATTATTTTTATAAAAGAGCAGAATTATCTTGGCTTCAAAAGAAATAGGCTGTCTTGAAATAATAGATTAGTTGGTTGTTTTTGCATGCAAACAATCAAACTGAATACATAATTAAATGTGAATGTCATGATGAGGAGAATGTGAATGAGCATAAAATTTTAAGTAGATGTTATAGAATAGTTTTGTAATCTGCCAAGACATTTTATGTACTTCAATGATTTTAAAAAGCAAACACTTTTGTACTTTGTTGGTATTATTATTGCAGCTTAAGTATATCTGTAGCTCTACATTGAGGAATTTAAAAAGGAGAGAAAGAATCTGTCTTTTGTTCCCAAATTGCCTCATTAATTTTAGTGTATCTTTTTTAGTGATGTTATTGTGACTAAAAAGTAGTTGCAGGTAATTCTGATGATATGGAGGACATTGTAATTTCCAATGGTAATTATAACATTCCCATTATTTTGTTGTTGAAACCTATATGTACTGGAGTATAGGTTTTCCAGGCTTCTAAATGTAGCCTTTCATTGCATATTTCAGTGATTAGAAAAGATGACCTCCCACAAAATAATGCATTTGTTTGACAGATTTTTTGCTTAACTACACAGCAAAATGATGTAATCATGTTTTGAAGTTGCTTGCTCCAGTGAAATATGCATACGTATGTTATGAAAGTGGGATGATAAGTACATTTAAAGTGGCATTCTTTTGTAAAGAGCTCAGACTTTTAATTAACTGTTATAAAATAGGTCAACATTAATTGCTTAATTCTGTTTTTGGGGATCTTTGCTAGCAGTATCTTAGTCGTTTCCTCCTTTTAAAATAAATTGTGATCACAAATGCTACTATCTCTCAGATATTTGACCTTTGTATTTCATCATGGCCACATAGTGTATGAATACATTAATCCAAGTACAGGGGATATTTTCTATGCCTCTATTCCAGTGAATAGTATAAGTGTCAGATAAAAAGGTCAATTTTAAAATGTTAATTCTAAAGACTTCTAAGATGACAAGAAACGTCATGGCCTGAATCACTGACCCACAAGGAATATACATTGTACTTTAGTTCCACACTATTTTATTAATAAAACACTTTTTAAAATTACTTTTTCATTGTCATTTGAAGTGTTTAAGTCTGTGCTCTTTGCAAAAATCAACATATAATGAAAACATGGCTTTGTTTACTGAGATTCAAACTTGATGTGATGCTTTAAACTAAAGTCAGTACTGTTAGAAATACAATTGATGAGTTCCTGGAGTTCTAGATAGTTTAATAATAAATTTAGGTGAGTAGTGCAAATTTTTGAGATGTAATAACAAAGAAAACATTTGGGGATGCAGTTTCTAAATTTCATTTTTAGGGCCCTAAATTTTGCAATACACACTAGAGTCAAACAAAAAAATATTCCATTGTTTTGTGTATAAAAATATGCTCTGGAGAACATTAGAGAAAACAGGGTGTTTTGTAATAGATTCTGGAAAATGTTTTTAAAAATTGGTCAATATTTTTTCCTGAGCTTTATTAAATGCTGATGATGCTACTTTTAATAATCTGTGTGGACATTTTCCTTTATTTTAGTATCAAATAAGTTAACACTATCAAAAACAGTCTTCAAAAATAGATGACCTTTTTGAGATGTTTGTATCTACTAGACTGTACCTTACAATTAACAGATATGTATATTTAAAGTAAAAGGTTGGATTGAGTCTTCCTAAAGTGAAATCTTTCATTTTGTCAGCTGAACACTATATGTCTGGTAGATACAAGAACAGGAAGGTAAATTCTGATTATTAAGGTGAGTTTTATAAAGAATTTTCACAAAATTTGCCTGCATAATTATATTGATACAACCAACTTTATCCATTAATCAGTTGAGAGACATCAAGTTGTTTCCACTTTTGGCTATTATACATAATTCTGCTATGAATATTCCTATACAATTTTTTTTTCAAAATTTGTTTTGTTTTCTAGAGTGTATATATAAGTCATGTGGTAGTTCTATGTTTAAAAATTTGAGGATCTGCCAAAATTTTCCAAAGTTGCTGCACTATTTTGCATTCTCACCAGCAGTATATGAGGATATAATTTCTTCATTTTCTGCCTGACAGTTGTTATTATTTGTCTTTTTTAATATAATCATTTTAGTGGCTGTAAATTTATATCTCATTATAATTGTGATTTAAACATCTTTCCATGTGATTATGATTATTTATATAACCACTTTATAAAAATATCCTTTCAAATACACTATCCATTTTCAACTAGGTTATATTTTCTTTTTTTTTTAATTAAATCTTTATTGTTCAGATTATTATATTTGTTCCTCTTTTTCCCCCCCATAACTCCCCTCCTCCCAGTTCCCGCCCCACCCTCCGCCCTCACTCCCCACCCATTATCCTCATCCATAGGTGCACGATTTTTGTCCAGTCTCTTCCCACATCTCCCACACCCCTTTCCCCAGCAAGAATAGTCAGTCCATTCCCTTTCTATGTCCCTGATTCTATTATAATCACCAGTTCATTCTGTTCATCAGATTATTTATTCACTTGATTCTTAGATTCACTTGTTAATAGATGCATATTTGTTGTTCATAATTTGTATCTTTACCTTTTTCTTCCTCTTCCTCTTCTTAAAGGATACCTTTCAGCATTTCATATAATCCTGGTTTGGTGGTGATGAACTCCTTTAGCTTTTCCTTATCTGTGAAGCTCTTTATCCGACCTTCAATTCTGAATGATAGCTTTGCTGGATAAAGTAATCTTGGCTGTAGATTCTTGGCATTCATCACTTTGAATATTTCTTGCCACTCCCTTCTGACCTGCAAAGTTTCTGTTGAGAAATCAGCTGACAGTCATATGGGTATTCCCTTGTAGGTAACTGAGTTTCTTTCTCTTGCTGTTTTTAAGATTCTCTCTTTGTCTTTTGCTCTTGGCCTTTTAATTATGATGTGTCCTGGTGTGGTCCTCTTTGGATTCCTTTTGTTTGGGGTTCTCTGCGCTTCTTGGACCTGTATGTCTATTTCTTTCACCAGGTGGGGGAAGTTTTCTGTCATTATTTCTTCAAATAGGTTTTCAATATCTTGCTCTCTCTCATCTTCTGGCACCCCTATAATTCTGATGTTGGTACGCTTGAAGCTGTCCCAGAGGCTCCTTACACTATCTTCGTATTTTCGGATTCTTTTTTCATTTTGCTTTTCACATTTCAATTCTTTGACTTGATTCTTGCACTCCTCTGGTCCGCTGTTGGGTGTCTGTATAATATTCTTTATTTCAGTCCGTGTATGCTTAATTTCTAGTTGGTTCTTTATCACAACATCGAGGGTCTCATTAGATTTCTTGTAGATCTCAATAAGTTTATCGGCGGCTTCTAGACAGTTCTTGAGAGACCTTAAAAGTGTGGTTCTGAACTCAATATCCTCCACTGACAGTTTTGTCCTGTTTCTTTGTCTCTGCATTTTTTATGCTTTCTTGGTGCACCCCCTAGTGGTCTTTGTGCACAGTCTTGTTGTAGTTAAGCCTTGATTGTTGTAGTTAATACTAGGGGGATTTAATCTCCAGGCCAACTGTCTGTGAGAATCAGCTGTGTCTGCAGTGGGAAAACTTCTGTCCTCTGGGGAGGTGCTAATCTAGCCTTTGCCTGAGGCTATCCGGCAAATGGCTCTGTGCAGTGCTTGGGCGGGGCGGGTCGCACGGGATCAAGAGGGCGGGCGGAGGGAGCAGTTATGGTTGCTCTCAGTCCTGTCCCCAGGGGCTCTGCCTCTCTGAGTCCCAGCAACCGCTGTAAACCTCGGAGAGAAAGCTGCCTTCGAGTTCTGACCGAAGCCAGAAAGTCCCGCTTCTCCCGTTTGAGTCTGGGTCCCTAAAGACTCGCCCATATCTGGAGCTCAGAGTCTGCGACTCCCTCCCTATTGAAAACGCCAACCACACCCTCAGCCACCAGCCGGCTCTGCATGCACTCCGCACCTTAGTATTTGACTTCAGCACTGCGCCTCCTCTGAGTGTCCGTATGCGTTTCTCTTTCCTCCTAATTGTAGGACTTCCACTCAGCCAGCGTTCCTGTGGTTCTGGGTGATGTCCATTCCATCTTTTAGTTGTATTTTTGAAGTGGTTGTTCGAGGCAGCAAACTCCAGCGTTAACCTATGCCGCCATCTTGGTTCTCCTAGGTTATATTTTCATTCTTAAATTGCAAGTGTCCTTTACACAGTATATTCAGAAAACATGTCTTATCAGATATGCGATTTGCAAAGATGTTCTCCCATTCCATGGATTGTCTTATTTTCTTTTTTTATATTCTATATTTTTTAAATTTATTTTTGCAATTACAATTTACATTTAATATTTTGTTGTATTAATTTCAGGTGTAGAGCATAGTGGTTAGACAAATAATAAACTGTTCTCCCTGATATTTCCAGCACCTGCCTGGCACAATATATACTTATTACAATATAATTGACTGTATTTCCTATACTGTGCTTTACATCCTCATGACTATTTTGTAATGAACAATCTGTACTTCTCAATATTTTCACCTTTTTTCAGCTAGTACCCCAATCCACCTCCCCTCTGGCAACCATCAATCTGTTTTCTGTATCTGTGAGTCTGATATATATATATATATATATATATATATATATATATATATATATTCATTATATTTTACATATAAGTGAAATAATATGGTCTTTGTCTTTCTCTGACTGTTGACAGTTCATTTATCAAAATATGCTCTAAGGAGGTTGGATAACTGGATGAAAGAAGTGAAGGGATTAAGAAGTACAAATTGGTAGTTATAAAATAGTCATGGGGATGTAAAATACAGCATAGGGAATAATATAGTCAATAATATTGTTAGGGAGCCTGACATGGTGGTGGACTAGGAGAAAGCTACATTGACCTTCCACTGGGACCAAATTGGAATTCCAACTAAAATATAGAAAAATCATTCTGAATAACCAACTGAAAACTAGCTGGAGAAAGCCTGATAACCAAGGACTTAAAGAGGAGGCCACATCAAGACTGGTAGGAAGTGTGGAGGTGTGAGGTGGCTTGTCAGCCTCCCACAGGCAGTAGCTGAAGTTCTGGAGAGATTCTCAGCTGTGGGAGTTCCCTCTGAGAAGTCTGGAGTCTATCCTCCAAACCAGGCTCCACAGCCCAGAGCACCAGAACTGGGAAAAGTGCTCACATAACATCTGGCTTTGAAAAGAAATGGGGTTTCTGTCCACCAGGGAGCGATGGCACTCTCTTAAAGGGCCAATGAACAAAAAGTTTGTTTGTAGCCATTCACCTTGAGCTTCAGTAGAGGGAGAGCAGAGTGGACTACCACTGTGTGAGGGGAGTCTGGAGTTGGTGGCCTTGGGGAGAGACCTGAGACAACAGGCTCCTGGATCCCTGTGCTGAGCCATTCCCTTATACTGCAGAAGCCATCATTATCAGGCAGACAGTTACCATCCAGGTAGCATTAGCTTGCGGGGGAAGTGATAGCCACATATTTTGAGATCCCGCTCATCCCACTCTGTGGAGATTAAGCCCTGACTACAGCCAGATGATCATTAAGTGACTAAGACTGACAGCCTGCAGGCAGAGGCGGATCCTCGTATGCTTTGAGTCTTTGCTTGATCTGCTCCTGGGCCTGGGACTAGTAAATGCATAATGTAGTGCTCAGCTTGGTCCTTTCCATAAGCACACAGGCCCAGCAGAGGAAGCCACAAGCTATGGGTTGCTGACAGCTCCAAACAGGTTGCTCAGAGCCAAACCCAGACAATGTCTGACAGTGGTCTGCACCAGAGACCCTCTGAAGAGGCTAAGACCAGTACACCTAGTTTCCAGCTTCAGACAACAGAACAGGATCCAATAAGCTTCACAAGCAGCATATCCACAGGCAGATAGTGGCAGGCAACAAATCCTGCTGAGGTGGATTCATTTTATGTGATTAGCATCTACACAGCAGCCTGCACGCTGTGTTGGGAGTTGGGCCTCACTCTCAGACAGCCTGAGGGTTGAGCCCACAAACAAAAAGACCAATAGCAATCAAGACTCAATAACAACAGGAGGGACCACAAAACGTGCACAAGGGACATCCTTAGAAAACCCAGTTCTGGTGATCAGGTACACTGTGCCAATAGGGCCCACTGATCACCTACTTCATAACTCCACCATACAAAGACTGTGAGTCATATCAGATGTATCTAATACATAGAAACAAACACAAACAGGCAACCAAAGCGGGGAGACAAAGAAACAGGTTCCAAATGAAGGAACAAGATAATTCTCCAGAAGAAGAGCTAAATAAAGTAGAGGTAAGCAATTTATCAGCAATAGAGCTCAGAGTAATGATTATAAGCATGCTCAACAGTATGAAAAAAGACATAGCAGCCATAAGAAAGGATCAGTCAGAAACAAAGAATGCCATATCTGAAATTAAGAATACACTGAAAGGAATAAAAAGCAGGCTCAATGAAGCAGAGGATTGAATCAGTGATTTGGAATACAATGTAGAAAAAATCCCCAATCAGAGCAGCAAAAAGAAAGAAGACTCAGACAAAATGAGGATAGTTTAACGGATCTTTGTGACAACAAGGAGCACAACAACATCCATGTGATAGGGGTACCAGAAACAGAACTGAGGAAACAAGGGATTGAGAACCTATTTGAAGAAATAATGTCTGAAAACTTTCCTAACCTGGTGAAAGAAAAAGATATACAAGTCCAGGAAGCTCAGAGACTCACAAACAAGATGGACCCAAAGAGGCCCACATCACAACACATCATAATTAAAATGTCAAAAGCTAAAAACAAAGAGATAATCTAGAAAGCCACAAAGGAAAGGCAGTAAGTGACCTACAAGGCAGCTTCCATAAGACTGTCAGGTGATATCTCAACAGAAACATTTCAAGTGGGAAGGGATTGGCATGAACTATTCAAAGTGAAGAAAAGCAAGGACCTACAACCAAGGCTACATTAACTTGCAAGGCCATCATTTAAAATTGAAGGAGAAATAAAGAGCTTCCCAGACAAGAAAAACCTAAAATAGTTTGCTACCACCAAACCAGCATTACAAGAAATGTTGAAGGGTTTGCTTTAAGAAGTGTAAGAAGAGCCCAGACAGTGTGGCTCAGTGGTTGAGCATCAACCTATGAATCATGAGACCACGGTTCAATTCTAAGTCAGGGCATATGTGTGGGTTGCAGGTTTGATCCCCAGTGTAGGGCATACATGAGGCAGCCAATCAATGATTCTCTCTCATCATTGATGTTTCTATGTCTCTCTCCCTCTCCCTTCCTCTGTGAAATCAATATATATATATACATATACATACATATATATATATTAAAAAAAAGTAAAAGAAGAAAAACAAAACAGAGGAATATAGTTAAAAAATAAAACGGAAATAAATACATACCTATCAATAATCACTTTAAATGTAAATTGTTTAAATGCTTCAATTAAAAGGCATGCAATAGCTGAATGGAGAAGAAAACATGCTATCTTCAAGAGAGTCACCTCAGACCAAAAGATACATACAGAATAAAAGTAAAAGAATGGAAAAATATATTTCATGCACCTGGAAAGGGAAAAAAGCAATATTTATATTTGACAAAATAGACTTTAAAATCAAGGATATAGTAAGAGACAAAGGACACTACATAATGATAAAGGGATCAATCCAACGAGATATAACCCTTGTAACTATTTATGCACCCAATATAGGAGCCCCTAAATATGTAAAGGAAATCTTGATGGACATAAAGGGAGAGGTTTACAGTAATACAGTTATAACAGGAGATTTTAACACCCCATTTACATCAATGGGTAGATATTCCAGATAAAATAAGGAGATGGCAGCCTTAAGTGACACACTGTATCAAAAGGATTTAGTTGATATCTTCAGAGCATTTCACCCCAAGTCATCAGAGGAATGTTTTCTAGAATAGAGCACATGTTAGGGCACAAAAACAATTCTCAATAAATTTAAGAAAATTAAAATTCTATAAAGCATCTTCTCTGACCAAAATGCTACGAAATTTGAAATCAACCACAGGAATAAAACTGAAAAACACACAAAGACATAGATGCTAAATAACATATTACTAAACAATGAATGGGTTAACAACGAGATCAAGAAAGAAATCAAAAGATGGCATAAAACAAAATAAAATGAGAACAAAACAACCCAAAATCTGTGGGACACAAGGGAAATCAGTCTTAAAAGAGAGATTCATAGCATTACAGGCTTATCTCAAAAAACAAATAAACAAGAAAAAGCTCAAATGAGCACTAACTTTACACTTAAAGGAACTAGAAAAATGACACAAACAAATTCAGAGTCAGTAGAAGGAAGGAAATAATAAAAATCAGAGCATAAGTAAATGAAAATACAAAAGATCAAAGAAACCAAGAGCTGGTTCATTAAAAAGATAAACAAGAATGACAAACCTTTAATGAGACTCATCAAGAAAAAAAGAGCCCTAGCCAGTTTAGCTCAGTGGATAGAGCATCAGCCTATGGAATAAAAGGTCCCAGGTTCAATTCTGGTCAAGGGCATGTACCTTAGTTACAGGCTTGATCTCCATGCAGGAGAAAACCAACTGATGCATCTCTCTCACATTGATGTTTCTCTCTTTCTTTCTCCCCTTCTAATCTCTAAAAATCCATGGAAAAATATCTTCTGGTGAGGATTAACAAAAAAGAAAAAGAGAGAGAGGACCCAAATGAATAAAATCAAAAATGAAAGAGGAGAGGTGACAATTAACCCCAGAGAAATACAAAAGATTGTAAGAAAATATTACAAAAAATATGAATAACTATATGCCAACAAATTGGACAATATGGAAGAAATGGATAAATACCTAGAAACATACAACCTTCTGAAACTACATCAACAAGAGTCAGAGAATCCTAATACACAGATTACGGCTAGTGAAATTGAAGCAGAAAAAGAAAAAACCTCCTAACAAACAAAAGTCCTGGAAATGATGGCTTTACAGGTAAATTTTACCAAACATTAATAGAAAATGAACACCAATCTTTCTCAAAATAATCCAAAAAGATTCAAGAGGAGGGAAGACTCCCAAGCTCATTTTTTTTTTTTTTGTATTTGTACAGGTGACTTTTATTTTCTTCTTTATATATATATTTTTAAATAATTAAATCTTTCTTGTTCAGATTATTACAGTTGTTTCTCTTTTCTTTGTTTCCTTCTCAGTTTCATTCTTCAATGCCTTATAGTTTTCCAAGTACTGGTCTTTTACCTTCTTGGTTAAATTTATTCCTGCATACCTTATTTTTGTTGTTGTTGTTGCAATAGTAAATGGGTTTTCTTAGATTCTCTTTCTGATTGTACATTATTGATATGTAAAATTGTGACCAATTTCTGGATATTAATTTTGTATCCTCCTACTTTGCCAAATTCATTCATTAGATCTACTAATTTTTTCCTTGAATCTTTAGGGTTCTCTATATACAATATCATGTCATCTGCAAAGTGTGACAGTTTGAGTTCTTCTTTTCCAATTTGTTGCTATGACTTCCAGTACTATCTATACTGATAAAAGGGTAATATGCTAATTAGACTGGATGTCTTCTGGATGACCTTCTGGACGTCCTTTCTGACAAAGCTGGGCCTGGATGAAGCCACCTGGGATCAAGGGCACTTGTGGTCAGCCTGGGCAAAGCTCCCTGTGGTCCTGGGTGCCTGCGGCCAGCCCGGGCAAAGCTGCCCATGGTCCCAGGCACCTGAGGCCGGCCCGGCGAAGCTGTCTTGGGTCCCAGGTGCCTGCAGCTGGCCAGAGGGAGAGAAGCCCAGGTTCTGGGTGTAGGGGCTGAGGCAGAAGTGGTTAAGGCGGATCAGGCCTGCAAGGGGGCAGTTAGGGATGATCAGACCAGCAAGGGAGCAGTTAGGGGCGATCAGGCAGGCAGAGGTGATTAGGGGTGATGAGGCAGGTAGGCAGGCGAGCAGTTAGGAGCCAGCAATCCCAGATTGCGAGAGGGATGTCTGACTGTCAGTCATTTGGTCTTTTAGTCATATATAAAAGGCTTTTATATATATAGACTAGAGGCCTGGTGCAAAAAATTTGCACTCGGGGGGGAAGGGGGGGTCCCTCAGCCCGGCCTGTGCCCTCTCGCAGTCTGGGACCCCTCGGGAGATAATGCCCTGCTGGCTTAGGCCTGCTCCCGGGTGGCAGAGGGCAGGCCCAATCCCTAGGTGCAGGCCCTGGTCGGGCTCAGAGCAGGGCCGATTGGGGAGTTGGGGCGCCGCCCCCTGTCATGCACAGAGCAGGGCAGATTGGGAGGTTGCGATGCCACCCTCAGTCACACTCAAGGCAGGGTCGATGGGGAGGTTGTGGCACCACCCCCTGTCACGCACAGAGCAGGGCCAATCAGGGGGTTGGGGTGCTGCCCCCTGTCATGCACAGAGCAGGGCCCATCAGGGGGGTTGGGGCTCTGTACCCTGTCACGCACAGAGCAGGGCCCATCAGGGGGTTGAGGAGCTCCCCCCTGTCACTCACAGAGTAGGGCCAATAGGGTAGTTGGCGCACCGCCCCCTGTCACACACAGAGCAGAGCGGATCAGGGGTTGGGGCACCGCCCTCTATAACCCACAGAGCAGGGCCAATCAGGGGGTTGAGGCGCCATCACTGTCACACTCAGGGCAGGGCCGATGGGGAGGTTATGGCTCTACCCTGTCACACAAAGAGCAGGGCCCGTGGGGGGGGGGGTTGGGGCACCGCCCTCTATGACCCACAGAGCAGGGCCGATCAGGGGGTTGGGGCGCTGCCACTCTCACACTCAGGGCAGGGCTGATGGGGAGGTTATGGCTCTATCCTGTCACACACAGAGCAGGTCCCGTGGGGGGGGGGGTTGGGGTGCCGCACCCTGTCACACACAGAGCAGGGCCCATCAGGAGGTTTGGGCGCTGTCCCCTGTCACTCTGATCCCAGTGTCGGGAGGCCTCGCGGCTCCGCTGATCCCGGTGCTGGGAGGCATATTACCCTTTTACTATATAGCATAGAGGCCTGGTGCACGGGTGGGGGCCGGCTGGTTTGCCCTGAAGGGTGTCCTGGATCAGTGTGGGGGTCCCCACTGGGGTGACTGGTCAGCCTGGGTGAGGGGATGATGGCTGTTTGCAGCTGGTCACACCCCTTTCACTGTAGGGGTCCCCACTGGGGTGCCTGGCCAGTCTGGGTGAGGGGCTGAGGTCTGTTTTCAGCCTGGTGGGTGACTGAAGCTCCCAACTGCTCCTTTTTTTTTTTTTTTTTTAATTCTGGGCCAGCTTTAGCTCTCGCTCCAGCTCTGAGGCCTCTGCTGCTAAAAGCAGGTATCTGGTTTGTTTGTGTTCTATAATTGAAACTCTTTATCAACTCCACCTCTGAGATCCTGGCTCGCTGAAAGCAGGTTTCTGGGGTTTTGTTTAGCTTCTATATTTGTTACAATGTTTCAAACTGCCAGCTCAGAGGCCGGCAAGGCAGGTGGGGAACGTTGGAGACCACCGTCACTGAAGCAAGCAAGCCTCATTCATGTTCGCTTTAAGCTGCCTGGCTGCCAGCCACCATCTTTGCTGGCAGTTAATTTGCATATCTCACTGATTAGCCAATGGGAAGGGTAGCGGTCGTATGTCAATTACCATGTTTCTCTTTTATTAGATAGGATGTGTGCTGAATTTTATCCAATGCTTTTTCTTCAACTATTGATATGATCATGTGATTTTTATTTCTTCCTTTGTTTATGTGATGTATCACATTTATTTATTTGATAATTTTGTACCAACCTTGCATCCCTGGGATAAATCCCATTTGGTCATGCTGTATGATCTTTTCAATGCACAGGAATTGATTTGCTAATATTTTGTTGAGTATTTTAGCATCTATGTTCATCAGGGATATTGGCCTGTAATTCTCTTTCTTTCTAGTGTCTTTATCTGATTCTGGATTTAGGATACTGCTGGCCTCGAAAAAAACATCATGGAAGTCTTTCTTTCTCTTAAATTTTTTGGAATATTTTTAGGAGTGTTGGTATTAGTTCTTTTTGAATGTTTGGTAAAATTCACCCGTGAAGCCATCTGATCCAGGACTTTGGTTTGCTGGGATTACTGCTTCATTTTCTTAGCTGCTATTGGTCTATTCAGGTTTTCTGATTCTTCCTGATTCAGTTTTTGAAGATTGTATGTTTCTAAGAATTTGTCCCTTTCTCCCTCGTTTTTCAATTTGTTGGCATATAGTTATTCATATTTTTTTTTTTACAATTCTTTATATTTCTGTGGTGTGAGCTGTTACTTTGCCTCTTTAATTTCTGATTACATTTATTTAGGTCCTCTTTCTTTTTTTATTGATGTGACTGGTTAAAGTTGAATAAAACTTTTTTTTTGTCTTTTTGAAGAATCAGCTCTTGGATTCATTAATGTTTTGTGTTGTTTACTTCACTTTTATGTCATTTATTTCCATTCTGATATTTATTATTTCCTTCTGTCTACTTATTCTAGGTGTTCTTTTTCTAATTTTTTTTTTTTGGTGTGGTTTGTTTGTTTATTTGAGATTTTCTTGCTTCTAGAGGTAGGCTTATAATGTTATGAACTTTCCTGTCAGGACTGCTTTTCCTGGGTCTCATATAGATTTTATTTTGTTGTGTGTTCATTTTCATTTGTGTCCAGGTAATTTTTTTATTTCTTCCTTGATCACATTGTTAACCCAGTGATGTTCAATAACATGCTATTGATCATGTGCTTAACCTCCATGTGCTTGAATTTTTTTGAGTTTTTTTATTGTAATTGATTTCTCATTTCATGCCTTTGTGATCCCAGAAGATGTTTGATATGATTTCAATATTTTTAAAATTTTTAAGTCTTATTTTGTGTCTTAAGATTTGGTCTATCTTTGAGACTGTTCCATGTGCACTTGAGAAGCATATATATTTTGTGGCTTTGGGATAAAATGTTCTGTAAATATCAATTAAATCCATCTGATCTGGTGTATTGTTTAGGGTTGCTGTTTTCTTGTTGATATTTTGTTTGGAGGATCTATCCTGTGATGACTTTGTTGTGTTAAAGTCCCTTACTATGACTGTAATGCTGTTGATCTCTCCCTTACAGCCCACTAAGAGTTATTTTTATATATTTATGTGCTCCATACAAATCTGATGATTTCTCATTCTATTTATTTAAAAAATGACATTGGGATTTGGATGGGGATTGCATTAAATCTGTGCATTGCTTTTGGTATTATGGCCATTTTAACTATGTCGATTCTTCCAATCCATGAACTCTGGATATTTTTCCATTTTATTGAGTTTATTTCGATCTATTTTAATAATCCTTTGAAATTTTCAATGTATAGGTTTTGCACATTCTTTGTTAACTTTATTCCTAGGTATTTTAATCTTTTGGTTGCAATTGCAAAATGAATTTTTTTCATTTCTTTTTCTGAAGTTTTGTTGTTAGTATACAGGAAGGCAATGGGTTTTTGCACATTGCTTTTGTATCCTGCAACTTGACTATATTTGTGTATTGTTTCTAATAGTTTGTTGTTGTTTGTGGAGTGTTTAGGGTTTTCTATATATAGAAACATGTCATCCACCAAAAATGACAGTTTGACTTTTTTCTTCCCTATATGGATGCCTTTTATTTCTTTCTCTTGTCTTATTGCTCTGGCTAGGTCTTCCAGCACTATGTTGAATAAGAGTTGTGGGAGTGGACATCCTTGTCTTGTTCCTGACCTTAGAGTAAAAGCTTTCAGTTTTTCACAATTTAGTATGATATTAGCTGAGGGTTTATCATAGATGACCTTTACTATGTTGAAGTACTTTCCTTCTATTCCTACATTATTGAAAGTTTTAATCATAAATGGATGTTGTGTCATATCAAATGCTTTTCTGCATCTACTGATAAGATAATATGATTTTTATCATTTCTTTTGTTAATGTGCTGTATTACATTTATTTATTTGAGTATGTTGAGCCATCCTTGTGCCCCTGGAATGAACCCCACTTGATCCTAATGCATTAATTTTTTAATGTACTGTTGTATTCGATATGCTAGTATTTTGTTTAGGATTTTGCAGCTGTATTCATCTGAGATATCAATCTGTAATTTTCTTATTTTGTGTGCTATCTTTGCCAGATTTTGGTATCAGGGTTATATTGGCCTCATAGAATGTGTTAGGAAGTATTGCCTCTTCTTCAATTTTTTAGAAGTTTGAGAAGGATAGGTTTTAAATCTTATTCGAATGTCTGGTAGAATTCACTGTTGAAGCCATCTGGTCATGGATTTTGTTTTTTTGAGAGGATTTTTATGTTACTTTCAATTTCCTCATTGCTGATTGGTCTATTTAGATTTTCAATTCTTCATCATTTATTCTATGAATTCTAGGAACTCATCCATTTTTTCTTGGTTATTAAATTTGGTGGCATATAGTCTTTCATAATATTCTAATTGATCCTTTATATATTATGAAGTCTGTGGTGACTTATCCTCTCTTATTTCTGATTTTTTTATATGGGTCTTTTACCTTTTTTTCTTAGTGAGTTTAGCCAGGGGTTTGTCAATTTTATTAATCTTTTCAAAGAACCAACTCTTTGTTTTATTAATTTTTGTAAGATCTTTTTGTTCTCTAGCTCATTCAAGTATACTTTTTTATTATTTCCTTTCTTCCACTGATTTTAGGTTGCTTTTGGTATTTTTTTTTTCTAGTTCCATTATTGGTGGTATTAGGTTTTTTACTTGGGATTCTTTTTTTTTTTTTTTTTTTTTTTTTTTTTTTTTAGTTAAACCTGTAATGGTATAAACTTCCCTTTTATTACAGCTCTTGCTGAATCCCAGAAGTTTTTATATGTTGTATTGTCATTCTAATTGATCTCTATATATCTTTTGATCTCATTTTTATTTCCTCTTTGACCCAGTTATTTTGTGGTAGTATGTTGTTTAATCTCCACATAGTTGTGGGTTTCTTTACTTGCTTTTTGCAGTTGATTTCCAATTTCAAGGCATCATGGTCACAGCATATGCTTGGAATAATTTCAATGTTCTTAAATTTATTGATGCTAGTTTTGTGAGCCAACATATGGTTTATCCTTGGGAATGTTCTGTGTATACTGAACAAGAATGTATAATCTGATATTCTGGGATGAAAAGCTCTCTAAATGTCAATTATGCCCATTTGGTCTAGTGTTTCATTTAAGACTGATATTTCTTTATTGATTTTCTGCTTGGTTGATCTGTTTAGAGCTGTCAATGGAGTATTAAGGTCCGTGAATATGACTGTTTTGTTCTGTTTCTCCCTTTAGTTTTGTGAGTAGTTGTTTTATGTATTTCCGTGCTCTCTGATTGGGTGCATATATATTAAGAAGTGTTATGTTCTCTTGATATACCGTGCCATTTATCATTTTAAAGTGTCCATTTTTGTCCGTTGTTATTTTGAAATCTATTTTGTCAGATATAAGTATGGCTACACCTGCTTTTCTGTGGATATTATTTGCTTGGAGAATCATTGTCCACCCTTTTACTTTGAATCAACCTTTGTCTTTGAAACTTAGATGTGTCTCTTGTAGGCAGTATATACTTGGGTTTTATTTTTTGATCCACTCTGCCTCATTTCTGTGCTTCTTTATTAGTGAATTCAGACCGTTTATATATAGGGCAGTTATTGATGTGTGAGGATTTCCTACTGACATTTTATCTTTTGTTTTCTGGTAGCTCTGTGTCTCCATTGGTTCTTTTTCTTTGTTTATTTCTGTTGTTTTTGTTTGGTGGTATTCCATACTTCTTTCCTCTGCTTCCTCTTTTTTTATGCTATGTGTCTTGATTTGTGTGATTTTTTTTTTATGTGTGGTTACTATTAAGTTTATAAAATATATACTTGCATATATACAGTAGTTTTTTTTCTTTTGAGTGCATTTGATCTTCCTCCTTCTCTGCCAGTTCAAACCTTTACCCCCCTTTTTATGTTTTTGTTATCACAAATTATCCCTGTTTATGCTGTAAGTTATTTTGTGATCGTACTCATAGTTTTGTATTGACCTTATGTTCTTTGTTTCAGGTAGAATAACTCCCTTGAGTATTTCTTGCAAAGGAGGTTTTCTTCCTGATAAAATCCCTCAGATTCTTTATGTCTTAGACTATCTTTACTTCTCCTTCATATTTAAAGGGTAATTTTGCTGAATATATTATTCATGGCTAGTAATTTCTCTTTTTCAGAAATTTGAATATTTGGTTCAATTCTCTTTTGACTTGTAGAAATTCTGCTGAAATGTCAGATGAAATTGTTATGGGTTTTCCCTTGGAAGTCACTTCCTTTTTTTGTAGCTGTTTTGAGAATTTTTCATTTGTCATTAATTTTTGACAGTTTTAATAGCAAGTGTCTTGGAGAGGGTCTGTTTTGAATCAAGGTAACTAATGGTTCTGTTTGCTTTTGGGATTCAAGTATGTATTTCTTTCCACAGATTTGGGAAGTTCTTATGCACTATTTGTTTGAATGCACTCTCTTTTCCTTGCTCCCTCTCTTGCTCTTCAGAAATGCCAATTTTTCTAATATTGATTCTTCTGATAGAGTGAGATAGGTTTTGTAGAGCTCTTTCATTTCTCTTTATGCTCAGGTCTCTCTCTTCTTTCCTCTCTATCATTTCCAGATTCATATCTTCAATATCACTAATTCTTTCTTCTACCTGGTTGGCTCTGTTTTCTGTGCTCAGTAGTTTCACTCTTAATATCCTTAATTGCATACATCATTTCCAGGATTTCTGATTGGTTCTTTTGTAAAATTTAAATCTCTTAGGTAGAGTACTCATTTTGTTTATTGATTTATTTTTCTGGGTGCACTGAATTGCCTGTCTGTATTTTCTTGCATCTCATTGAGTATTTTCAGAACTGAAATCTTGAAATCTCTGTCATTTATATCACATATTTCCATGTTTTCCACCTTGCTTTCTGGGGATTTTTCATTTTCTTTCTGATCATCCTTGTTACTGTGGTTATTCATGGTATTTGCTTTTCTCCTTTGCATAGGCATGTATGCCTGTCTATATTAATGGCCTTCTATATAGCAGCTTTTTCTGAAGAGGTCTTTTTGTTATTTTCCAGTGGATGTTGCTGAATTGCAACAGTTTTATCTCTGGGATCTCCCAGTACTGACCTCCACAGCCTCCATAAGACAGTACAGCTGCACTGCTTGGGAATGGGGTTTGTTTTGCCCTCACCATAATGGTGACCCTAGACCTTCATGAGTTACCTCCCAAGCAACCAGCCTGGGGATCAGTCACAGAGGGAAACAGTGGCTCTACTACAATAGCTCTTGGTTTATAGATAACTAGAGGTGCACAACATGCGGGGGGAGGCGCATCCCTCAGCCTGGCCTGCACCCTTTAGAAGTCCAGGAGCCCGTGGGGAGTGGGCCTAAGCTGTCAGTTGAACATCCTTAGCGCTGCCTCGGCAGTGGGAGAGGCTCCTGCCACCACCGGTGAACTTGGCGGCTGTGAGTCCAGCTTGTGGATGAGCCGGGCTCCCCCTGTGGGAGCACACTGACCACCAGGAGGCAGTTCCTGTGTTGAGTGTCTGCCCCTTGGTGGTCAGTGCACATCATAGTGACTGGTCATTCTGCTGTTCCATCAATTTGCATATTAGTCTTTTATTACATAGGATATGCTCTGTGACCTGACTCCAAGGGCAAATGGAGTTGAGTTTGGGGAGTTCAAGTGGAAGAAGGGCTCTGTGGTTCCTTTTCTTTGTCTGAAAAACCATTGCCAGGCTGGACAGTAGAGAGCTACATGGCAGAACCCTGTGTTCTGTTAGGCATCTGTTGGCCCAGTCACTGTTTGCTCTGCTGGTTTGCATTAGCCCTGCTGAGCTGCCCTCTGCAGCTCTCTGTTCATCCAGGCCAAAAGTAGCACCTGAAACCCTAGTTTTCACCTCTCTACAGTGCTGGGTCTGCAGGCTATCTATGCTTTCCTCCCTTCTCATCTCCCTGTTTATTCCCAGTTGCCCTCTTTTAGATGTTTCATTGTGCATGTCTCTCAGGTGTGTGTCTGTGTTGAACGGGAATTTCTTAGTTGAATTATAGTTGGTTAAACCTTATTGAAATTTCAGGGAGAGAGGACCAGGTGCACTCTCCAAACACCATTCCTTTGATGTCATCTGAACATATGTGTGTATTGTTTTCTGACTGGTTATTTTTATGGTTTGTATGTTCTTTTTAATACTGTTGTAGTTCTTGCTTATTTCCTTATGCATCATATAAACACTACTTTGAACTTTATTTCTGATATATAGCTTGTCTCTGTTTATTTTGCTCTTTTTCTGGGGATTCCTCCTTTTCTTTCATGTAAGTCTTCTTTCCTTGTCTCCACATTTTAGCTTTCTCTTTGTGTTTGTTTCTATGTATTAGATAGAACTGCTATGACTCCCAGTCTTCATGGGGTGGCTTTATGTGATGGGTGTCCTGTGGGACCCAGTGGTGAAGCCTTCTTAATCTACTGAGCTGGGTGCACTAAGCAATTTCCCTTATGTGAGTTATGTGGGCCCTCCTGTTGTTGGGTGTTTATTGCTGTTGGCCCTTTCATTGGTGGTATTGACCCTCAGGCTGGCTGACTGTGAGGCTCAACCCCAACCACATTATGCAAGCTGCTGTGCAGGTGCAGTCTCAAGGTATCTTGTTGAGCTCAGTGGCATAATCTTCCAGATCACCTGTGCTCTGTACCACAGGAATGTCTCTTGTGGGTTATGTGTACTCCATGTTGTAGTGTAGGCTTGATTACTGTTGGCCTTTTCATGAGTGAAGTTAACCCTTCAGGCTGGGGTACTACAGATGTAAATCTTGATCACCATGTATGAGATGCTGTGCAGGGGCTAGCTAGCCCATGAGGCTGAGTTGTTCCCAGAAGTGTTTGGTGCCTACTGGGACACCCCTTTTATGTGTGCTGCTCTTATGGCATGTTGGGTTGAGCTCTGGTGTGGTGTAAAGCCCACCACTGGTTGTGTTGGTTCTGGATCCACTTGGGTGGGTTTCAGATGCAGGTTGCCTTCATATGTTGTGTGTAACTGGCCTTTGGCTACCTGTCTGTAGCTACCAGACTTTTCACTGTTTGTGACTGCACCTATTAGATTTTCATGTGTATGGGAGGGGCCAATCTGTGTAAAAGAGTAAGCTTCTTTCAGTTCACAGCTGGGAGGAGATCTGTGATAGGACCAAGGTTCCCTGAAGTCCACCTCTACCTGTTAGCTACTCTGTCTACCACCTGAGGTTGCCTAGTATTTCTCTAGAGCCTTCCCAATAGAGAGTACATGATAACCCAGGCTAGCTGAAATAGGGTTAATGGGTCCCCTATTTAGGGATCAGGCAGTCAGGTACTCAATGAGGGGAAATTAGTCCTTGCTTCAAAGCCACGTCCCTCAGTCACTGACAGAGTCTCTAACTCTAGTTTTCCCTCAGGGGCTCACTGCAGGTTCAGGTTTATTATAGCCACCCATCTCCACTGCAGGAACAAGTTTAGTCACCCTGGGCTCAGGAATAGATTGAAAGAGTATCTTATTGATAATGTTGCCAGCCCAGCCTGCAGTAGGGAGTTAGGTACTTCCTCCTTATCCTAGACAATAGCCTCTAAGGGTCTCACACTTTCAATATCTCCACTTTGAGCCACTCTCCCTTCATCCATGGAACTGCACACTACAGAGATATCCAGGATTTGGCAGGATAAATCCAAACAGTCTCTTGTTGGGGGTAGTTCCTACAACCTGTAGCATGGGGGAATGGGCACTTCCTCTCCTTTCTGGGGCAGTGCAAGTTGAACTTTCAAAAGAGCTCAGGTCTGCTTCCCCACAATGCAGCCACAGAGCCTAGCACTTATTGATCTGGCTCTTGGACAGGTGCCTCCCTGGGACACAGTAGAAAATTTCAGCTCTGCATGGCTCCCCAGCACCCCCACACCACTAAACCAAGCAGGAGGGTGACCAAAATCAGCCCTGTGTGGCACTTTGATCCTTCTGGCAGGGCTGGCCAAAATTCCTACCTCTACTTGGGCACTGAATCCAGCAATAAGAGCCAAAATTCTGACTTCCTTGAACCATCAAACATAGCAGGACAGGAAAAAATCCCAATCTTGCACAGCTCCCTTGTGCCACCCAACCCAGCAGGACAAAGCAAGCTGAGCAGAGCAAAGGGAGCTGGGGGAGGGGTCAGGGAAGGGATGGAGGACACAGACCATGTGCTCAAGGTGGGAGGGACTGTTTCTCTTTCCCAAGCCACACAGTTTAGTTACTGACTGGGTCTATGCCCAAAGTCTTACCAGAAATTAGAGGGTTCCTCAAAGTCACTGCTGGATGTAGCCAGCAGATCCTTCTGCAGTAACTGAGTATGACAGCATGGCCTCTTCAGCTGTTGGAGTCCAGAGTGAACTCCCCAGGCTGATGCTACAACAATAGTAGTGCTCCTTCCCTGGGATGGTGTGGTCCAAGTCTCCCAGGTGGACAGAATTCCCACTAATTCCAACCACCTGATGCTATGTGGATTCCTCCTCCAGTCTCTGTTACTCTGAGTTAGGGATTCCTGCATGGGGTTGAGATTCCATACTTCTAGGGAGAGGGAGTTTTACAGCCACAGTATCCCTCCAGCTTCTCAGCCACTGCACCTGCATGAGGGGGCTCTCCCTTTCTGCATCTCTGCCCCTCTTACTAGTCTCTTTGTGGCTTCTTCTGTGCTCCTTGGTTATAACATTTCAGATCAGCTATACTTCAATTTGATTTTCAAGTTGATTGCTCTGTGATTTAGCTGTAAATCTGGTTTGGGGATGGAAGCAGGTGGACACACCTTCTAGCTACTCTGCAGCCATCTTGGAATCTCCCACCATTGCCTTTTCAATCTGATTGAGTTCTGAGTTAAATATTTCTTTATAACATGTGCCATATATACTGTATAGTATTTTTAGTGTTTCATTTCATTTATCAAAAATACTAATAGCATACTAACATTATTCTATTAATATTATTGTGGAGCTGCCTGCCTTTTTTAAATCTCTGAATTGCAGAATTTATAGAAGGTACTTGGGACTTGGGAGTGATTCTTGCCCTATTCCATAGATTTCTCATTTATAATGTAACCTTAGGAATATTCGTGTGTCCATTCTTTAATAGTGTAAAGGGAAACCTCTTCCTCTTTTGACATAATCTATGACCCAGATATTTTTTATTTCTTTTGGTCTCACTTTAGAGAAATTGCATGCAAAGCATAATATTAGTTCCCTGCAATTCCAGTAACTTACAATGATTTTGTTGGCCTAAAACAACAGACATTTATTCTCTCCCAGTCCTGGAGGCCAGAAGTTTGAAATCAAGGTGTCAGTACATCTGCATTCCCTCTGGAGGCTCTAAGGGAAAATCCATTCTTTAGTTCCAGACATTCCTGAGCCTGTAGTCACATTCTTCCAATCTCTACCTTAGTGTTCACAGTTCCTCCTCTTCTCTCTATCTAATATCCCTCTGCTTCATTTAAAAAAAAATATTTTTATTGACTTTTTTAGGGAGAGGAGAGGAGAGAGAGAGAGAGAAACATTAATGTGAGAGTTAAAACATTGATCAGCCGCCTCCTGCGTGCCCCCTACCGGGGATCAATCTGGCAATCCAGGAATGTTGCTCTGACTGGAATCGAACCAGCAAGTTTTCAGTTGCTATGCGGATTCCTCCTAGAGGCATACTCAACCAACTGAGTCATACCACCTAAGGCTCCATGTCATTTTTACAAGGATTCTCGTCATTACCTTTAGGATCTACCTAGATAATCCAGAATGATCTCCTCCTCTCAAGATCCCTAATTATGTTTTTAAAATTTTGTTTTGTTTTATGTTTTCCATCACTAACCCCTCTATGCCCTCTTCTTCCCCACCCCCTCCCCACAAAGTCACCACACTATTGTTCATGTCCATGAGTTCTCTCTCTCTTTTTTTATTTTTTTCTCAATCTCTCCACCCCCCCCCCACCCATAGCAAAGCTATCTGCCTGCTCTCTATGAATCTGTCTTTATTTTGCTTAGTAGTTCAGTTTGTTTATTAAGTTCCACATATGAGTGAAATCATATGTATGGTACTTGTCTTTCTCTGACAGGCTTACTTCACTTAGCATAATGTTCTCCAGGTCCCTAATTACACTTAAAAAAAAACCCACCTTTTTCCAAATAAGGTTAACATTCATAGGTTCCATGGATTAGGATGTGGACATATCATTTCAGGGCCCACAATACAATACATCACATATGATTTAGGAAGAGAAATGAGAAAATGGCCTTCTTAGTGCATGGCTGTCAGAGTGCTGTATCTGCAAAATCAGTAGACTTTTTATACTACCCAGATTAACAGCCTTGTTAGCAGGTCCAGGTTATTATGAAGTGATAATACTCCTCAGTTTTCTTTGTTTCTATATAAATGTTAGAGGAATAAGATGTTAAAGGAAAAGAAAACATTTGCACATAGTAGACATTTTTTATCTTTTAAAGGGCAAACTTATTTTATTTTTATTTTTATTTTTTTTTATTTTTATTTTTATTTTTTTTATTGCTTAAAGTATTACAAAGGGTATTACATATGTGTCCATTTTATCCCCCCGCCCTAGACAGTCCCCTAGCCTCCCCTATCCCCCCATGTCTTATGTCCACTGGTTATGCTTCTATGCATGCATACAAGTCCTTTAGTTGATCTCTTACCCCCCTACCTCCTGCCCCCCAACCCTCCCCGGCCTTCCTGCTGCAGTTTGACAATCTGTTTGAGGGAGCTCTGCCTCTGTATCTATTATTGTTCAAAAGTTTATAATGGTCTCTATTATCCATGAATGAGTGAGATCATGTGGTATTTTTCCTTCATTGACTGGCTTATTTCACTTAGCATAATGCTCTCCAGTTCCATCCATGACGTTGCAAATGGTAAGAGTTCCTTCCTTTTTAGAGCAGCATAGTATTCCATCGTGTAGATGTACCACAGTTTTCTAATCCATTCATCTACTGATGGGCACTTAGGCTGTTTCCAGATCTTAGCTATGGTGAATTGTGCTGCTATGAACATAGGGGTGCATATATCCTTTCTGATTGGTGTTTCTGGTTTCTTGGGATATATTCCTAGAAGTGGGATCACAGGGTCAAATGGGAGTTCCATTTTCAGTTTTTTAAGGAAACTCCATACTGTCTTCCATAGTGGCTGCACCAGTCTGCATTCCCACCAGCAGTGCACAAGTGTTCCTTTTTCTCCACATCCTCTCCAGCACTTGTCGTTTGTTGATTTGTTGATGATAGCCAGTCTGACAGGTGTGAGATGGTACCTCATTGTTGTTTTGATTTGCATCTCTCGGATGATTAGTGACTTTGAGCATGTTTTCATATGTCTCTTGGCTTTCTGAATGTCCTCTTTTGAAAGGTGTCTATTTAGGTCCTTTGCCCATTTTTTGATTGGATTGTTTATCTTCCTTTTGTTAAGTTGTATGAGTTCCCTATAAATTTTGGAGATTAGGCCCTTATCGGATATGACATTGGCAAATATGTTTTCCCACACAGTGGGTTTTCTCGTTGTTTTGTTGATGGTTTCTTTTGCTGTGCAGAAGCTTTTTATTTTGATGTAGTCCCATTTGTTCATTTTCTCTTTAGTTTCAAGTGCCCTAGGAGCTGTATCAGTGAAGAAATTGCTTCGGCATATGTCTGAGATTTTGTTGCCTTTGGATTCTTCTAGAATTTTTATAGTTTCCTGTCGTACATTTAAGTCCTTTATCCATTTTGAGTTTATTTTTGTGTATGGTGTAAGTTGGTGGTCTAGTTTCATTTTCTTGCATATATCTGTCCAATTTTCCCAGCACCATTTATTGAAGAGACTATCTTGGCTCCATTGTATGTTCTTGCCTCCTTTGTCAAATATTAATTGAGCATATTGGTTCGGGCCGATTTCTGGGCTCTCTATTCTATTCCATTGATCTATATGCCTATTCTTGTGCCAGTACCAGGCAGTTTTGAGAACAGTGGCTTTGTTATACATCTTGATATCTGGTATTGAGATCCCACCTACTTTGGTCTTTTTCAGGATTGCTGCAGCTATTCGAGGTCTTTTTTTATTCCAGATGAATTTTTGGAGAGTTCGTTCTAGATCTCTGAAGTATGCCGTTGGTATTTTAATGGGAAGTGCGTTGAATTTATAGATTGCTTTGGGTAGTATGGACATTTTAATGATGTTGATTCTACCAATCCATGAACACGGTATGTTCTTCCATCTGTTTATGTCTTCCTCTATATCTTTTTTCAACGTCCTGTAGTTTTCTGAGTAGAGGTCTTTTACCTCTTTAGTTAAGTTTATTCCTAGGTAGCTTAATTTTTTTGGTGCGATGGTAAACGGGATTGTTTTTATAATCTCTCTTTCTGAAAGTTCACTATTGGTGTATAGAAATGCCTCGGATTTCTTGGGGTTAATTTTGTATCCTGCTACATTGCCAAATTCATGTATTAAGTCCAGTAGCTTTTTGATGGAGTCTCTAGGGTTTTGTATGTATAATATCATGTCGTCTGCAAATAAGGACAGTTTTACTTCCTCTTTTCCAATTTGGATGCCTTTTATTTCTTCTTCTTGCCGAATTGCAATGGCTAACACTTCCAGTACTATGTTGAACAGGAGTGGTGAGAGGGGGCATCCCTGTCTTGTTCCTGATCTTAGGGGAAATGGTGTTAGTTTTTGTCCATTGAGTATGATGTTGGCTGTGGGCCTGTCATATATGGCTTTTATTATGTTGAGGTATGATCCTTATACTCCCACCTTGCTGAGAGCTTTTATCAAAAATGGGTGTTGAATTTTGTCAAATGCTTTTTCTGCATCAATTGATATGACCATGTGGTTTTTTTCTTTCAATTTGTTTATGTGATGTATCACGTTTATTGATTTGCGGATATTGTACCATCCTTGCATCCCTGGGATAAATCCTACTTGGTCATGGTGTATGATCTTTCTGATGTACTGCTGGATCCGATTTGCTAAGATTTTGTTGAGGATTTTGGCATCTATGTTCATGAGGGATATTGGCCTGTAATTCTCTTTCATTGTGTTGTCTTTACCTGGTTTTGGTATTAGGGTGATGCTGGCTTCATAGAATGAGCTTGGAAGTGTTCCTTTCTCTTGAATTTTTTGTAGTAGTCTGAGGAGGATAGGTTTTAGTTCTTCCTTGAATGTTTGGTAAAACTCCCCTGTGAAGCCGTCTGGTCCTGGGCTTTTGTTTGCTGGAAGCTTTTTGATGACTGCTTCAATTTCTTCCATAGTTATTGGCCTGTTGAGATTTTTAGATTCTTCCTGATTGAGTTTTGGAATGTTGTATTTTTCTAGGAATTTGTCCATTTCCTCCAGGTTGTCTAGTTTGTTGGAGTAGAGCTGTCCATAGTATTTTTTAACAATCATTTGTATTTCTGTGGGGTCTGTTGTTATTTCGCCTCTATCGTTTCTGATTTTGTTTATTTGGGTCCTCTCTCTTTGCTTCTTGGTGAGTCTGGCTAGAGGTTTGTCAATCTTGTTTATCCTTTCAAAGAACCAGCTCTTGGTTTCATTGATTTTCTGTATTGTTTTTTTGGTCTCTATGTCATTTATTTCTGCTCTAATCTTTATTATCTCCTTCCTTCTGCTCACTCTGGGGTTTTCTTGTTGCTCTCTTTCTAATTCTTTGAGTTGTAGAGTTAGATGATTTACTACCATTTTTTCTTGTTTTTTGAGATAGGCCTGTAGAGCTATAAACTTCCCTCTCAGGACTGCTTTCATTGTGTCCCATAGGTTTTGGATTGTTGTGTTTTCATTGTCATTAGTTTCCAGGATGTTTCGAATTTCGTCTTTGATTTCATTGGTAACCCAATCAATATTTAATAGCATGCTATTCAGCTTCCAGGTGTTTGAGTATTTTGGGTTGTTTTTATTGTAGTTTATTTCTAATATTATGCCATCGTGGTCTGCGAAGACGCTTTTTATGATTTCAATTTTCTTGAATTTGGGGATACTTTGCTTGTGACCCAATATATGGTCTATTTTTGAATATGTCCTATGAGCATTTGAGTAGAATGTATATTCCCTGGCTTTCGGGTGAAGTGTTCTGAAGATGTCTATTAAGTCCATCTGATCTAGTGAGTCATTTAGGATTGCTGTATCTTTGCTGATTATTTGTCTAGAGGACTTATCCAGTGCTGTCAGTGGTGTATTAAAGTCCCCTACTATGATTGTATTGTTGTCGATGTCTCCTTTGATATCTTCCAGGAGTTTTTTTATGAATTTGGGTGCTCCTGCATTGGGTGCATATATGTTTACCAGGATTATATCTTCTTGTTGTATTGATCCCTTTAGTATTATGAAGTGGCCTTCCTTATCTCTTGTTATGGCCTTCACTTTGAGGTCTATTTTTTCCGATATAAGTATTGCTACCCCAGCTTTCTTTTCCTTTCCATTTGCCTGAAAGATATTTTTCCATCCTTTCACTTTCAGTCTGTGTGAGTCCCTTCTAATGAGGTGGGTTTCTTGTAGACAGCAGATGTATGGGTCATGTTTTTTTATCCATTCAGCCACTCGATGTCTTTTGTTTGGAGCATTTAGTCCGTTTACGGTTAAAGTTATTATTGAAAGGTAGTTGTTTGTAGGCATTTCTGTTTTTGTGTGGCTGTTTTCTTTCTGAGCTTTTAATTTCTTATTTTTATACCAGTCCCTTTAGCATTCCTTGCATTGCTGGCTTGGTGGTGATAAACTCCCTTAGCCTTTTTTTGTCTGTGAAGCTTCTTATTTCCCCTTCAAGTTTGAATGATAGCCTTGCTGGATAGAGTATTCTTGGATTCAGTCCTTTGCTTTGCATCACTTTGTAAATTTCCGTCCATTCTTTTCTGGCCTGATGTGTTTCTGTTGAGAAATCATTTGACAATCTAATGGGAGATCCCTTGTATGTAACTTTCCGTCTCTCTCTTGCAGCCTGTAAGATTCTCTCTTTGTCCTGAACATTTGCCATGGTAATTATGATGTGTCTTGGTGTGGGTCTTTTTGGGTTCACCTTGTTTGGGACTCTCTGGGCTTGTGTGACTTTTTTCTTCCCCACCTCAGGGAAGTTTTCTGATATTATTTCTTCTAATAGGTTTTCTAATCCTTGTTCATCCTTCTGTTGTTCTGGTACCCCTATTATTCGTATGTTGTTTCGTTTCATGTTGTCCCAAAGCTCCCTTAGGCTCTCCTCCTGTCTTTTCATTTTTTTCTCCAATTGCAGTACATTTTGGGTGTGTTTTGCTTCCTTGTCTTCTAAATCACTAATTCGGTCCTCCGCTTCTCCTAGTCTACTGTTGATACTTTCAATGGAGTTTTTCATTGCAGCTATATCGCTCTTCATATCTTCTTGGGTCTTACTTAAGTTGTTGATTTTTTCATCTGTTTCTTCTAGCTTCTTCCATAAAGGGCAAACTTATTTTAAACTGTGAGTGATATAAATATATTTTACTCTCTAGTCACCAGGTCCACAAAAGTCTCTCATCAATTTTCTGAACTTGAAGTTTTCTATATCTGTTGCCTCATTCAGGTCCCTTTGATCCTATCCTGGAGTATAAAACTGAATAAACAAAGGTCAATCCTTAGATAAAAATAGAACTCTAACCCATAACTTGCAACAGCCAGCCCAGGAAGTCAAACAACCGCTGCAGTAAACTGTCTAAGAAGTAACAGAAAAAACAAACAAAAAAACCTCTGTGTAATCAGTCCAAGTCAGCCAGAAATTGACCAATAACTTCCAGCTTCCGTATACTTTGGATACACTTCCAACTTAGAACTAACTGGAGTAAATAAAATATGATCCCATATCAGATAAACATAGGCTGCTCTGCTTCTTGTTAGCCTATATCTCCAGCTTCTGCATGCCAACAGCTTCCAAATAAGGATATACCTGAAGACTTCACTTTTTCCCCCACTATAAAACTTTACCACTCCTTTGCCTTTGAATCTCTGAAAAAAATGCAAGGAATGGTGGCTGGCTTCTTATTATAACAAACTCTAGATTTAATTGTTCTAGTTGGTTGGTATTTCTGTATTTTCACTGGAGTCATGGAGAAATTTTGAATGCTCTCTCACTCATTGTAATAGAGATATAGGGCTCTACAAGGCTTTCCTCAGTTCCATCATCCTAGATCAGTGGTCGGCAAACCATGGCTCACGAGCCACATGCAGCTCTTTGGCCCCTTGAGTGTGACTCTTCCACAAAATACCACTTGCGGGCGACACGTACAGTGCGATTGAAACTTCGTGGCCCATGCACAGAAGTCGGTTTTCGGCCTGGGCGAGTCTATTTTGAAGAAGTGGGGGTATGTTCACTGAGGTCGACCCCTCAGATTGAGGATGTTTTTTAGCAAAAGCCAGCTTAAGAGTACCCTAATTAAGTTAATAACAATGTACCCACCTATATAGTTTAAGTTAAAAAAATTTGGCTCTCAAAAGAAATTTCAACCGTTTTACTGTTGATATTTGGCTCTGTTGACTAATGAGTTTGCCAACCACTGTCCTAGATCCATCATTAAGAATTCCAACTCCATTTGTGGTGCAATGAGAGCTATGAGAGTTCTCTGACTAGAATTTGAAAATAAGAGTCACCAGTCTTTTCTGTTTTCTTGTCCTTCTAAAATTAACTGGGGTTTTATTTTACTTTATTTATTTATTTTTGATTTAATTTTTGTTTATTTTTAATTTAAATCAGTTTAAATTTTCACTTACAGTTGCCATACAATATTATACTAGTGTACACCCAGTGATAAGACATTATATGGCTTGCTAAGTGATCATCCCAATAAATCTAGTTAGTACCCATCTGACATCATACATAGTTATTACAGTAGGAGAGGGCCGGTGCACAAAAATTTGTGTACTCGGGAGGGTCCCTCAGCCAGGCCTGTGCCCTCTCACAGTCTGGGACCCCTTGGGGAATGACCACCTGCTGGCTTAGGCCCACTCCCCGGGGGATTGGGCCTAAGCTGGCAGGCAGACATCCCTCTGGCAGCCCGGGAACCCTCAGGGGATGTCCACTTGCCAGTGGGGAGCAGGCCTAGCTGCAGTTGGACATCCTTAGCACTGCTGAGGAGGCAGGAGAGGCTCCCACCACCACCACTGTACTGGCAGGCATTAGTCTGGCTTGTGGCTGAGCAGAGCTCCCCCTGTGGGAGCACACTGACCACCAGGGGGCAGCTCCTGCATTGAGTGTCTGCCCCCTGGTGGTAAGTGTGTGTCATAGTGACCAGTCATTCCCAGTCTTTCTGCTGTTAGGGTCAATTTGCATATTACCCTTTTATTATCTAGGATAGAGGCCTGGTGCATGGGTGGGGGCCAGCTTGTTTGCCCTGAAGGGTGTCCTAGAACAGGGTGGGGGTCCCTGCTGGGGTGCTTGGCCAGCCTGGGTGAAGGACTGATGGCTGTTTGCAGGTTGCTCAAAGTCCCTTCAGGGTGAGGGTCCCCACTGGGGTGCCTGGCCAGCCTGGGGAAGGGGCTGATGGCTGTTTTTAGGCTGGCCACAGCCCCTTCAGGGTGGGGGTCCCCTCTGGGGTGCTTGGCCAGCCTGGGTGAGGGGCTGATGGCTGTTTGCAGTTGGCCAAGGCCCCCAGTGGGGACCCTCACTGCATTAGGGTGTGGCCATCCTGGGTGAGGGGCTGATGGCTCTTTGTAGGCTGGCCACAGCCCCTTCAGGGTAGGGGTCCCCGCTGGGATGCCTTGACAGCCTGGGTGAGGGGCTGATGGCTGTTTGCAGGCTGGCCAAGCCCCCCAGCAGGGACCCTCACCCCATGAGGGTGTGGCCATCCTGGGTAAGGGGCTTATGGCTCTTTGGAGGCTGGGCACAGCCCCCAGCTACCCAAGCTCCCAGTGGAGGTTGGCTAGAAGCAGGTATCTGGGATATATTTAGCTTCTATAATTGAAACTTTGTTGCCTTTTGCGGAGGCCACAGACAGCCAGTGCAGGCGGGAAGCTTGGCTTTCTCCATCACCAGGGCAACCAAGCCTCCTGCTTGCTCCAGCTACGTGCCCACCGGCCACAATCTGGGTTGGGTGAATTTGCATATAGTTGCTCTGATTGGCTGGTAGGCATGGCTTAGGGCATAATGAAGGTACAGTCAATTAGCATCTTTGTCTTTTATTAGTGTAAATTGATTATATTTCTTATGCTGTACTATATATCCCCATGACTATTCTGTAACAACCAATTTGTACTTCTTATTTTTTTAATTGTTTTATTGCTTAAAGTATTACCAAGAGTATTATATATGTCTCCTTTTTTCCCCCCGTGACCCTCCCCTAGCCTTCCATGCCCCCCAGTGTCTTGTGTCCATTGGTTATGCTCCTATGTATGCATACAAGTCCTTCCATTGATCTCTTACCCCACCCTCCACCCCCCAACCCTCCCTAGCCTTCCCACTGTAGTTTGACAGTCTGTTTGATGCTGCTCTGCCTCTGTATCTATTTTTGCTCATCGGTTTATAATGGTCTTAATTATCCATAAATGAGTAACATTATGTGGTATTTTTCTTTCATTGACTGGCTTAGTTCACTTAGCGTAATGCTCTCCAATTCCATCCATGCTGTTGCAAATGGTAAGAATTCCTTCTTTTTTACAGCAGCATAGATTCCATCACTGTTTTCTAATCCATTCATCTGCTGATGGGCACTTAGGCTGTTTCCAGATCTTAGCTATGGTGAATTGTGTTCCTATGAGCATAGGGGTGCATATATCCTTTCTGATTGGTGTTTCTGATTTCTTGGGATATGTTGCTAGAAGTGGGATCACTGAGTCAAATGGGAGTTCCATTTTTAACTTTTTGAGGAAACTCCATACTGTCTTCCATAGTGGCTGCACCAGTCTGCATTCCCACAGCAGTGCACTAGTGTTGCTTTTTCTCCACATCCTCTCCAGCACTTGTCATTTGTTGATTTGTTGATGATAGCCATTCTGACAGGTGTGAGATGGTACCTCATTGTTGTTTTGATTTGCATTTCTCAGATGATTAGTGGCTTTGAGCATGTTTTTATATGCCTCTTGGCTTTCTGAATGTACTCTTTTGAAAAGTGTCTATTTAGGTCCTTTGCCCATTTTTTGATTGGATTGTTTATCTTCCTTTTGTTAAGTTGTATGAGTTCCCGATAAATGTTGGAGATTAAACCCTTATTGGTGATAACATTGGCAAATATGTTCTCCCATGCAGTGGGCTTTCTTGTTGTTTTGTTGATGGTTTCTTTTGCTGTGCAGAAGCTTTTTATTTTGATGTAGTCCCATTTATTTATTTTCTCTTGAGTTTCCAATGCCCTAGAAGCTGTATCAGTGAAGAAATTGCTTCAGAATATGTCTGAGATTTTGTTGCCTTTGGATTCCTCTAGTATTTGTATGGTTTCCCATCTTACATTTAAGTCCTTATCCATTTTGCGCTTATTTTTGTGTATGGTGTAAGTTGGTGGTCTAGTTTCATTTTTTTGCATGTATCTGTCCAATTTTCCCAACACCACTTATTGAAGAGACTGTCTTGACTCCATTGTATGTTCTTGCCTCCTTTGTCAAATATTAATTGAGCATATTGGTTAGGGTCGATTTCTGGGCTCTCTATTCTATTCCATTGATCTATATGTCTGTTCTTGTGCCAGTACCAAGCAGTTTTGAGAACAGTGGCTTTGTAATACAGCTTGATATCTGGTATTGAGATCCCACCTACTTTGTTCTTCTTTCTCAGGATTGCTGCAGCTATTCTGGTTTGTTTGTTTTTGTTGTTGTTTGATATGGTGGATGGAAAGGAGATAAGCAGGGTTTTGTTTACTAGATTACCTCCTGTGTCTCATTGTTTCTGTGTTGCCTAGCAAAATTTACCAGATTTGTTCCCCTCTTCTTCAATTATCTTTAAATTTTCTACTTCCTTTGAAATCTCAGACTCATACCCCCATTTTCCTTTGTCCAAAATGGCATATATACCCAATTTTACTTCACTGTTTTTGGAAATTTTATGCTTATATGAATTCTCCGTGTGCTCATATTTAAATTTGATTTTCTCCTGCTAATCTGTCTCTGTCAATTTATTATTTCAGCTAGAAGAACTTAGAAAGTGGGAGAGTATTTTAGCCCCCACAGACCAATAGGGTGTTATATCCAGAAACTGTACCTTGTGGCTTGGGGATATCCCCCTTTCCTTAAAGCCATTATTGCCATGGCAGTTTTCGTTAAAGCCACCAAGGAAATTTTTGTGAAATTCATTCTAACCATATTTGTACCCCATACACTTCCTGCATTCTCATCATACTCAACATTTTTCAGTCAACCTCTTCACCTCTTATGAAATCCTTTTATTAACTGCTCCTCACATAACTCTTTTTTCACACTGTAATAACTCTGCTATTCTTCTCCCCTCCATTACTAATGATGCCCCTCAAGACTTCTTAACACTGACAGATTATCTCCTGACCCCTTGTAATGATCTGTAGGAAACTCCTTTGAGTAACTCAGACTTCTCATGGTGCATTGATGGTTCTTATTTATAAGTATGCTCCAAGAAGAGAGAAATTATGCAACACACTTTGTAACTTGAAGATTCCATCTATTAAGAAAGAAACACCTCCAGAAAGACTCTCTTTAACCTTTCTGGAAAGGCCCCTATCAGGTACTGTCTCCAAATCCTTGTGCTGCCAACCTCCAGGGCATAGACTCCTTGACTTGTGTGACACACTTAAAGAATGCACCTCACCCTGACTGGACTTACACAACAACAGGTGACCTGAAGGTGAAGATTCCTGAAACAATTGGAACAAACAGCATCTGATGAGGCAGCTTTCCTAAGATGTTTAGAACAGGACAGTTAAAAGGTTTAAATTCAGAGAAGTCTCTCTTTCATCCAGACTATGAAGTGACTCTGGATTCTAATCCAATTCAAAGTCTCTGAATTTGCAACCTAAAGGTTGTATTATTAATAAGACATTATGTTTTGAAATAACAATACTCTTTAATTGCTTCATGTTTTATTCATGCATAGTGTCTTCCCAATGCATTTATTTAATTCAGTTTTGAGTATACTTTTGGTGTGCTCACTATTCTAAGATACAGATTTTAGATAGAAATGCCAGAGAAATCTATCTCCTATTGTTCCTTGTTACTCAAATGTGATCACAATAGGCTTCTAATCTATGAACTTTCCCTCTGAAATGAGACATGACACCCAGAAAAGGTCATTTCTAGCATTGAGGGATAAAAGTCCACTGAATCAGGAAAAACATGACTCTTGATCAGAAATGCTTTCAGAGAAAGATCCTAATCAAAAGACAGAAATGTGAAAATCTATATATATAAAAGCCTTAGCGACCGTCGCAACTGAACAGATGACCGAACAGGCTATGTGGGGCAACCAGGCCGGCAGGGGGGTTAGTGAGGGACGATCAAATGACTGAGCAGCGGGCTGCAAAGATGGTGGCGCCCATAGCCAATAAGGAGGGAATATGCTAATTGACTGCCATGCCCTCAAACATGGCGGCACCCACAGCCAATAAGAAGGGAATATGTTAATTGACTGTCCTACTCTCAAAGAGGGTGGCTCCAACAGCCAATAAGGAGGGAATATGCTAATTGACTGGCCCACCCTCAAAGATGGTGGCACCCACAGCCAATTAGGAGGGAATATGCTAATTGACCATCCCACCCTCAAAGATGGTGGCACGCACAGCCAATAAGAAGGGAATATGCTAATTGACTGTTCTGCCCTCAAAGATGGCAGCACCCACAGCCACAGGATGGCAGTGCCCAGTCCCCTCAGCCCCACCAGGGCAACAGGCATGTGGCAAGGCTAGGCGCACCCCTAGGCAGGCCCAGTCGCCACGTGCCTGCCTCCTGAGACCCCCAGTCCCCTCAGCCCCCCAGCCACCTACTGCCAGCCTGAAGCGCAGGAAGCCTCAGATGTTGGCTGCCCAGCTTCTCATGGCTGGCCCAAGGTGCAGGCAAACCTTGGGTGATGGCTGCCCAGCTGCCCAGGGTCGCCCGAGGCTCAGGAAACCAGGCCAGCCAAGGCTTGCGCTGCCGGCAGTGGCAGCAGCAGAGGTGTAATGAGGGCATTGCCTTCCCCTGTTCGCCAGGTCTCCTCCCGCCCCTGAGGGCTCCCAGACTGTGAGAGGGGTAAGGCCGTGCTGAGGGACTCCCCGCTCCAGTGCATGAATTTTTTCATGCACCGGGCCTCTAGTCCTATCTAATAAAAGAGAAACATGGTAATTAGCCATACCTCTGCTACCCTTCCCATTGGCAAATCAGGGAAATATGCAAATTAACTGCCAGCCAAGATGGCAGCCGGAAGCCAGGCAGCTTGAAGCGAACATGAGGCTAGCTTGCTTCAGTGACGGAGGAACCTAATGTTCCCCGCCTGTCACTGCCGGCCTCTGAGCTTGCAGTTTGAAACATTGTTACAAATATAGAAGCTAAACAAAACCCTAGAAACCTGCTTTCAGCCAGCGGGGATCTCAGAGCTGGAGTTGAAACAGTGTTTCGATTATAGAACCCAAAAAAAACAGATACCTGCTTTCAGCAGCAGAGGCCTCAGAGCTGGAGCTAAGCCTCAGAGCTAAAGCTGGCCCAGAATAAAAAAAGAAAAGAAAAAAAGGAGTGATTGGGAGCTTCAGTCACCTGCCAGCCTGAAAACAGCCCTCAGCCCCTCACCCAGACTGGCCAGGCACCACAGTGGGGACCCCCACCCTGAAGAGGGTGTGACCAGCTGCAAACAGCCATCATCCCCTCACCCAGGCTGGCCAGGAACCCAAGCGGGACCCCCAACCTGATCCAGGACACCCTTCAGGGCAAACCAGCCGGCCCCCACCTGTGCACCAGGCCTCTATCCTATGTAGTAAAAGGGTAATATGCCTCCCAGCACCGGGATCAGCGTGACAGGGGGCAGCATCCAAACCCCCTGATTGCCCTGTGGCTCTGTGTGTGACAGGGTGTGGCACCTCAACCCCCCCCCCCCACGGGCCCTGCTCTGTGTGTGACGGGGTAGAGCCATAACCTCCCCATCGGCCCTGCCCTGAGTGTGACAGTGGTGGCGTCCCAACCCCCTGATCGGCCCTGCTCTGTGGGTGATGGGGCAGTGCCCCAACTCCCCTATTGGCTGTATTCTGTGAGTGACAAGGGGGAGCTCCCCAACCCCCTGATTGACCCTGCTCTGTGTGTGACAGGGTGCAGCACCCCAACCCCCTGATTGACCCTGCTCTGTGCATGACAGGGGGCGGCGCCCCAACTCCCCAATCAGCCCTGCTCTGAGCCCGACCAGGCACTGCACCTAGGGATTGGGCTTGCCCCCTGCCACCCAGGAGCAGGCCTAAGCCAGCAGGTCGTTATCTCCCGAGGGGTCCCAGACTGCAAGAGTGCACAGGCCGGGCTGAGGGACCCCCCCACCTCCCTTCTGAGTGCACAAATTTTTGTGCACCGGGCCTCCAGTATATATATAAAAGCCTAAGCGACCATTATGACTGGACAACTGGTTGGTAGCTATGATATGCATTGACCACCAGGGGGCATATGCTTAATGCAGGAGCTTCCTTCTGGTGGTCAGTACACTCTCACAGCCAACCTCCTGTGGTCCCTCCCCCTGGACTGGGCAAGATGGCCCGATCACCAGCCAGGCTGAGGGTGGGGCCAAGCTGAAGGACCCCATCTGTGCACGAATTTGTGCGCCGGGCCTCTAGCTAATAAACATAAAATGCATTTAAAATGGAGTCAGGAGGCTAGAAGAGAGAACTTTCACACATGTCACTCAACATATACTACTGACCTCAACAGGAAGAGACTTACCTTACATCTCCAACAGGAAATGATACTCTTTTTACCTTTGCAGGAGGAAGAAAATATTTTTCATTGTCCAGTATCATCTCAGCCAATAGGAGACTGCCATAAGCTGCCCAATGAAAATTCACTATACACACTTTGACTTTCAGTTTCCTCCAATATACTTTTTTTTCCTTTTTATTGAATTTATTGGGGATGACAGTGGTTATACAATTATATAGATTTTGGGTACACAATTCTACAATACTTCATCTGTACACTGTATTATGTATTCACCACCCTAATTTAAATATCCTTCCATCACCATTTATTCCCCATACCCTCCTTCACCTCTTCTCATCCCCCTCCCCCAAACCTCAGCATTAAACACACTGTTGTCCATTTCCATGAGTTTTTCTTTTTTGTTGGTTTTTTTTTTTTTGCTAAATCTCAAGTTCATAGAGATTTTCTCTGGACTTGCATGTGATTCATCATTGGAACACATGTCCTGAATTGCAATTCTTTATTGTTCCCAAAGAAACCCATTTTGCTGAAGAAATCTCTGGCTATTTGTTTAAGGCCAATACTTGTTAAGCAGATGGCACGATTATATAGACCTGCAGGTGTGTGTGTGTGTGTGTGTGTGTGTGTGTGTGTGTGTGTGGTGTGTGTGTGAATAGGCAAGAGAATGCAAAACTGATAAATTTAGGAAACTACAAAAAGATAAGTAAGGTTAATGGGGGAAAGAGGTAGATGTAATTAAAAGATAGGAAAAGTGTGCTCTACAGAAAATTGTTTCAATGAACAAGTATGAAGTTTAGATTTTAACACTTCTCAGAAATTAGTGTGTCATCTGGATGTATTCATTTAAAATTCAAATATATTTTCCCCAACTTTAAAGTTCTGGGTCAGGGCTCAGGAATCTGCTTATTTATTAAGTTCTCCAGATGATTCTGAGGGATGTGGTTTTCCTACACCACACTGTGATAAACTTTCTGCTGCAGCTACATAAACTTAAACTTACGTTTTAGAGACATCCCTTTAATACTGCTGTTCCCAACTCTAGCTGCACATTAGAATAATTAACATTGGGATCCAGATATTATGGTCTTCAAAGTTCCTCAGGTGATTCCACAGTTCAGTCAAGATTGAACAGCCCTGATTTAGCAGCCATGAGGAGAGCAGATATTAAAACTGGAAGTAGGAAGTTAACATATTATTGAAAATGTATAGGCAAAAGTGATGAGGATATGAGCAAAGTCAATATCTGGAGAGGTGGAGAGTGTGGGGAAACTGAGATATTAAAACTAGCTCATGTAGGATTTAATGATTAATTATATATGAGGTGAGGGAGTGGTCAATATTAAGGATGATACCCAGGTTGCTGAGTTTGGGTTTGAGTGCTTGGAGGTGCCATTCAACAAGAGATGAGCCACAGAGGAAAATCAGATTTGGAAGAAGACTATCATTTTATAGCAGTAGTGGAGGATAAGGGAGAGGTGACCTAAAATTATTGCTATTTTTTGCTATTGGTTCCCAGACTTTAGTGTACAAGAAGAGATCACCAGGGTTTATTATCAACACAATATTTATTCTCCCCCATTTCCATTTAGGAGGTCTTGAAATGGATTCCAGTTATCTGCTTTTTTCTTTTGCTTTTTAAACAACCCCAGTACAGATTGTAAGACTTTGTTAAATGTACTGAGAAACATTTATAAAATAAAGCTGAAGGTAAATTGGAAATTGCAGTAAATATCTATTTCATGCCTATATAGTGACTGCTACTAGTGATTTAAGGATAGATATTAAACAATGTTTTTCTTTTTACAGTTTTATAAAATGTTCACAGTGTAATAGCTAAATGATTTTAATGCATTGTTGAAATAGTAAAGCCCCATCTATTAATGAATACCACTTAACCTAGGTTGTAATTAATTTTAATGAATGAAACAATTTTTATTATTATTAAAAGTAACCAGTATATATGGAAGTGTATGCAGATCCATATGAGTAAACATCTTTTGTGTCATTATTGCTGATTCATTCCATCTTCAAGAATTTCAGAATTTCTTTGTTCTCCTTTGCCTTGTGAAACTTTTCAAAATCCTAACTAGAATTAAAATTAATTTGCAATATCAATGCTGATAATTCCCAATTATTAAGTCATTAAACTCAAGTGTCTAGGTAAGTTTGCTAATTATCTTGTCTGGGCCTTTGCAAACTTGTGCCAGCTAAGTTAGATTTTTAAAAAATCTCCGGAGTATCAGTAGGTTCATATTCTGACATCTGATGAAAAATACTGCATAAGTTTCCCCAAACAAGCAGCATGAAATAGTTTCTTTTATGAAGTCTTTTTGTACTAAATTACGAATTGTTTCTTTAGGCATATATTCCATAAGTGGAGAAACCTGACCATCACACTTCATAAATGTGTTATTTCACCATTAATATCACCCCAAGATATAAAATAAAATAAAAATTAACTTTTACTCTTACTCCACAATATTGCTTATCATTGAATATCTGAGATGATATTCAATGGTAGAGCCTTAGGCGTAGAAACCTTCATTCTCATATCTTGAAGTTTTTTCAAACTGACAGAAATATCTATTAATTCATACTTTATTTTGTAAATATCTAAAATTCTGCAGACTTCTTTCTGTCTCTACTTCACCGAAGTAAAGATATAAAACAATAAAAATATGTTAATCAACTGATTCCAAAGTGTTATGTTTAATTTTTATCTTCCCTGTGCATTATGCTGCAGAAGAGGAACATATTTTAATGATGTGATGCTTCTTGGAGAAGCAAAAGTTATATACTTTTTCATATACATATGTATATCACTTATATGTAGCATACATGCTATATAAATATTTTTATTATGTGTATGAACAATTGTAGCAAGATATCAGTGGGGGCAGAAAATCTCTAATAGATTATAAATTTTTATCAGATTGATTTCATACCGCCTATAAAGTGGTATGGCCATTTTTCTAATGGTTGAAATAGGCTTTTGAACTTATCACTGCATTAATTTATGCCAATATCTATGGTAGCTCTGTGTAGGAAACAGACATGATAACCAGATTTTAATTTTGAGGGAAGAGCGTGATATTAGAGAAATGACAGTGTGAGAGATCCCCTTGGCCTCTCACCCTGAAATTACAACAAGTTAACCAACTATAATTCAACAAAAAATTCCCTGCTCAATACAGAGGCATGCCTGACAGACCCATGCATTGAAACATCTAAAGGAGATAAACCTAGAACAAACAGGGAGGTGAGAAGGGAGGAAAACACAGACAGCCCCCAGGCTCAGCACTGGAGTGGGGTGAAAGTCAGCCTAGGAGGCACTTCCTTCGGCCTGGAGGAACAAAGAGCTGCAGGGAGTAGTCCAGCAGAGCTAATACAAGCCAGCAGAGCAAACAGTGATTGAGCCAGCAGATGCCTAAAAGAGCACAGTGTTCTGCCATGTAGCTCTTTATTGTCTGGCCTGGCATTGGTTTTTCAAACAAAGAAAAAGAACCACAGAGCCCTGCTGCCACTTGAACTCTCCAAACTCACCCCCAGTTGCCCTTTGAGTCAGGTCGCAGAGCATTTTATCTGTAAACCAAGAGCTATTGCAGTAGAACCACTGTTTCCCTCTGTGACTGATCCCCGGGAGGGTTGCTTTGGGAGGTACCTCATAGAGATCTGGGGTCACCATTATGGTGAGGGCAAAACAAACCCCATTCCCAAGCAGTGCAGCTGTACTGTCTTACTGAGGCTGTGGAGGTCAAGACTGGGAGATCACAGATATAAAACTGTTGCAATTCAGCAACATCCACTGGGAAATAGCAAAAAGACCTCTTCAGAGAAAGCTGCTATATAGAAGGCGATTAATATAGACAGGCATTCATACCTATGCAAAGGAGAATAGCAAATACCATGAAAAACCACAATAACAAGGATGATCAGAAAGAAAATGAAAAATCCCCAGAAAGCAAGGTGGAAAACATGGAAATATGTGATATAAATGACAGAGATTTCAAGATTTCAGTTCTGAAAATACTCAATGAGATGCAAGAAAATACAGACAGGCAATTCAGTGCACCCAGAAAATAAATCAATAAACAAAATGAGTACTTTACCTAAGGGATTTAAATTTTACAAAAGAACCAATCAGAAATCCTGGAAATGGCCCTAGTGGGTTTGGCACAGTGGATAGAGCAGTGGCCTGTGGACTGAAGAGTCCCTGGTTCAATTCCAGTCAAGGGCACATGCCTAGGTTGCTGGCTCTTTCCCCAGTAGGGGGCATGCAGGAGGCAGCCAATCAATGACTCTCTTTCATCATTGATGTTTCTCCCTCTCCCTTCCTCTCTGAAATCAATAAAAATATATTTTTAAAAAAAGAAATCCTGGAAATGAAGCATGCAATTAAGGAGATTAAGAGTGAAACTACTAAGCATAGAAAACAGAGCCAAGCAGATGGAAGAAACAATAAGTGATATTAGAGATATTATTCTAGAAATGATAGATAGGAAAGAAGAGAGAGACTTGATCATAAAGAAAAATGAAAGAGTTCTACAAAAACTATCTAACTTCACCAGACAAAGCAATATTAGAAAATTGGCATTTCAGAAGAGCAAGAGAGGGAGCAGGAAACAGAGAGTGTATTCAAACAAATAGTGCATAAGAACTTCCCAAATCTATGGAAAGAAATACATACTTGAATCCAAGAAGCAAACAGAACCACTAGTTACCTTGATTCAAAGAGGCCCTCTCCAATCATTTGCTATTAAAACTGTCAAAAATTAAAGACAAATAAAAAATTCTCAAAACAGGGAAAAGAAGGAAGTGACCTCCTTCTTTTCATCTGACTTCTGAGAAGAGACTCTACAAGTCAGAAGAGAGAGGAATCGAATATTCATATATCTCAAAAAGAGAAATTACCAGTCACAAATAATATATCCAGCAAAATTATCTGTTAAATATGAAAGAGAAATAAAGATGGTCCAAGACATAAGAATCTGAGGGATTTTATCAGCAGAAAACCTCCATTGCAGTAAATACTCAAGGGAGTTATTCTACCTGAAACAAAGAATATAAGGTCACAACCCTATGAGTAAGATCACCACATAACTTACAGCACAAACAGGGATAATTTGTGATAACAAAAGATAAAGAGGGGGTAAAGGTTTGGACTGGCAAAGAAGGAGGAAGATCAAATGCACTTAAAAGAAAAAAAGAAAATAACTACTGTATATATGCAAATATGTTTTTTATAAAGCTAATGATAACCACACACAAAAATCCCCAAACCAGGACATACAGCTTAAAAAAATGAAGCAGAGGAAAGAAGTATGGAATACCACCAAGCAAAAACAATATAAATAAACAAAAGAAAACCAATGGTGGCACAGAGCTACCAGAAAACAAAAGATAAAATGGCTATAGGAAATCCTCATACATCAATACTTAACCTGAATGAAAATGGTCTGAATTCACCAATAAAGAGGCACATAGTAGTAGAGTGGATCAAAAATCAAAACCCAAGTATATGCTGCCTACAAGAGACACATCTAAGCTACAAAGACAAAGGTTGATTCAAAGTAAAAGGGTGGACAATGATTCTCCAAGCAAACAGTATCCACAGAAAAGCAGATGTAGCCATATTTATATCTAAAAAAATAGATTTCAAGATAACAAGGGACAATGATGGACACTTTAAAATGATAAATGGGACACTATATCAAGAAAACATAACACTTCTTAATATATATGTACCCAATCAGGAAGCACCAAAATATATAAAACTACTCACAGAACTAAAGGGAGAGACAGATGAAAATACAATCACACTCATAGCCATTAATACTCCACTGACAGCTCTGGAAATATTAACCAAACAGAAAATCAATAAAGAAATATCAGCCTTAAATGAAACACTAGACCAAATGGACATAATTGACATTTAGAGAACCTTTCATCCCAAAACATCTCATTATACATTCTTCTCCAGTGTGCATGGAACATTCTTAAGGATAAACAATATGTTGAGTCACAAAACTAGCGTCAACAAATTTAAGAACATTGAGGGCAACCTGCTTGAGTCCCCTCCTTACTGCAGGGAACTTTTTCTGTAATAAAACTTTGCTTTCGCTTTAAAAGAAACAAAACAAATTCAAGAACATTGAAATTATAACAAGCATATTCTCTGACCATAATGCCTTGATATTATAAATCAATTACAAAAAGCAAGTAAAGAAATCCACAACTATGTGGAGATTAAATAACATACTACTACAAAATAACTGGGTCAAAGAAGATATAAAAGATGAGATCAAAAGATATAGAGAGACAAATGAGAATGACAATACAACATATCGAAACATCTGGGATGCAGCAAATGCATTCATATGATGTAAGTTTTTATCATTATAGGCCTATCTCAGGAAACAAGAAATATCTCAAGTAAACAACCCAACATCACATCTTAAGAACTAGAAAAAGAAGAACAAAAGCAACCCAAAGTCAGCAGGAGAAAGGAAATAATAAAAATTAGAACATAATTGAATGAAATAGAGAACAAAAGGACTATGCAAAATGTTAATAAAACAAAGAGCTGGTACTTTGAAAAGATGAATAAATTTGACAAACCCCTGACTAGATTCACTAAGGAAAAAGGGAAAAGACCCTTATAATCAAAATCAGAAGTGAGAGAGAAGTTACCACAGACATCACAGATAGCATATATCACAAAGGATCATACTAGAATATTATGAAAGATTATATGCCATCAACTTCAATAACCTAGAAGAAATGGATAAGTTCCTAGAAATGCATGACCTTCCTAGGTTAATCATGATGAATTGAAAATCTAAATAGACCAATCAGCAGTGAAGAAATAGGGACAACCATCAAAAAACCTCCCCAAAAATAAAAGTCCAGGACCAGATGGCTTTAACAGTGAATTTTACCAAATGTTCAAAGAAGATTTAAAATTTATCCTTCTCAAACTCTCCCAAAAATTGAAGAAGAGGCAATACTTCCTAACACATTCTATGAGGCCAATATAACCCTGATACCAAAACCTGGCAAAGATAGCACACAAAATAAGAAAAATTACAGATCTACTAGTATATCTCTGATGAATACAGATACAAAAATCCTAAACAAAATACTAGCAAATTGAATACAATAGTACATCCAAAAATTAATGCATCATGATCAAGTGGGGTTCATTCCAGGGGCACACAGATGTTTCAACATATTCAAACCAATCAATGTAATACAGCACATTAACAAAAGAAAGGATAGAGGAAAGAAAAAATGAAATGGGGGCCGAATAGGCAGATGTGTCCAGCACATCATCATGGGTCCAGACTGGAAATACAACTAAATCAGAGAACATCCACAAGGAATTAACAAATTAGGCACAGCTGAGGAGGCAACTTACACCAAGGAAGGGCACAAAATGCCTGGAGACTGGTAGGAAGGGTGGCAAAGGCTCAAGAAGGGTGGCAGACCAGTGGGCAAAGAGGCCGAGGGAGTATCAGTTCCCTCAGACAAAATAGAAACCTGGCCCAGGCTGAGCACCAACTGTCCCTTGGCTGCATGCATAACATCTAACTGTGAAAAGAAAAGCTGCAGGGCTGCTGGCTGCCTGGGAGTCTGCACCCAATACCACAGTTGCGAAAGGCAACGCCACTTGAGGAAAGCAGTGCAGTGCTGCAGGGAGAGAAAGCCGTGTTTTTGTTGTGTGTGTTTTTGGTTGTTGTTGTTGTTTTTCATTCTCTAAACCCAGAACACAGGTCTTTTCAATTGCAATCACTCACCTGAGGCTTTGGTACAGTGAGGGAGGCATGGACTTGGAGTGCCTGAGGAGAGGCAGGGGAGGGAAGCAGGGCAGGGAGACTTGGCCAGGAGTCCTGCATTGGGGTGTTCTTAGGCTTCCAAACCTAAGTGGCCATTTCTCCTCAGAGGAGCTAGCTAGCCCCTCCCAGTAGCCTCAGGACAGGTGATACAGCCTACCACACCCTGCATTGTAAGCTTTACAGAGGAAACAAAGGTAGAGGCCAAGTTTATGGCTCTGAATAATCTCAAAGAGGCCTCAGTGACTGGATTGGAAGAGGGACCCTCTGCCCCACTATTCTGGAACCAGACTGATAAAAACTCCAGGATCCCAGCTGACCCTATTGGTCTCCATACAAGGATCTCTGTCCAACCAAGGGCAAAGTAATATTTTGGGCCACTCGTGGAGGAGTAGCTCTGGTACAGGAAAAAAGCACCCATTACATTCCCTGAGTGAAACAGCACCAACCCCATTTATAGCCCTGTCAGAAATAGTGTTACAGAAAACCAGAAAAAAACCAAGCAATGCTTAGAGAGATGGAGTTACATTTATTATTATTATTATTACTAGAGGCCCGGTGCACAAAAATTTGTGCACTCAGGGGGGAAAAGGGGCCCCTCAGCCTGGCCTGTGCCCTCTCACAGTCTGGGACCCCTTGGGAGATAACGCCCTGCTGGCTTAGGCCTGCTCCCGGGTGGCAGAGGGCAGGCCCAATCCCTAGGTGCAGCCCCTGGTCGAGCTCAGAGCAGGGCTGATTGGGGAGTTGGGGTGCCGCCCCCTGTCATGCACAGAGCAGGGCGGATTGGGAGGTTGTGATGCCACCCTCAGTCACGCTCAGGGTAGGGCAGATTGGGGGTTTGGGGCACCGCCCCCTATCACACTCAAGGCAGGGTCAATGGGGAGGTTGCGGCGCCACCCCTTCTCATGCACAGAGCAGGGCCAATCAGGGGGTTGGGGCACTGCCCCCTGTCACACACAGAGCAGGGCCCATCAGGGGGGTTGGGGCTCCTTATCCTGTCACGCACAGAGCAGGGCCCATCAGGGGGTTGGGGAGCTCCCTCCTGTCATGCACAGAGCAGGGCCCATCAGGGGGTTGGGGAGCTCACCCCTGTCACGCACAGAGCAGGGCCCATCAGGGGGTTGAGGAGCTCCCCACTGTCACTCACAGGGTAGGGCCGATAGGGGAGTTGGGGCACCGCCCCCTGTGACACACACAGAGCAGGGCGGATCAGGGGGTTGGGGAGCCACCCTCTATCACCCACAGAGCAGGGCCGATCAGGGGGTTGGGGCGCCGCCACTCTCACACTCAGGGCAGGGCCAATGGGGAGGTTATGGCTCTACCCTGTCACACACAGAGCAGGGCCCGTGGGGGGGAGGTTGGGGCACCACACCCTGTCACACACAGAGCCGCAGGGCAATCAGCGGGTTGGGGAGCTCCCCCCGTATCAGGCACAGAGCAGGGCTGATCAGGAGGTTGGGGCACCTTCCCCTGTCACGAACAGAGCAGGGCAGATTGGGAGGTTGTGGCCCTGCCGCCGTCACACACAGAGCCGCAGGGCAATCAGGGGGTTTGGGCGCTGCCCCCTGTCACGCTGATCCCGGTGCTGGGAGGCCTCTCGGCTCCGCTGATCCTGGTGCTGGGAGGCATATTACCCTTTTACTATATAGGATAGAGGCCTGGTGCATGGGTGGGGCTGGATGGTTTGCCCTGAAGGGTGTCCCGGATCAGGGTGGGGGTCCCCACTGGAGTGCCTGGCCAGCCTGGATGAGGGGATGATGGCTGTTTGCAGCTGGTCACACACCCTTCAGGGTGGGGGTCCCCACTGGGGTGCCTGGCCAGTCTGGGTGAGGGGCTGAGGGCTGTTTTCAGGCTGGCGGGTGACAGAAGCTCCCAACTGCTCCTTCTTTTCTTTTCTTTTTTTTTTCTGGGCCAGCTTTAGCTCTGAGGCTTCCGCTGCTAAAAGCAGGTATCTGATTTGTTTCGGTTCTATAATCGAAACAATGTATAACTCCAGCTCTGAGATCCCAGCTCGCTGCAAGCAGGTTTCTGGGGTTTTGTTTAGCTTCTATATTTGTTACAATGTTTCTTAAACTGCAGGCTCAGGGGCCGGCAAGGCAGGCGGGGAACGTTGGAGTCCTCCGTCACTGAAGCAAGCAAGCCTCATGTTAGTTTCAAGCGCCTGGCTGCCGGCTGCCATCTTGGCTGGCAGTTAATATGCATGTCTCACTGATTAGCCAATGGGAAGGGTAGCGGTCATAAGCTAATTACCATGTTTCTCTTTTATTAGATAGGATTATTATTATTATTATTACACAAGCCCAGAGGAAAATGTCTCTCAAATTCTGGGCCAAGTCACACAGGAAGTTTCCTGTATTTATACTTTTTTACCCTCTTTGTCTTCCAAATATGGTTTTTTTTTCCAGTCCTCTTTGCAAGTTCTTAAAGAGCCCTATATGCTGGGGCTTTGAGACCTCAACCAAAGGCTTGGCCTGGTGCCAACACTGATAACTTCATCTGGGGAAAGTTTAATGGCCTCTCTGAAATGGGAGTAGTCTTATTTTACTTATTGTTTAAGCAAGCAAGCATTTATAGAAGCCAAAAATAGCAGGGTTAAAATTTCAAACAGCAGTTTTTATATAAGATGGATGCTTCATTCCCCACTGGTTTTATGTACATGAGTCAAATCATTGACTCTTTTGGGTCATTGTTGGGGAGGGAGTTATATTGACCCCTGAGGACTATAAGCTTAATAGAATTAATTCTCTGCCAGATTAAGTCAGTGGGTCTGTTTATAAGATAAGGGCCTGGAATGAGGGCCAGGAATAATCTCTAGAGGGTCTGAAGAGTCCTGGACTCTCTATTTTGCCTGGGCTCTCTTAAGCCAGGTGTGATGAAGCCACATCAGGATCCCGTCGACCTTGATTGCCATAGGAGTGGTCCTTTCCAGGTAGGAGTCAGTCCTTGGGTGGCAAATTTCTTTACCCAAACAGAGTCACCAGGGTAGAAGGGATGAACCAGATCAGAAGTTGGTACAGGCAGAACGTCTTGGACATGCTTCTGGACTTCTTTCTGAGTGGACTGTAAAGCCTGTAAGAACTCAAGTAAAGATTGGTTTTGGATTCAGGGTCTGGAAGAGTCACTAGAATCTGTAGAGGCCCCATTGGTTTTCGGGCAGCCTCCCGGGTTGCTTCATCTGTGGCCCGGTTCCCTCTTGCTTCTGTGGAGCCCCCTTACCTTGTAAATAGCACTATATATGTGAGCCGTTGCAAATGCGTACCTGCTATCAGTATAAATTGTTACTGATTTTTCTTTTGCCCACCAGAAAGCCTGAAACTGGGTGACTTGAGTATTTGACATTCAGCACTCCAGTGTGTTCTGAAGTAAAGCCTCGACCACATGTGGTGCAGTTAGGATTAGTTCCTGCCCTAGGGTTAACTTATTTGCTTTTTTGATAAGCATAGCTGTGGCTGCTACTGCCTGGAGGCAAGTAGGTCACCCAAATGCAAAGGGGTCAAGTCTTTTGGACAAATAGGCTACCGGCCTTTTGTAGGGGCTGAGACTTTGGATGAGTACCTCTTTGGCTATGCCCCTTGTCTCACATCGTAGAAGTGGAATTAGTTACATCTGGTAGCACTAGTTGGCCCATCATCCTTGCTCTGTGAATATCTAACTGCCTAATATATTACCTCAAGGATCCTGACCCTGAATTCTTTTAGGGAAAATGGACTTTGAATTTCTTCTGTAGCTGCTTTGTGCTGAAGAGGGATGGAGTTTTCTCTCAGAGCCAAGAGATCCTTGCTGTCTGTCAGAGGGACGATGAGGCCTGGGCACAGAAAGAGGTGGGCTTGTGACCTGGCAGAGACAAACTGTAACAAATGGTCCAGTGGAAGGGAAATAAAACATTTCAGTTTGAATAACCTCTATTGAAGTAGAATTTTTCCTCTCAAAATTACCTCTATGTTAATCAAAAGAGCCAAATCAAGACCGATTTATCTATTGTATTGATTGTTTGCATAAACACAACAAGAATGGTAACTGACTACCTTTACTGGAATTTCATGATTGAATCTTAGTGTGCCCCATAGGGCCAGGAAGTCAAGCCATCCAGCTGCCTTCAGGCTTGCCTGCAGTATCTGCTGAGTTAGGTGAATCCCTCACCTGCAGCGACCCTACCTGGGCCCATGCCCTAGGCTTCAAGGCCCATCTCAGTATCCCTCCTACTTGTCGCAGCCCATACTGCATGGGGGTTCTGCAGGGACACAGAGGCACCCTTATTGCTTCCCTTCTGCTCTGACCAAGTGCCAGTGATGGTAGGGCATGGGCCTGAAGCTTCAACACCAGCCATTTTCAGGGCTCAGGGCTCCCAAGCAGGATACCAGGCTTTTTCGGTGGCACTCTTATTGGCTTCAAGTCTTCAGAGTCCAGACAGGGCTCTTTAAAACATGATACTCTGCTGGGGTCCAACCCCAGCGGGTCCAGGGGTTCCCAAAGGCGTAGACAGAGTCGGCGAAGAAGGAAGGACACGGAGACGGCGTTCAGTTGATCAGCAGCCTAGCCAGGATCTCTAGCCAGGATCTCTAGCCAAGTTCTGGTCTGGATCTCCAGCGAAGTTCTGCTGTTTATTGTCTTGTTACATCCGTATTTATACCAGTTGATTTTAATCCTGTCAATTTCTATTACAAAGGTTAGGGCGTTTCTTATCTCCATTCCAGGGAGTAAAGATTATGTAGCTTAAGCATGATTGTTTGTAGTGATTAACTACCCGCCTGGCACTTAGTTAAGGAGTTTCATCCCCTCCCTGACTTCAGGGAAAAATTCCTACCTGGGGAAACAACCTTTCTAGGAGAGGCATCCCCTCCCTGACTTCAGGGAAAAATTCCTACCTGGGGAAACAACCTTTCTTGGAGAGGTGACCTTGGTTAAAACACACAGCGCTAAGGGGGGCAAACATATTAAGAACAGTATGCTATATACGCCAGGTCCCTTGAAACATATGCTGTGCAGATGTTTCTATCCTGCAGCGACTGTGTCAAGCAGCAAGGATGGACCGGCTTCCGGCAAATTCCCCCTTTTTTATTTTTTAAATGATAGCGCATGCAAATCAGTGGCCACCTCTCAGATTGGGCCATTTAAGTCTCGGAAGAAGAGTGGCAAGCAATGATAGTGAGCATAGCTATAAACATAGTGGATGGAGTGCACAAGGAGCCCCATTCCTGTAGAAGGTTGCCAGCCTCTTCAGTCAAGGGATTACAGCTGTCCTCAAGTTGTTGGTTTGATTGTCTTTGTTGGTCTGGCTAGCGGGCGGCATCACTGGCGACGGGCTTCCCGAAGCGTCAGTGAGTTGAAGGGCTGCATCAAAGGGTCCATCAGGGCCGTGGTTGATGGTGGTGTCGGTGTCCGAGGAGGAGTAAGCTGTGCCCTCTGGGTCAGCTGATATGGAAGATGGAGGGTAGTAGAGAGAAAAAGAAGAGAAAGCAAAAGAACTACAAGGCATGGAAGTGTTTAGAAAAAAGAGGGAGAAGAAAGGGAAGAAGGCAGCATCCTGACACAGCCCTTTCCTTCAGCTTCCCCTTTCCCTGTGGTCCCAGGTAGAAATGGGAAACAAGTCCTGTTGCAGTGAGAGGGCAGCTGCTGTCAGCCAGTCTCTGTCTTTACCTGGGTCCCGATCTGAGCTGGGCATGGGAAGCAGGAAGCAGCCATGGGGACAGGAGACCTTCCTCAGAAGGGGCGAGTGTTCAAGCCCCTGCACCATTGGGGAGGGGGGTCTGTGCCCCACCTTTGTTGCACCCCAAGTTTTCTCCTACTGGCCCCCGACTGTGCCTGTCTTAGGTTGCCCCACCCTGTGGAGTCTTACCCGTCGTTGACTACCAGCCATCTCTGGGCCAAGTAGGGTGATGTGAGGTTCAGTTTTGTCTCCTTGATAGCCTATGTCCCTCTGGCCTCCATGCCCAGCAACTGCCTTTGGATTCCCTCGCCTGCTGGCGGGGCTCTGGCATTGATCATAGGGAACTCAGATTTCTTCTCTAGAGAGGGCCCAGCTTACGCCATTGGGCCAGAGACAGATCCATGGTACCAGCCACCATGCAGCTTCAACCTCAGCATGAACAGAGAGCTCAGGCAACAGCTATGGGCAATTGGATTGTAAGAAGAGGGTCCCTCTTGACACAAGGGTAAGAGGCGCCAATACAGGACAAAGGAGAGTCCTGGAACAGGGCTTTCTCAGCCCAGGATGTCAGGCTCTTGGCACAAGACAACTCCATGTATGGGGCATATACCAAACACCCCTAGTCACGGCATAAAAGGGAGGTGCCCTTCCTGGAACAGTAGGGTAGGGAGATTCTAGAAAACACTGTGTTCAGGAAAGAAGGAGAAAGGCCAAAGAACCAGCAAACAAGTAGTTAGATTTTAAAAAAAGGAAAAAGGAAAGGAGATGTGGGGCAAAGCTGGGACATGTGGAAAGACAAAACGGAAGCACATGTGATCCTCCCAATGGACAGATTGTTCCAGCTCAGGGCTGCACATCTGCTGCAGACGGGCACTGGTCAGGTGTGCTATGATGAGGCAGAGATGGCGGGCGGTGAGACATAAGGTCGGACTAGACGGTCTGGAATCCACACAGGTGAGTCTGCGTCCTGTGGAAATATACAAGCATATCCTCTCCCCTGGGTTAAAAGTACATCAGGTCCCTTCCAGGCTCCTGTAAGCAAGTCTCTCCATTTGACGAGGGCTTTAGGTTTAGTTAGATCAGGGTTCCAATGCCTGTACATCGGGGAATTTCCCTCAGAATCTACATTTAGTATATTAATTACAAATTGAGCATGTTGTAGAACATGATGAGGAGAGGAATATTTAAACTCATTTTCTTGTAATTTTTTAATTTGTGTTTTTAAAGTTTGGTGAGCCCTTTCTACTATTGCTTGGCCTTGAGGATTGTAGGGTATTCCTGTAGTATGTGCGATGCCGAATGTAGAGCATAAGTTTTTAAAAGCTCTAGAGGTATAGGCAGGCCCATTGTCAGTTTTAAGTGCCCTTGGTATTCCTAGGTAGGAAAAGCATTGGAATAGATGTTGACTTACATCTTTAAAGGCTTCTCCTGTACGTGCAGAAGCAAGGATAACATGAGAAAAGGTATCAATACAAACATGCACATAGCAAAGTTTGCCAAAAGATGGGACATGAGTAATATCCATCTGCCATAAGTCACAGGGTCTAAGTCCTCTTGGATTAACTCCAGTAGCAGGGCTAGGAAAATGAGTAGGACAATGGCCGCAGTCACGCACAATACTTCGAGCAGCTTCTCTAGATATGCGATAATATAGACGGAGAGCAGAAGCATTTTGATGGTGAATGGCATGAGACCGCCGGGCTTCTTCTAGAGCTGTACAAACTACTGGGCGAGTTAGTAAATCCGCCTGATAATTTCCTTCGCTTAAGGGTCCTGGTAGGCAGGAATGAGCTCTAATATGTCCAATATAGAAAGCCTTTTCTCGTTTGTGAATGCAAGTTTGTAGCTGAGTTAACAAAGAGAAAATGGCTGTTCTTCCTTGTGGGAGAGAGGCGGTCTCAATATGAGGAAATAATTTAACTATATATTGAGAGTCAGTGTACAAGTTAAAGGGAACCTGTTGCAATTGTTCAAAAGCATAAATGACTGCCAAAAGCTCTGTTCTCTGAGCTGACGTCTCTAGAGTTTGTTGAACATGGGTTATTGAGTCAATGATTGTTACTGCCCTACCATTAGAGGAACCATCTGTGAATACTAAGGAGGCAGGAGGTGATAATGGTTCTTTTGAACATTTAATAGGAAATATAAACGGATGTAGGGAGAGAAATTGCAATATAGGTGATCTTGGCAAATGATGTAAAATTTGTCCTGGGAAGTTACCTATAGCTATTTGCCACTCTTCTTCAAATTGTAATAGTGTGTCTAATTGTTCTCTTTTATAAGGTATTATTATCTCAGTAACTTCTCTTCCAAAGAGTTCGATACTGCATCGTCTACCTTTGATAATGAGAGTGGCCACTAGGGAGGGATAGGGTGGTACAATCTTCCTAGGAGTGACAGGTAAATGTATCCATTCTAATGGTCCTTCCTGCCACAAGCATCCTGTAGGAGTATATTTAGTGGCTAGAATAATTAAGGCCCAAGATTTGGAATAATCTAGATACTGTAGTTGCTGTTTATTGATGGCCTGTTCTATTTTTGCTATAGCCTTTTCTCCTTCTATAGTTAATTGTCGGGGAGACTTAGGGTTAGAATCTCCCTTTAAAATGTCAAATAGAGGTTTTAAGTCAAGAGTGGTTATTTTTAGATATGGCCTGACCCAGTTGATATCACCTAATAGTTTCTGATAATCATTCAATGTGTTTAAATGATCTTTTCTTAATTGTAGAGGCTGATGGGTGATAGTAGAGGTATGTAATATTCTGCCTAAGTATGAAAAAGAAGGTTCAGTCTGAATCTTTTCTGGGGCTATTTTTAGACCATGTTCTTCTAAAGCAAGGATGGTCTGAGTAAGAATTTCCTGTAAAGTAGCCCGATCTTTATGAGCTAGTAAAATATCATCCATATAATGAATAAGATATAGATCTGAAAATTTCTTTCTAATAACTTGCAATGCCTGATCTACAAACTTTTGACATAATGTAGGACTATTTTTCATCCCTTGTGGGAGAACCTTCCATTGGTATCTCTGATAAGGCTGTTTAAAGTTTTCTGATGGTATGCTGAATGCGAATCTTTGACAATCAGCTGGGTGAAGAGGTATAGTGAAAAAACAATCCTGTAAGTCAATAACAACAACACAATACTCCTGTGGAATTGCCACAGGGGAGGGCAATCCAGGTTGTAAGGAGCCCATATCTTCCATGGTGGCATTTATGGCTCTTAGATCTTGCAAAAGTCTCCACTTGCCTGATTTCTTTCTTATTACAAATATGGGTGTGTTCCAGGGACTATTTGATGGCTCTATATGTCCCTCTGCTAATTGCTGATCAATTAATTGTCGGGCTGCTGATATTTTCTCAGATGTTAAGGGCCATTGCTCAACCCATACTGGTTGTGACGATTTCCAGACTATGGGATCAGCAGTCCTAAGGGCAATGGCCCCAATTACAGATCCTGTCGAGGAGTGTGAGGTATAACTTTCCTTTCCTAATCCCTTTCCTGGATTAAATCTCATGTCTAGCATCTGTGATGTTACTCTATCACTGGGGCTATATAATACAACTCCCATTTGAGACAAGATATCTCTTCCCCATAATGTAAAGGGGATAGTTGTAATTACATAGGGACAGAACGTTCCTGAATGTTGATCTTCATCAGCCCAAGTTAGAATCTGAGAACTCTTTTTTACATTAGATGCCTTGCCTAGTCCTACTAGGGAAGTGGAGGTGGTGTGCGTGGGCCATGAAGAGGGCCAATCCTTCTCTGCTATGCAGGAAACATCTGCTCCTGTATCCAATAGACCTTCAATTGGTTTTCCCTGAATTTGTAAAATTTTTGTAGGTCTAGTAGCATGGATTTCTTGTATCCAAAATGCTGCATCACTAGATCCAAAGCCTCCGGCCCCTCTAGCTTCCTGGGTAACAGCTGTCCCTATTTTATGTATTGGTAACAGGATTAATTGGGCAATTCTCTGGTTGGGCTGAATCTGTATAGTTGTGGTGGGTGGGGAAAGTAAAATCTGTATTTCTCCTGTGTAGTCTGCATCAACAACTCCTGGGATGACTAAGATCCCCTGTAACGAGGTGGAGCTCCGTCCTAATATTAAACCTACAGTTCCCTCAGGCAGTGGCCCAGACACTCCTGTAGGAATGGCTGCTACTGGCGAGTCTGGGGTTAGTACTGCATGGGTGCTTGAGTGGAGGTCCAATCCTGCACTGCCTGGGGTTGCCCTGAAGAGGTCACTGACTGATCGAAATTTGCAAAGGGGTTGAAGGTTGATGCCCCTATTATTGCAGGGGCCTGGGGCTGGCCCCTTCTCAAGTTTCCCGATTGAGGTGATGGGATATAACCTCCTTGGGAGCTATTTGTAGAGTTTAAAGGCCGACCATTTTTATGGTATCTTGATCTACATTCCTTTGCCCAATGGAATCCTTTCTGACATCGGGGACAAACGGTTTTTGGAGGATTAATATTATTCCCTAATGTATTTCCAGGCTGTCGAGGAGCTTGCCATCTGGCCTGAGTATTATTATTATTTTTATTTGGGCATTCTCTGCTAAAGTGCCCAGATAAGCCACAAGAGTAGCAGTTCATATTTCTTTTATTACCTGTAGTATTGCTGGCTTGTCCTATAGCCTGTACATATTGAGGGTATGTCTCCCCTTTGAGAGCTGCAGCTATAGCTACACCCTGTATAAATGCTGGACTTACATCAGCACACTGTTTTATAAAATCATTTATAGTTCCTGTTCTGCGAATCGGCCTTAATAAAGCCTGACAGGTATTATTAGCATTTTCAAAAGCCAGTTGTTTGATTAGGATATCGGCTGCCTCTTTGTTATTGATTACTCTCTTGACTGCCTGCATGAGGCGAGAAAGGAAATCCTGATATGGTTCCTCGACCTTCTGTTTAACCTCTGTAAGGGTGGTGGTTTTTCCTGCTGTATAAGGTAGGGATTTCCAGGCACTTACTGCACAACTGGTTACTTTGGTAAGTGCCTCTGTGGGCATATTCATTTGCTCCTCAGCCGTGTTAAAATCACCTTCTCCTAATATCATATCTAGGGTTATTCTTTTTCTAGTTTTTTCGCTAGTGGCTACAGCTTTCTTAGCAAGATCTTCATATTCAGTTTTCCATAATAAGTAATCGCCTCCTGAGAGACAGGATTTACAAACCTGTGACCAATCATAAGGAGTCATCCATTTACTGGCTAGGGTTTCTACCAAGGTTTGTGTGTAAGGAGCTAGAGGTCCATATTCAGAGCAGGCCAATTTTAATTCTTTAAGTACTTTGTAAGGTATAGGCTCCAAGGTGGGGTTTCTATTCCCACCAGACTCATTCTCATATGTAACTGGGAAGCAGAGTGAGAATTCAAGATCTCCATTAGCTTCAGCTTCTCTTATCGCCCTTTGAAATTTAGACATGGAGCTCATAGGAGCCACAGGACCTGGTTTAGGCTTCCTTTCTAATTTGGGGAGCCTGTTTTGAATGGGAGGGCCATTCTCCTCTCTACTGACTGGAAAGGACCAACGGTCATGTTTATGATATTTATTCTCCTCCCGATCAGTAGGCATAGCTAAATTGCTTTTAGATTGAGCTGAAGACAATAATGATGTATCCTCTCTGGGTGGAGCCGAGGGACTATTTAAATTTTGAGAAAGTTCAACTGTTTTTGCCTCTGGTGCCAAGGTTTCACAAATTGAATTCCAGAGAGAAAAGGTAACTGCCGGGACCTTCTCAGATCCATGGTAGCTGTAATAGTTCTTTAATTGCTCTCCTACTTTAGTCCAAGTTTCTAAATTAACAGTTCCATCCTCAGGAAGCCATTCACATACGTCTTCTATAAAACTTTCTGTCTGACTGGGAGTAACCTTAACTCCTCTGCTAGCAAGCATATGCGTTAAGAGATTAATACAGAGTCTTTTTTCTTTAGACTCAGTATGACCCATCCTGTCAATCTAAGTTCTGTACTAACTACCCGCTTACCCTACTTATCCTCTATGGGGGGGTCTGAAGCACCCTACGGTGCAGTCCTATCCGTCCCAAGTACGGGAGGACTTACCTAAGGGAACCCTGTTCGGGCGCCAGATGCTGGGGTCCAACCCCAGCGGGTCCAGGGGTTCCCAAAGGCGTAGACAGAGTCGGCGAAGAAGGAAGGACACGGAGACGGCGTTCAGTTGATCAGCAGCCTAGCCAGGATCTCTAGCCAGGATCTCTAGCCAAGTTCTGGTCTGGATCTCCAGCGAAGTTCTGCTGTTTATTGTCTTGTTACATCCGTATTTATACCAGTTGATTTTAATCCTGTCAATTTCTATTACAAAGGTTAGGGCGTTTCTTATCTCCATTCCAGGGAGTAAAGATTATGTAGCTTAAGCATGATTGTTTGTAGTGATTAACTACCCGCCTGGCACTTAGTTAAGGAGTTTCATCCTCTCCCTGACTTCAGGGAAAAATTCCTACCTGGGGAAACAACCTTTCTAGGAGAGGCATCCCCTCCCTGACTTCAGGGAAAAATTCCTACCTGGGGAAACAACCTTTCTTGGAGAGGTGACCTTGGTTAAAACACACAGCGCTAAGGGGGGCAAACATATTAAGAACAGTATGCTATATACGCCAGGTCCCTTGAAACATATGCTGTGCAGATGTTTCTATCCTGCAGCGACTGTGTCAAGCAGCAAGGATGGACCGGCTTCCGGCAATACTCCAGTCAAAATTTCCAGTTAATAAAACCACTATTAGGAACCGGTCTTATTGAATTTATGCAAAGAAATGTATTGCCATGATTTATTAAGCATTGCCAAATTTTGGAGGAATTACGTAAGGAGAAAAATATACTGACCTGCTTTAAGATCTTCTGATTTTCCTTGTCAGTCCTTTTCATGGACTCTTCAGAGTAATATAACTGTCTTCAAATGGCAAGAGAAAATTCAAAATATGTTTATATTCAAGTAGATAGTTACAGCTGTCCTTGTAGTAGGGCTCCCCCTACTTGACTTGTCCTTAAATTATATATAGCCTCTGGGAGGGGTGACATGCCCTCTCAGAACTACCTAAAGGAGTTTTATCCCTTCACGAGTCTTACGTGTCACAGGACCTCACCGGGTCTTTAATTCCTGTAACAGAGGGCTGGTACTCACCACTTCCCTCTGTTCTACACAGGCTTTCCTCAGTTTCCTAAAGTTGAGGTTTGTGCCACACCTGACATGGGCATGGTCACACAGGCCTGCAAGGCAATATACAGGCTGTCAACTATCTCTCAATAGAGACCAAAACCAGGTGGGTATTTTCCTTGCTCATTTGTACACCTGCCCTTTTGGCAACTGCATTCAAATATGTAAGGTTAATGCAATATTATTAACACAATGAAGTACAATATTGGCACTGTGGCCATCCTAGGTAGCCAAATTTTCTGATACCATATATGACACATAGTAGGGCTATACAAATATCTTAGGGAGGTGACTAAAGTCTATTCTTGACCTTCCCACACAAAACAAAATTGTCCTGTCACTCTGTAATCATGTCCATGAAGATGCAGGCATCATCTAAGTCTATTATACAGTTTTCTGCAGGACACTGTCAGGGCTGTGCATGGTGGCCAGTTCTTCTTTCTAGCCACAAACACAGTCTGTCCAATTTCCCTAAAATGTATTCTGGCACGGGAGAAAGTTGTTTTTTTGTACACAGGCAGCTTAACCCCTATACAACTGGGCTTGGACCTCTGCCTAGAAAACTGCAGTCTATAAGTTCAATATGCAGCCTCCGGTCCTCCTAACCCTGTGGTCGGCAAACTGTGGCTCGCGAGCCACATGCAGCTCTTTGGTCCTTTGAGTGTGTCTCCTCCTAAGCCTTAGGAGTACCCTAATTAAGTTACTAACAATGTACCTACCTATATAGTTTAAGTTTAAAAAATTTGGCTCTCAAAAGAAATTTCAATCGTCGTACTGTTGATATTTGGCTCTGTTGACTAATGAGTTTGCCAACCACTGTCCTAACCCAAAGGGGTCTCGGCCAGTCTCTCAGTCAGTCTCCTTCTCTCTTGGAGAATCTCAAAGTCCTGAAGGCTCCCGGGTTCAGGGATAGTGCCTTTACTTTGCCCTTTTGTTAACACTGTTTACTAGTTACAGGGCCCTGCCATCCTTGTCTCTTGTTGCCCTTTGACTTAAAGCTGCCAGTCCAAAACAGCCAGTGCTGCAGTTAGAAACAGCTTTCCATATTGCAAAGCACTCCTGTAGCAGTGGCTTGGGTATTAGGCCCCTGCCTTCCCACCAGTCCCCTTTGTGGCAGAGCAGCAACCAGGCCTTTCCCAAGGGAGTGCCCTGGAAGGGGATATCAGTCCCTCCTCTTCCAGCAGCAACAGGTACTGAACCCTTTCAGTACATTTTCAAACAGGGAGCTTTCACTAGCTCTACCTACTTCTTTCACAGATCCCGGGCTCGCTGCTCCATTCATGGGGCTTCAGGAAGGCTAGTAGCAGTCACGGGCTTCTGATTTAACTGCTGTAGCCAGCAAGCCAAAGGCCTAAGTCTTGTATTGCTTGTTGTAAAATGCTCATTACTCACTGGGTGGCAGTGGGGCAGCTCTAGTGTCAGGTAAATTTCTGCTGTCTCCCGCTTTTCTCGCTGCTTTGGCTTCTTCCAGGGCCACTGCAGGCAGCTTGGGCATCCAGCCCCCCACCCCCACTTCTGCATTAACCATTTACTCTGTCCTGAAACAAGACAAATGGTCTGAGATCCTGTATATTTAGGCTTTTTACATTTAAGGATACTTTTTTCATTCTGTAACAGTTGCTTTCCCTCATAGATTTTCCCTCTTGACTCTAAGCCCCTGGAGTAGCGGTTCTCAACCTGTGGGTTGCCAACCTGTGGGTCGCGACCCCTTTGGGGGTCGAACAACCCTTTCACAGGGATCGCCTAAGACAGTGATGTGAACCTTTTGAGCTCAGCGTGTCAGCATTTTGAAAAACCCTAACTTAACTCTGGTGCCATGTCACATATAGAAATTTTTTGATATTTGCAACCATAGTAAAACAAAGATTTATATTTTTGATATTTATTTTATATATTTAAATGCCATTTAACAAAGAAAAATTAACCAAAAAAATGAGTTCATGTGTCACCTCTGACACGTGTGTCATAGGTTCGCCATCACTGGCCTAAGACCATCGAAAACACATATATAATTACACTAGAGGCCCAGTGCACAACAATTTGTGCACTCGGGGGTGAAGGGGGGTCCTCAGCCCGGCCTGTGCCCTCTCGCAGTCTGGGACCCCTCAGGGGATGACCACCTGCTGGCTTAGGCCCGCTCCCCGGGGGATTGGGCCTAAGATGGCAATCAGACATCCCTCTGGCAGCCCAGCAGCCCTCGGGGGATGTCCACTTGCCAGCGGGGAGCAGGCCTAAATTGCAGTCGGATATCCTTAGCACTGCTGAGGAGGCAGGAGAGGCTCCCACCACAACCATTGTACTGGCAGCCATCAGCCTGGCTTGTGGCTGAGCAGAGCTCCTCCCATGTGAGGGCGCCCTGACCACCAGAGGGCAGCTTCAGCATTGAGCATCTGCCCCCTGGTGGTCAGTGTGTGTCATAGTGATCAGTCATTCCCAGTCCTTCTGCTGTTAGGGTCAGTTTGCATATTACCCATTTACTATATAGGATAGAGGCCTGGTGCATGGGTGGGGGCTGGCTGGTTTGTCCTGAAGGGTGTTGTGGATCAGGGTGGGGGTCCCGCTTGGGTGCCTGGCCAGCCTGGGTGAGGGGATGATAGCTGTTTGCAGCTGGTCACACCCCCTTCAGGGTGGGGGTCCCCACTGGGGTGCCTGGCCAGCCTGGATGATGGGCTGATGGCTGTTTGCAGCTGGTCACACCCCCTTCAGGGTGGGGGTCCCAACTGGGGTGCCTGGCCAGTCTGGGTGAGGGGCTGAGGGCTGTTTTCAGGCTGGTGGGCGACTGAAGCTCCCAGCCTCTCCTTTCTTCTTCTTTTTTTAAATTCTGGGATTTATTTACCTTCTATAGCTGTCACTGGAGCTGAGAGCCGGCTCCAGCTCTGAGGCCATTGCCAGCTGAAAGCAGGTATCTGGGTTTGTTTAGATTTTATAATTGAAACTCTGTTGCCATCACTGGCCGCTCTAAGCCCTGAGTCCGCGCTGGCTGAAAGCAGGTACCTGGGGTTTGTTTAGGTTCTATAATTGCAACATTGTTGCATCCGGAGCTCAGAGCTGGGCTGTGGCAGGCGGGGAACCTTGGCTTCCTCCATCACTGGAGCAAGCAAGCCTCCTGTTCGCTTCAGCTGCCTGGCTGATGGCCGCCATCTTGGCTGGCAGTTAATATGCATATCTTGCTGATTAGCCAATGGGAAGGGTAGCGAAGTTATGGTTAATTACCATGTTTCTCTATTATTAGATAGGATATTGTTTTTGTGATTAATCACTATGCTTTAATTATGTTCAATTTGTAACAATGAAAATACATCCTGCATATCAGATATTTACATTACGATTCATAACAGTAGTAAAAATACAGTTATGAAGTAGCAATGAAAATAATTTTATGGTTGGGAATCACCACAACATGAGAAACTGTATTAAAGAGTTGTGACGTTAGGAAGGTTGAGAACCACTGCCCTAGAGGATCTTAAATCCTCCCCCTTTACTATTCTTGATCTCTCTGACCATCCCCCTGTACCCCAGTCCAGTTGTTTGTCTCCCTTTCCTATTGTGAGCCAGAGGAAGACAACTCCTACAGAGGGGAGAAATAGAAACAGTGGGAGTTTCAGAGAAAACCACAGACTACCGCTGTAGTAGTCCTCCCTCCCTGAGGCTGGGGTCCAACCTGTGGAGAAAAATGACTCTTAGCCTGGAAAGATAGCAGATGAGGATAAGGGTGTGTAGGGAGATTTCTTGCATACCAAAAGCCTGGAGGCCTCCTGAAAGAAGAGATCTTTAATCCAGTTACAGATGCTATCAGAATCAGGATGAGGGAGGAAGGGAAAGACTAGGTTATGTCCTCTATGAGGATCCAAATAAATAACTGAAATGGCAAGTCAAATAAAACAAACAATCATGAAGATAATAGACCACACAAACCACACAACCAGGGTTAACGGAGTCCATAGACATTTAATAACTTCAGCCTTAGTTCCATCTCAGGTGGCTCACATTGGACTATGATGTCACAGGCAGGCACAGGGCCAGTAAATCTCTCTGCCCTGCAGAGCTGTGAGCCCTACCCCTGGAAGTCTTCGTCCACCAAAAGAGATAAGAAAAGCCATAAATAACATGTTCTTGTTGTTTTAAATTTACTACTTTGTTGCAAATAGTTAACTTGAGAAGACTTTTCTCTTGCCTTTTTACAAGCAATCTCAGAACCAAGCAATCTTGGAACCTAGCCAGCCTTTGTTTTCTCTGGGTGAAACCGTCCACAAATTGACCCCTTTAATCTACTCCAGAACT